>NW_028246267.1:0-477796 GCF_964263255.1 Lissotriton vulgaris
CGGGCTGTAGACTTGTCAGACCGTCCAATGGAAATTAACATGGGGAACACATGTTTTGGAACCCCCCTTTTTTCTCAGCCCCCACTTCACGAATCCACCTGAAACTTTAAGGGAAGGAGCGGAGCAGAGCTGGTCAAAATTTTGGAAAATTACACGCAAATTCCTCAACCGGCGCCAAAGATATTCTCAATAGAATGTTGCGGATTTCCTATGGTAGCTAGTTCCTAACTATAACTACCTACTGGCGACCGCCAGTAGGTAATATATATATATATATATATATATATATATATATATATATATATATATATATATATATATATATTATATATATATATATATATATATATATATATATATATATATATATATATATATATATATATATATTCAATGAAAAAACCATAGGTTATACTCCATATATAGTTAGGAATTAGCATTTACAAAACCTTATTTTACTCGCATAAAACCATTGAAATTCCATATATAGTTAGATGCGCTAACTATATATCGCGCACCCGCAATCCACTGCTGATGATGTCACATATTACATCATTCATGACATGGTCAGTGACATCACTGATGACATCACTGATGACAACATCCAGTGACTGTATGTTTCTGTAAAGTTAAAATATGTCTTACATATTGAAGAATGAGTGGATGTATAAGTGTCTGGATGAAGGATTTAGTAGGTGCATGAGTGACTGTATGAGTGAGTGATTAAATGTGTCTCACTGAGTGCATGGGTTAGTGACTAAACTGTCTTAATTTGTGCATCATTATGTCTGTTGTTCTGTAAACTGTTGCATGTGTTGATAAGTAGCTATATGAGTAACTATATGGGTTATTGATTGGTTGCCCAAGTATTTGTATGGGAGACTGAGTGTGTGTGTGGGTGGCTGGGAGGTGTATGACTCTGTGCATAGATGTGTGACCAGTTGATTCACTAGATGTATGATTTCAAAAGTGCATGTGGAAACAGCTGTATGGGCGGTTGACTGTGTGCATGAGTGTATTGGTGAGTGAATGGATATCTCAGTGCTACATGTCACAGTAAGTACATATGTAAAACACAGTACATGTGAGAGTTGACATATATAAATAACTGTGCATAAGAGCCAGTGAATGTGTGAGTGGCTGTATGGATCATTGTGAACTTGTATCAGGGATTGTATAAGAGAGTAAATATGTGTTAGTATATGTTTGAATAAGTAAAGTTTGTATAACTGTATAGTTGAGGAAATTGAGGTGTGATTGATTCTTTGCATGACTGACTAGGTGTGTGAGTAACTCCATGGATGTGTGACAGTCTGTGACTGTCTGTTTACACTGAGTGTACCTAAGGTTATATTACAGTCTGAAGATGTTCATTGTATTATCACATAAATGATATCATCAGTGATGTGATCAGTAATGTCAAATGAGATGTCAAATGAGATGTCATCAGTGATATCATTTGAGATGTCATCAGTGATGTCATCAGTGATGTCATCAGTGATGTCATTTGAGATGTCATCAGTGATGTCATCAGTGATGTCATTTGAGATGTCATCAGTGATGTCATCAGTGATGTCACTGACCATGTCATGAATGATGTAATATGTGACATCATCAGCAGTGGATTGCGGGTGCGCGATATATAGTTAGCGCATCTAACTATATATGGAATTTCAATGGTTTTATGCGAGTAAAATAAGGTTTTGTAAATGCTAATTCCTAACTATATATGGAGTATAACCTATGGTTTTTTCATTGAATTTCAATGGTTTTTTAAAAGCTAATATCTGTAGCTGTACAATGTATTGTTCTTTAAATTTTGAAATATATTTTTCATGTTCTTTAGACAATTTTTTTAAAACATTTTTTTTTGTTCCGCTCCCAGTCCGCGAACCGGTCTGCTTCCCGTTAGCTCAATTTAAAGCCGCGGCTTAGTACGCGAACCGGTCAACGTTCCTTTAGCGTAACTGTTACGTTTGCATGACGTTTTGCGTTATCGCGTAATACCTCGTTGGACGCGCCAAGTTAGCGGACCCGGAAGTGGACCGGAAAGCGGAGCAAAGCGCGAAACGTAAACACAGCAGGTCATGTGACTCGAAAATAACACTTTTCATTGGTTCATTTCACTTTTGGTTTCCTAATGATGTAATACTTGGTCATGTGATATAAAATTAACACTTTTCATTGGTTTAGAATTTTTCCTTCTCCCAAATGATGAAAACCCCTCCTTCTTTCCTCACTCTGACTTTCATCTTGGTGAGAGAAAGACCTTTTTTGATTCATCAGCAATGGCTTCAATGGTTGCTTCTGCCAGTGTGCCCCCACCACCTCCTCCACCTCCTCATGGGAAGAAAAGACTACCTGCTTCACTAATTATAGAAGAGGAGGAAAATCAAGAAGAGGAAGAACAGCAAGAAAATGACGAGTTTTTGCCAGAGGAGCCCAGAAGATATAATAGGAAAGAAAATTATATCTGGCAATTTTTTAAATTTCCTGCTGACCAAAAGAAAGTAAATGCCAGATACGTCTTTTGTCGCATTTGCGGCGATCGTCTTTCAAGGGGCACAGACAAAAAGTACAGTTTTGGCAATCATACAATGCACAGGCACATGAGTCGATGGCACCCTAACAATTACAGCAATGCACAACTTCGCGACCAACAACAAAATCCGCCAGAAATGGCAAGAAGATCTGTTGTTCAGGAGGTATCGGGACCGGAGGCGAGGGAGGTGATCCCGAACATCCAAATCAACATGGGAGAAGTGAAGCAAGTCTGTGTGTGGTGCAACCAGACACTTTGCTACCGCGAAAGTAGCATTACCCTGATAATGAGAGCCATCACCAATCATGTGTGCCCAAAACGCCCCAAAAAGTAAATTCTTTTTTTTTTTGTTGCTCCTGTTGAGCCGTCTTCGATGAATCATTTTTGTTTCCCCCCTCCCCCCCAAAAATAAAAAAAAATACAAAATGTTCAGAAAAAAACAAAAAAATATAAAAAATGTTCAGAAAACTAATAAAAAAAATTTAAAACAACAAAAACAAAAAAAAACAGTTCTTTTCAGAACTACCTCCCCATTATTAAAAAAATTGGTAGAATTCTTTGAACTCTGCCAAGCTCTATTTCTATTAGTTCGCTACCAGTTCGCACTCCGGTACGCGTACTTTGAGCGTACCAAAAAATTTTTTTTAAAAAAAGGAACAGTAAGTATAAGGAAAGGAAACAGACAGTTATGTTACAAAAAAAGACAGCTATAGGGAGTAAAGAAAAGATACTGTTACCCGCAATTCACTTCTGATCATGTCATATATTACATAATTTTTTACATGGTCAGTGAGATCATCAGCAGTGGATTGCGAGTAACAGTTTTTTCTGTTTACTTCCTATAGTTGTCTTTCTTGTAACATAAATGTCTTTTCCTATCCTTATACTTACTGTTCTTGTTTTTAAAATTTTTGGAGATCATTCAGAAACAGTAACATTAATAGAGACAGAATTAGTGAATAATAATGAAGAAGTATGAGAAGAGAGGGACTGAGAAAAATACTTGAAGGAATAGAAAAATTAAGTAATAGAGAAAGGAAGGAGAGAAGTAGCAAACACAGGAAAGTAAAGATTAAAGAAATGAAGCAGTAGAACTAATAGATGTTAAATGTGATAGATTAAATGATTGAGTGAGGGTGACGATAAGGTGTGTCCTCTCTAAAAGTTTGTTTAAGGTGAACCGTACTCTGGGTTGCATATCAAATTTATGCTTGTTGAAGAATACAGACGAGATAATAGATGTGAAGACCTACCATTGCAGTAAAACATGCCCATTTATTACATCAATCATAACATAGTCAGTAACATCATCAGTAGTGGAATGTAGGTTAAAAAAGTAGAAAACATTTACCTTATAATTCATGTTAACTTTTCAAGCAAATTTTTCATACATTCAATCTGTAAAAGAGAGAACAAACATTTCCAAAAATATTAAAACATGTATTTAAAAATTAGAAAAAAGAAGGGAAAAGGTTCAAGAAGAAACAGTTTTTAAACAACTTTGACATTTACAGAAACCTCTACTTCCCTACGACCCCTACACAATCCTAAAGATATTTATTTTAAAAAAACAGTATCTTCATGCTGATGAAATGAGGCCTATTTTGAAACATGATGCTTCTTTTGCATTGCTTATGTCTCACAATAGTGATGCAATAACAGCGCAAAAAAGATGTAAAGCCATCATAAAATTGTGTCAAACATTTTAAATGATTGTTTTAGGATGCAAATAAGATGTGTGCTTTCAAGAGCTTTCTTTGAGGTGAGGCCTATTTCTTTTTTTTAAAAAAAAACAATACCTAGAAGTACAGCACTGTAAGCATTAAAATTGACACTTACAGAAGACTCTGCTTCTCCATATCTACCTCACATTTCTAAATATATATCATAATTTCAAAAATCATAACATTAATTATACATGTTAAATGGTTTATTTTTGCTGTTCTCAGAATGTATCAAATTTCACTTAAATCAGTGACTTGAAGGTATTCATCATGTAACAGCGGGAAAAAAAAAACACAATCAAAATGATTGTGTTTAAAAAACCCATACAACCTTCGAAATCTGATTTCAAAACTCCTTAAAATTAACTTACTTTCAATGACGTCGAACGATCTCCTATGAACAGCATCCACTCTGTTGTGCTACAAATATTTTCAGCCCGCCACTTTCTGAAAGAAAACCTCCATCGATACGTGAAATATGTTACATAGAAAAAAAGACTTCTCTCATTATATCACATGTTTCCACTAGGCCAAATCATGTTGCCGCGATTCGCAAGTCTTGTTATTCTTCCAATCAAATCCCGACATTTTCTATTTTCGCAACTTTCAAAAATAAAATATTTGAGATTATTTTCACAATCCTGGACTACTAATAACTTACTCTTCTTTGTCACTCATGTTCTCCTTTTCCTATGACACTGATACTGCTTACTATGAAGCAGACTTACTTGCATTAGGTTTATATAGTTGGATTTTTAATCTAGACAGCATTGCAGACTTACATTCCCTCTACTTAAAATTTTGGTTTTAAAAACACCAGGTAAGAATTTTTAAGGTCAAACGGCAATTTTTTTTTGAACGTTACAACGGAATCATTACAGAATGACCAGCCGTTTCCAGACTTTAAGTAAGCTGTATAATGTCCTGATGTTGTTGATGGACCATCGTGATAGATAATTGCTACAGTAACAAAAGTCCTCCCTGATATTGACAGCTGAGAAGCCACAAAATTTTTTATTAAAGTTGACAATTTTGATCCATCAGGCCTACAACGTTGGATCATTAAAATGACATACTGGCCATATCTACGTATAAATAATGTTGACATCATATCACATTTACATTGGCTACACTCCATGTTGTGATCCGCTGCATTTACTAGCTTATTAAAGGAGACTGATTTACTGTCTGGCAAAGTTAAATATATAAATCTTTCTGAGTCTACACTAGTAGTACTTGATACCATACAGTTCTCGCAGTCATGCTGCCATTGATAAGAAAGCCCAAACAGGTGATCTACATCTACACCCTCAACTTGCAATATATCAAGCATATACATTAAAAACTCCTGACAATCTTGCTGATTATTTTCAGAGAAGTCTGTTTGACCTGAACATTCATCTAACAGATAACGAACTTCAGACACACTTTCTACTTTTGTTCGATCAGTGCTACATTTCTCGAAAACAGAATTCAACAAACAGCATAAAATTTGTTCAGAATTCAACAGAATCTGTTCTTTTAAACTCTCTAGTGAAAAGAGAACATTAACCACTACATTTGCATAGCAGTTGACACCAGAACTGTTTTCAAATTGAAAACCGACAACATCTTCAACAGAATCCACTTTCTTTCTGCTAACAATTTTCGGTTCATTGACTTTTGGTCTTTTTGCAACAACCTCCCTACTATTACTGCTATTTCTACGTTTGCGGCCTACCACACGTTTCTCAAACAAAGGATATTGAGGCAAATGTGGCGCATACTCTCTTCTTAACCTATTGTATTCCTTAACACAATCTAGATCCGCACAAATGTTTGTGACATCACAGTCAATCAAGTACAATCCCGATAAAGTTCTAACTCGTGACAATGCCACATATGCCATACCCTCCTTGAACACAGAACTGCCAATATTCACCAATGCACAGTCTACACTTAAACCTTGCGATTTATGGATTGTCACCGCATATGCCAAGCAAACAGGAAACTGTTTACGGCGAACATATAAGTCTTTAACAAGCAAAAACCTAGCAGAACAACGACCAATTTGCTGTACTTCCTCAATGCCATCAAATTTAATTTTTAAAAATTCTATTCCATCTCTATTTCTGTATTTCTCAAAATCAACAACATTACCCATTGATCCATTTACCAGACCTCTTTCTACATGTAAATTCCTTCTCAAAATAATTCGGCAATTTAAACACACATTCAAAGTCTTTTCAAAACCCGCTGTTTTAGATATAGTCTTCTCTAATGAATCCAATTTTGATTTCAAATTGTCTGACAAAATAATTGTTGATCCCATATGCTCTAATTTGTCGATAGCTTCAAGTTTCACAATCTCTTGCTTTTCTAAATTCAACATTTTGTTGTTAAAGATGGCACATTCTGCAAGAGTTGGCATGAGACATATCCCGGATTTCTTCTCAGTAATTTTCCGAAAAATATTCTCAGGCACAATCTCTTGTTTGGGATATAATTTTGACAGTAATCGTGCATTTAAAGCTTCTTTCCCATGCTCGGTCACTTTTCCAATTCTAATATCTTGTAGAATATTCTTGTAATCTTCATCCTTTGCCTGACGCATATTTTGATGCAGTTCTGCATAATTGAAGTTTAACCATATATTGACGTTGCCAATGCTCCCTAGGCACTTCCTGGTATCTTCATGCGTGAGTATTTTGAACACAGGTTGACCTTTTACTGGTGTCAGCTGCAGAAGATCTCCGAAAACAATGATGTGTTTCCCACCAAATAACACATCATATTCAGTTTTAAGTACTTCTTGCATTCTCAAATGCACAAAGGCAAGCATGACATTGGAAACCATGCTTACTTCGTCAATGATAAGTAGTTTCATTTTCCTCAAGACTCTTGAAACTTCACAGCAAGCATCTCCAGATAACTTGTTGTATTGTAATTTGTTGTCATGCTCCACCGGCAGCATCAATAGACGATGCAAAGTAATACCTTTAATATTATGTGCTGCCAGTCCAGTAGGAGCGGTGACAACACAAGACAGCGATGACTCAGTCCTTTCCTGCAAATAACAAGAGATTGCTTTAATGAGGAAACTTTTTCCAGTTCCCGCTTCTCCACTCACGTACAGTCGGACAGGCTTCAACGACGTACACGAGCACTCTTTCTTCTCATGACTTAATCCGTGCTCAATTTCCTTGGTAACTTCATCATATATTTTCCTCTGCTCAACGTTGAGTTGTTTTTCCAAGTCTTGTAAGTTAACTGAATCCTCCTGAGCATGTGCCATGGCTCTTTCTACTTCATTCATAGCAGTGGCAGCTTCATTTTCGATAATAGGTCCTCCAAGTGGATCTTGACTCAATGAAACAGAACTCTGACTGTCCTGAGAACTGTCTCTGGCAATCTCGGCTGCAATCGTTGCTTCCTGCTCAATTTCCAAAGTTAGCATTTCTTGATATTTAGAAAAAGCAGGACATTCTATGGACTCCTTGGCTGCATTGAAAGAGTCTTCGTAACAGAGGAAATCTCCAAGCAGTTCCTCTTCTGCACGCCAAGGCTTGAAAAGTTGCAAAAGTGCTAAATAGAAAAACTCCTTTTTTTCTGGAGATTCGCCACTTAATTTTCGATGGTTTACTAATTGGCATTTTCTTTGCTTGACCAGGCATCCCTCACTTCCAATTACAGCATACACTCCTTTCTCAATATCTTCTTTGATGTTCCTCTTGAATATATAATTTTGGAGAACCTCATATAGACAAACATTCTCAAGGTGACTGCTTCGATTTGGATAATATGTATCCAACATGTTGGTCTTCAAAATGTCGGTACTGTTTGGTTCCTTTTCTGCCAAATACTCAATTTCCCGAACAGGTTTTAGAACTCGATTTCGCGTTGCAGCAAGACCAAGACTCGCCCAAACGAGACTCCTGGATTTGGCATAGAGACTTGCTGAAGACAATCGATCAGAACATTCGTAAGCTCCGATTTCTCGATGCGACAACATCTTCAGACTGAAACTGTACAACTTCTTGCTGAGGCTCTTTTCATGGGAAATGTCCTCCCACATATCCTTCAGTTCGGTCTTTTCTTTTTTGGTGATGTAAGATGTCACATACCGAGCCACAGCCATACAGTTGTCAGCCACAAACTGTATATCCATGTTGGCATTCCACATGGACAAAATCACTGGGTTGTAGTCATTGATGTACTTGGACTCTTCGTTCCTTTTCAAATTGTATGTATTCTTGGGTGATTTCCTCATCACATTATGTCGCAGCGAAGACATCAAACTGTTCACTCTTCCTTTAGAAATCACCGGTCGTGGAAAGTTGAAACGACATTTGGTGTAGAACTTGTCCTTGTTTCTGAATTTACGACGACAGTACTTTCCACAACGATGGCTTTGGAAACGTAGAACTTGTTCTCTTAGACTTTTCTTCTCCGTTGCGTTTGGAACAGCACACGTAGAATACTGTTCGATGAAATTCATCACTAAGTCATCCGGATCTGTTCCAAATTTAGGTGCATCCTTGATCCACAGCAACATATGTATATGAGGGGCACCTCTTGCTTGGTACTCCTTTCTCCAGAAGAAATCCAACACCTCTCCAAGAGGTGGATTCTTTTTATTTGTGATGAAAGACATCATAGCTTCAAATCTATGATTGAAGTACCTGCATACATTCACAGGATCCAAAGAACACAGTTCTCCAGGTGTCTTGAATTCAATGTTTTCAATATTTCCATTTGCCTCTCGTAGAAATTCAAGTAAGTCATCCCAGCCATACTCGGCACAGCTCAGAGTGAGGAACCATGTCGGAGTTCCTAAGTTCCTCAGCATACATTTTAAGTCACCATGACGACGGTACCAGTACTCATTAGTACCACGCTGACACGCCATGAGATTAATTAAGTGAGAATCCAAAATACTGTCTTGGACATTGACTTTATGCATAAAGTCACTTGCCGAGATGTTTCGCATCTGTATACCACTTTTTAAGATGTGGTTCACTGCATATGACAGTCCAGACAGATCGCTTTCAAACAGGAGATGAAACAAATAGGGAATGCATTGCCGAAACCTAGGATCTTCTGCATACAATCGTAAAGTCCGGTATTCAGATGCAGGAATTTCACGAGGTCGCTCATCATATCTTCCTCCTTGACCTGTGGGAAATAGCTGTGGGAAACACCGAGCTTCCAAACTTTCCTCCCAAACACTAATGGGACTCCCTTTGGCTTGTTTCATTTGAAACAACTCAATAGCATTCCCCATCACTTCCTTCGAATGCAAAGGATGAACACTATAATGTTCATATATTTCTTCACTTTTAGAGGCCTCTACTTTCTCAATTTGGCCAGCACACAAATCGCTATCCTCTTCATCACTTACTTCCTCTTCTGCAACATATACATTCTTATAGTACTTATTATTTTTCTTCAAATACACTGTTGCCTTTTTGACTTTCCTAACATCCACTAAATCTTGCCATATTTTCTTATTCTTTGTCGGAACCCCATTAACCAAGATAACCAGAGGTTCCTCTTCCACTTTTTCTATTCCAATTGTGTTAATGTTTTTGTTCAAATCTAGAGGCAAATAAACAACTCTTCCCTTTAATCCTCTCTGTAAATCTGCTGGAGGCAATTTCCCTGTCTTTGGCTCCATTCTTACAATAGCCTGAAAGGGATGGATACTTTGAATCAAAATAGATTCATAAGTATTTAAATCCTTCAATTCAGAAGGAATCTCAACCAATTCCAGATTATTATGAACTGCCCTAGCAGGCATCTGGTTTTGGTTTAATTTATTACAACAATAAGTACACACACGTTGATCCGATCCCAAATCAAAATAATTTTCTACCATCAAGTATGTGGCTAAATCCTTCCATTCACTATTATTTTCCCTTTCACTTTTTGCATATAAATCCACTACCTTAGTCTGATTCTTATAATAAGTGCGTCGACAACATACACAAGTGAAATTAGGCCTCTCACTTGATTTCATCTGAAACGTGGCAATTTCCTTCTGAAAATTATCTGTACTGGAAACCTGTACATTATCTTCCACATTACCCTCTACTTCAGGGTCAATTTGAACATTCTCATCTTTACTACCAAAGTAACAAAACTCAATTTCTTCACAAAGATTCTTCACATCTATTTCAGAACCATGCAAAAGAGCAGCACATAACTGTTTAAGCATAATTGCTGGACTCTTAGCATAATACAACATTCTCACTAATTTTCTCACTTTATTATGATGCACTGCTAGCATCCTGAAATGATGAAAAACACTCTGGCATACTCTCCTGGAAAGACAAGCCAGTGAATGACCACGCAAACCTGTCATTTGTCTCACTCTGCAAGGATCTAAATCTTGCAACAACTTCATTTTCTGCTTCAAACTTTTCTTATTAAATGTCCGTATAAAATCACATAGCAAATTGATGGAAACCTGTCGCACACTGCAAATAGAACTACACTTCCAAATGTACACAGGACCCTTAGGACGTCTTCCTAAAACCTCATCACTTAGCGCCTCTTCTGTCTCTGTTGTCACAAGTTGTTCTTTTTCAACTGGACAACCATCCTTCACTTCATAAGCTCGACCACTGATGTCAACTGCATGCACCAAATCATTATCCTGAAAATAAGTCTCCTCATTAAAAAATGCCTCAGAACTTGAACTATGCATCCATTCTCCAGAAAAAACTTCACAAAAGTTAGTACGATTTACTACTCTCTTCCATCTACTTTTTGTTTTGAAATCAGAAATTACCTTGCTTAGTTTCCTAATTCTATTGATTACCAAAATAAACAACTTTCGCTTGATTTCAAAAGCATGATCAATAATTTTCTCTACATTTTTCTTCCTCCTATAAAATGCCGCTTTCTGTTGGCCTTTCTTTTTAATATTTTTCAATAAATTAACTAATATCCTATTACGGAACATTCGTTGTCGAATGTCCCTAAACTGTTGTTTCCTTCTACTATCATGCACAGAGTTATCTCTTCCTCTACCAGTAACATTTGTGATGGGTCTCTCCTTTCCATTTAAATTACTTCTCTTTTTGTTAAGAGACACATTTTTTTGAGCAAAATTTTTTTTACTACAAATATTTCTTAAGAATGATTTCATGCTCTTACCCGGACCTTTCTTGGTGTTTTGACAAGTATTTGGGGAAGAGGACTGCTGCAATAAAACATCATCCTGCTGTCTTTGACGTTTTCTAGCCTTTCGTATTCGACTTCTGGAAGGCATTTTCCAAACTATGAAAGAATCTGCAGTTGAATCTGTGAAAAAATATAATATAAAATGTTATTAACCACTATTACCAAACAGTAAATAAATAACAGTCATCTAAAACTTAATGCCGTACTAATTATTTAACATAGCAAATATTTTCCACCAGCACTGCATCACAAAAATGACACTCAATGGTACAAAACAGGCATACAACACTCATAAATCACTCCCTAATATTTTAAATCATTAATTCAGGATGACGATAAGATGTAGCCTATCTAAAGGTTTGTTTAGGCCCAGATCTTTGGACTGGGGTGAATGTGTGTCATTGATCCACATTCAGTCCATCACCTGTTTTGTTTATTTGAGGTGAGGCCAACACATGGTTGCAGATAAGATTTTCACTGAAAAAAAACCAAGGTAAAAAAACATGTGAAGGCCTACCAATGAAGTAAATCATTAAATGAAAACCAATACATTTCTGGAAATATGCACTACTAGTGCTTCATAAGATGTTTTGGATCATATTTATAAGTTATTTGAGTATCTAGTATGCTATTTTACATTCTTCATGGTGCAAATTTATTGTAAATACGCTCCCACCTGCGGTTGGCAAATTTAGATTTTGATTATGGGAGTTAGATAGGCATGTTAATAATTTCCCAAAAATGGTATATAACCCCAAACAACCTTTGAAGCAAATTCTCTTAGCCATGTTATCCACCTCCCATTGGATAACATGGCTAAGAAGTGCTTGCAAATGTGATAAAAAAAGGCCTGCAATGCATGAATAACGCAGAAAAATCAGCGATATTCATGCATTTTCCAACAAATGCTCTTAGCCATGTTATCCACTTCCTATTAAATAACATGGCTAAGAACTGCTCAGGGCACCATGAGGAACGCTTTCCATTTAAAAAGGGAAAAATAACATCAAAGACACTAAAATGCCTTCTAAATATGAACCCAAACAACCTATGAAGCAATGTGAAAAAAAACTGCCGCAATGCATGAATATAGCAGAAAAATCAGCGATATTCATGCATTTCCCAGCAAATGCTCTTAGCCATGTTATCCACTTCCAATTAAATAACATGGCTAAGAACTGCTCAGGGCCCCATGAGGAACGCTTTCCATTTAAAAAGGGAAAAATAACATCAAAGACACTAAAATGCCTTCTAAATATGAACCCAAACAACCTATGAAGCAATGTGAAAAAAACGGCCACAATGCATGAATATAGCAAAAAAATCAGCGATATTCATGCATTTTCCAGCAAATGCTCTTAGCCATGTGATCCACTTCCTATTAAATAACATGGCTAAGAACTGCTCAGGGCCCCATGAGGAACGCTTTCCATTTAAAAAGGGAAAAATAACATCAAAGACACTAAAATGCCTTCTAAATATGAACCCAAACAACCTATGAAGCAATGTGAAAAAAAACGGCCACAATGCATGAATATAGCAAAAAAATCAGCGATATTCATGCATTTCCCAGCAAATGCTCTTAGCCATGTTATCCACTTCCTATTAAATAACATGGCTAAGAACTGCTCAGGGCCCCATGATGAACGCTTTCCATTTAAAAAGGGAAAAATAACATCAAAGACACTAAAATGCCTTCTAAATATGAACCCAAACAACCTATGAAGCAATGTGAAAAAAAACGGCCACAATGCATGAATATAGCAGAAAAATCAACGATATTCATGCATTTCCCAGCAAATGCTCTTAGCCATGTTATCCACTTCCTATTAAATAACATGGCTAAGAACTGCTCAGGGCCCCATGAGGAACGCTTTCCATTTAAAAAGGGAAAAATAACTTCAAAGACACTAAAATGCCTTCTAAATATGACCCCAAACAACCTATGAAGCTCTAACAGTACATATCCTGAAATTTAATTCATTTCAAAATTCGTTTTTAAACACAGCATATAAATCAATTGTATACCTGCATTCATGAAGAAATGACTAAAAATGTCCTTGAGACACATGAAAGTGTTTTCTGGAATGCCCTAGCACCATTTTTGGGACACTATTAACATGGCTAGGTAACTCCCATAATCAAAATCTAAATTTGCCAAGCACAAGTGGGAGCGTATTTACAAGACACTTGTCCCATGAGGAACACTTTACATTTTAAAAGGCGAACACAACATCTTAGACACTCAAATACCTTATAAATATGGCCCAAAACAACCTATGAAGCTCTAGCAGTACATATCTAGAAATGTAATTGATTTCTTAAATCGTTTTTAAAAGCAACATATCTGTTTCAGCTTACATAACAGACCATGAAATGGCCTCCATGTATTACAATATCTTGTGTAACTGCATGCCAGAATGTTACACCAAATATGCAATTATAATTTCTCTTTGAAACTAATTCTATTAGTATATCACTAGAGACAAAACCACATTTTAAAAACACAGCTTTCTTCATCATTTTCTCCTTAAATCATACTATTCTCTATCTAAATTAAATAAATCTTTTCTCACCTTAGCAAATATTTTTTGAGTTTTGAAAACAGTCTCAGAAATACACCAAATTGTCTTCAGCAGAAGAAAAAGGATGCACTCCAAAGGCTGCAGCTATTGAAAGCACAGAAATACAGATATTCTTTTCACATATCTCTCATATTAGCCAATCATACCTCTTCCCTCACTTTTTTCAAATCAAAATCCTTCCCCCCTCTGCCCTGTCTGCCTTGTATCCATAGCAACCACCTCCTGGAAGACCTCTCATGTTTGCAAATTCACACAACAATGTTTCAATTGAACTCTGAACTCTCAGTGCACCTGCGTATCCAGTGCAATCTTTCATTAAATGTTTCTTACTTGACCATTCAAATTACATCTTTCAAAGAACACATCCATGCACCCTAACTTTCTGTTTTCAGAAATGGAAATGCACCAATCACTGCTAATGAATCATTAGCATTGTAAATCCACAGTTTTTTTTCTTTAGAAACTCCTACTGTTTCAACTGCCCTTTCATTACCACACTTCATCTGACTGCAGAACAACCTTCAGCCACCATGTTTAACGTCTGGATTGTTGGACATAGTTACATCCACTGGGCTCAAAGGTATGCTGAGAGCAGAAATTTACCTAACCTCAATTTACAAGATGTGGAAATTAAGTGGTTGGGCCAAAGAGGATTAAAATGTCACCAATTGATACCATTGGTGAAAACCTTTATGCATTTGCCAAAACCTGACCTGTTAATAGTGCACTGTGGAGGTAATGATTTGGGCACTTTGACAGGGGTAGGTCTGGAAATGCTTTTAAAGGACACCTTTGAGCAATTAATGGCACTTTTTCCTCAAACTGCCTTGGTATATTCCAATATATGCCAAAGACAGAAATGGAGGTGGTCCAACCAATTTTGTCCACAAATTGAGAAAGCGAGGAAGCATGTAAACAAATCTGTGTCAGCTTTCATGAGAGACCATGGAATGGGCTCTCTGTACAACAATAACTTGCGTTACTACATGCAAGATATCTACAGAGGAGATGGAGTTCACTTCTCAGATGAGGGCAACAGAATTTTCATTCTGAATTTAAGACTGTGCATTGGTACCTACTTATAAGTACCTAAATGTACCATAAACCCAAAAGCTCTTCTCAGAGCTACCCTTCATCTGATCACACACTTTTATTATTTTTTTTCTAACTTTTTTCTGTAATTTTCAACAAACTACGCTTAAAGAGCGCTATCCGGTACGCGAACTGGAAGCTAACCGCGCAAAATTTCAAAAAAAAGTTTTTTCTTCGCAAATATAGTCCTCCTCAGCCACCCTCAGAAAACGTAGGGGGGCAAAATACTTGTACCATGCCCCCTTCTACCCATTCAGAACATTATTTACCCTCCATTTTATACCTTGATTCGACCGTAACACAAAATGGTGGACTCCCGTTACGCTCCAAGTACGCGGACCGGACCGCTATCCGGGAAGCGGTCCAAAAAAAAGGCGGGAAAGTAATTTACAGAAAAACGACTAGAGACACTCTCACCAAATATAAATTAGCTCATACTACATAACAATCCCTTTCATTCTCACAAATTTGATTGAAATTTCATTTAGCCATTTAGCCTTTAGACCTCTCCAAATACCGTGAGGTAAATTACTTCACAAAACACATCTGAACTGTTGGAATTGACAACCAATGAAAATGTTACTTTCATTTTCTACTTTTATTACCTGACATTTGATTGGTTATATACTTGAATATATATAAAGGAAGAGAAGAAAACACAGCCATTTTGACTACTACTTCTTGTTGTACAACACCTTTTAATAGCTTCCAAAAACTTCAACTTCTTTGTGAAGGTAAGATATAATTTTTAAAAACGAAATATATTGTGCACTATAACTTAATATAATAGAATTTTTCTGCTACGTATACACTATCCCTCTGTAGTAGTAATGTATTTAGATAGACTTCTCTGTTATAGTTATGAATGGAGTTAGGCTTGTCTTGGTTAAATCACATACACTTTTTTATAGTCCTATTTCCACTCTGATACTATACACTGCCAAAAGATAAATTCACTGATAAAAAATGACTATCTAAAATTAATCCCAACAGTGCCCTATCTCTACTAATATATATTTTCTTATTCAAAATTTCAGGCAAAATGGAAGG
This sequence comes from Lissotriton vulgaris, assembly GCF_964263255.1. NCBI lineage: Eukaryota > Metazoa > Chordata > Amphibia > Caudata > Salamandridae > Lissotriton > Lissotriton vulgaris. Next base: position 16,161 of record NW_028246267.1, read on the forward strand.
CGAACAACAAATTTCATTTTCGATTGAACTGAAGGAGAGCAGCCAAGACAAACTTGATGACTTTATGGATGACAGTAGAGACCACGAACTTCTACAATGTGTTGAAGCAGTAGACAACTTGCTTGAAAATGAAAAACAATTACACCCTATAATAAATTATGACATTTCTGACAATGAAATGTTAGAAAATTTAATAAAGTATGAAAAACAATGAAAATAACAAAAATAACTTTAAAAATAAAGACAACAAAAAAAAAAAAGAAAAAAAACCAAACAATTAACATACAGTCTTTGAAAAGTGTATCATTCTATTATCCTTATAGTACGCTGCCCAGAACGCTTTCCGGTTCGCGTACTAGACGCTCATCGCGAAAAAAAAAAATATATATATTTTTTTGGACCCTGCTGGGCCCTTTTAAAAACACCACATAAAACCTAGGGGGTCAGGGAGGATCTACTATGCCCCCTTATGGAAATTTCCCTCTTTGTTTTGGCCTCCTCTTGTCTCTCGATCCTACCGAGAGAGAAGATGGCGGCTGCACCGGACTGTTTAGAATGTTGACAAACACCGAAGAGCCAATCAGCTTTCCGTGCGCAAAGTTCCGATAAGCGAAAAGTACGCGAACCGGATCGCTGCCCGGACCGCTGTTACAGATATATATCTTGATTTAAACGTTAATTTCTCAAAATCCACTGGAGCACATATATTGAGACCTAGCAAAGGCACATCGGCCTAACAGTCCCTACAATTTTGCCAAGTTTCGTGCAAATCCATTCAGCCGTTCGGGCTAAAAGTGAGTCCAACCGCCCTATGGAAATTAACATGGGAAAAACGCGTTTTGGGACCCCCCTTTTTTCTCGGGCCCCCCTTGATGAAACCCCCCCAAATTTTCAAGGGCTGCTCAGAAACAAAATGTGCCATTTTCCTGAAAATTTCAGCCAATTCCGTCCACAAACGCCAAAGTTATTAGACATAGAATTTTCAGAAATCCCATAGGGAAAAAATCCTAACTATATATATATATATATATTACCTACTGGCTATCACCAGTAGGTATATATAGTTAGGATTATTTGTCTATGGAACTTTTGAAAATTCTATGTCTAATAACTTTGGCGTTTGTGGACGGAATCGGCTGAAATTTTCAGGAAAATGGCACATTTTGTTTCTGAGCAGCCCCCGAAAATTTGGGGGGGGTTCGTCAAGGGGGGGCCGAGAAAAAAGGGGGGTCCCAAAACGCGTTTTTCCCATGTTAATTTCCATAGGGCCTTTGGCCTCACTTTTAGCTCGAACGGCTGAATGGATTTGCACGAAACTTGGCAAAATTGTAGGGACTGTTAGCCCGATGTGCCTTTGCTAGGTCTCAATATATGTGCTCCAGTGGATTTTGAGAAATTAACGTTCAAAACAAGATATATATCTGTAACAGCGCTCCGGGCTGCGCTCCGGTCCGCTTACTTTTCGCGAAACGGAACTTTGCGCGCAGAAAGCTGATTGGCTCTCCGGTGTCTGTCAACATTCTAAACAGTCCGGAGCGGCCGCCATCTTATCTCTCGGTAGGATCGAGAGAGAAGAAGAGGTGAAAAACGAAGGGGGAATTTAATGAAAGGGGGCAAGGTATACCTCTCTTGACCCCCTAGGAATGATGTTGGGGTTATTAAAGGGTCCCGTGGGGAAAATAAAAAAATATATATTTTTCACGGTAGAAGCGCTTCCCGGGCCGCGAACTGGGCCGCAAACTGGTAGCGAAACGGGAATTCGCCATTTTGTGTTTCGTTTTAATTAAATTACTAGGTATAAGGGGGTGCGGGAGACATATCCTGACCCCTTATGTTTTCTGAGGGTGGCTGAGGAGGCTCATATATGTTGATACATGTCTTCCAGCGGCTGTGCGTGAGCTTTTTTTTTTTTTTTTGCTGCGTGACGTCTGTTAACGTTCGATTCGATGGAAATCAGGAAGTGTTGACCGCCATTTTGACACTGCGAGTAAATATATTGTTAAAAATAATTGTTATAAATTAATTCGTATTGATAAACATTGTCTGCGCCATCTTGCTTTTTTTCCAATGCCACACTTTTGTCGTGCACGGCAGCCATTTTAGATGCCTTGACCAGACCCACTCTCTGCACGCTGTCGATTCTCAGCACGGCTCCCCACCCTCGCAAGCATCTCCCCCACGCACTGGTCACCCCCGCTCTCTCTCTCATGCATGGGCCATATACTTCTCCCCATCTGCACTGCTCTTCCCTGAGAATCACACCCTGTGCCCGCCCGACACCTCCCTTTCATCCCTATTCACTACCGCACCCTCTGACACTCCTCTTCCTCTGTGTCCGATTGTCCAGGCCGGACCCAGGCTATCACCTAGCCCTGCGGATGTAGTTTATGGCCCCAGCTGTAGAGAATCCAGACATACCAACCCTCCCGATTCAGGCGTGAGACTACTGATTTCAGTGCTAGTCTCCCGCCTCCTGATTTCTGCAAGCAAAAACCCGGGGGCATATTACCAACAACTAGCGATAATTTTTGTCTCTAACTTGTTTAGAGACAAAAATTATCGCCGCACATCGGCGATTTTTATCGCAGATAAACCTTGCTATTAGCAAGGTTTATCGCAAATGCGATAAAAAACGGCCGCAATGCATGAATATCGCTGAAAAGTCAGCGATATTCATGCATTATCGAGCAAATGCTCTTAGCCATGTTATCCACCTCCCATTGGATAACATGGCTAAGAACTGCTCAGGTCAGGTGTTAGCTTTTGGAGATATTCGCGCTTAGCGCGAATATCTCCAAAAGTTGGTAATAGGAGATAGCGATGTTAGGGACTGTTTCCAGTCGGTAACATCTTGGCACGCCCACTTTGCATGTCATTAGTGATAAATATCACTGACATGCAAAGCGGGGCCCAAGATGGTCGCTATCTCCTTTTAGCTGTCACTAACTGGTGTTAGCGACAGCTTGGTAATAGGGAGATAATTTTATCTCCGCTTTCTTGGCTTTTAAAGCCAAAAAAGCGGAGATAAACCCCCTTGATAATATGCCCCACGATTCCTCGGGGGTTTCAGCTGACAGGGCTTGGTATTGTGTTACGTGGTAATTTTTCCAGGAAACGTCAGAGGGTCGATGCAGGGGTTCTAGAAGGGGTGATAAACCATTTAAGCCTCATGAACAAGCGCATGGTCTTTTAATGATCTGTGAAGTACTCGGGGCGGCGGTGTGTGTGTGTCCTCTTTCAGGAGCGGGCGGGGGGGGGGGGGGGGGGCACTGCCAGCAACTTCCAGGCCAGGCAGTGTTCAACACTTGCATCACCCTTTCTCTGCCTGCTATTGCGCTCCATGCTTCGGAAAGGTAAGAAAAAGAACGTGCATTTGAGTTTGAAATGTCCGATCCTGTAGCAGTACACTTGCAAAGCCCACACATGACAATAACCCGATTCAAGGTCCCATTCACCCGATTTTTTAAAAATATATAGCACTCCAACAAAGTGGGATTATAAAACTTTATTAACTTTTAAATATAACGAACGGAACAAAAACCGTAACAAACATTTAAACATTTTTGACAAAAAAAGCAACAATGGTCAGAAGCTGTCTTTTGTGCGAATAGTCCCAAGGCAGCACAACGTGCTGAGTTCTGGACGGCACCCAGGTGATGTCACCTGGGAGCCGCACTGGTTTTTGGGATCCTACAATGCAGCAAAGAAAAACAGCGTGGGGCGTCCCGGGTGGTGCGGAGGAGGCCTCGTCAGTAGCGGTCTGTTGTGCGAATAGTTCCAAGGCAGCAGAACGCGCTGAGATGTTGATGGCACCCAGGTGATGTCCAGTAAACTGCTGCACTGGTTTTGGTATCCTACAATGCTGCTCCGAAAATTGGCGTGGGGCAGCACGGGGGGTGTGGGGGAGGCGGCGTGAACGGGCCTCCCCAGGTGGCGGCCATCCAGCTGAGTTGCGCCCGCTCTTGCGGCTACAGCGTCTCGCTCACCATGTTGTTGAGTTGCTCCCACTCTTGCAGTGCAGCGATAGGCGGCTGCCACATGACTCTTAAAATGGCGGACGGCTCTTCGGTTTTGGGCCTGGTCCACTAAAATGGCCCTGGGACACCTTGGAACTCGGACGCTTGCCTGCTAGGGCTTGGGCTCCATTCTCGAAAGCGTCCCCTCAGCCGTGAAGATTCTACAAAAGTCTTGGGGGCCCTCGACTCCTGCAGGCTTCCGGTGGGGAGCGGCTGCCATGATTGCTCGCGGAATGACCACGACGGAGCCACGAGATGGTGGTGCTCTCATGCTGACGCCAGCTTCAGTCTGAATCATCCAGAAACAAGGTGGGGCTTTCATCGTTTGGGAAAAAAAAATGTTCTAAACCAATGAAAAGTGTTATTTTTAGGTCATATGACCAAGCCTTCCATCTTTAGGAAACCAAAAGTAAAATGAACCAATGAAAAGTTTTATAAACAAGTCACATGACCTGTTATGCGGCATAGGGCTACAAAAAGCGTAGAAAATCCGTTGGCACGTGAGGCGGCGTCAGTAGCGGACCGATGTGCGAATAGGCCGAAGGCAGCACAACGCGCCGAGATCCGGATGGCACCGAGTTAGTGTCCAGCAAGTTGCTGCACTGGTGTGGCTATCCTACAATGCTGCGCCAAAAAGTCGGCGTGGGGCGCCCCGTTGGCCTGTGAGGTCGCGTCAGTCAGTGGGGGCTGTGCGTCTCCCCCAAGATGGAGGCTCCTCGGCTGCAGTGCGGCGCCCCTTAGCGTTTCACTCGCCGTCCAACTGAGTTGCGTCTGCACTTGCGGCTACAGTAGGCCAAAGGCAGCACAACGCGCCGAGATCCGGATGGCACCGAGGTGGTGTCCAGCAAATTGACGCACTGGTGTGGCCATCCTACAATGCTGCGCCGAAAGACGGCGTGTCCAGCTGAGTTGCGGTCACTCTTGCGGTACAGTGACTCGAACGTGCAGAGATCCGGATGGCACCGAGGTGGTGTCCAGCAAATTGCCGCACTGGTGTGGCCATCCTACAATGCTGCGCCGAAAGACGGCGTGTCCAGCTGAGTTGCGGTCACTCTTGCGGTACAGTGACTCGAACGCGCCGAGATCCGGATGGCACCGAGGTGGTGTCCAGCAAGTTGCCGCACTGGTGTGGCCATCCTACAATGCTGCGCCGAAAGACGGCGTGTCCAGCTGAGTTCCGGTCACTCTTGCGGTACAGTGACTCGAACGCGCCGAGATCCGGATGGCACCGAGGTGGTGTCCAGCAAGTTGCCGCACTGGTGTGGCCATCCTACAATGCTGCGCCGAAAGTCGGCGTGGGGTGCCCCGTTGGCTTATGAGGTGATGTCAATAGTGGACCGATGTGTGAATAGGTCGGAACCAGCACAAGGCGCCAAGATCCGAATGGCAAGTCCTGGATGTTCAGTGCCATAGTTGAGAGTTCTGAGCAGTGCTTGTAAGACTGTCTGAAGCTTGTTTGCACCTGCTGCAGCTTCACTATTGCCCTGGTGTGGCCAAAGGTCGCACATGACATAGGCGGCCGGCTCCCGAGGTCCGACGGAACTTTTTTCCTTTTCCTTTTTGCTTCTTGTCCCACAATCCGTTTCATCTGAAGACATGACCAGGTCCCTGAATGTGTGCAGGGGGACGTTATTGATTGAATCAAAATGGCGGCGTGACACAAAGCTGACTCAAGCGTTGCTGTTGATGCTATACAGACAAAAATTGGTTTTCAGTTTGTACATTCTTCAGGATTTTTTTTCTCCATCCAAGGCTGATTGAGAGTTTGTAGAAAAATGGCTTCAGATTTTCCACATACTACTCTTCAACATTCTTCCTAAATGTAACAATGTGAGACTCACTAGGAGAACGGCTGTTTATGTTTCCTTTCAAAATGCTGCCAACAATATTTTCTGAATGGAAGACACCATCTTGTAGCATAAAGGGCCGAAAGGGGTTCTGGTCTGGCCGATGGTTGGTGGAGACATTTTGACTATATCTTGGACCTGCCCGGCCTCGCCCAAAATGGCGCCGGTATAAATGGGACTCGTAACTCATTGTTGTGTACTGGTTGAACAACCTTGATATCACGAGATATGAATGCAGTTTTGATGCTCATGGCGGGCGGGGACGAGAATTGATTGAATATTTCGACATCCCTATTGATATTAAGTTCTGATGTGTTATTGATTACTGTACTATTGAAAGTTCGAATTAACGTCACCCATGGTTTTTGCACGCAAATGTATATCTAGATAACTTTTTTGTAAGTGGCCCTGTCGTATTTTAATTACAAAATGTACGTCCACCGATTCCGCAACTGTTATACACCTTAGTTCTTGCAACCTAATGGCTCGTTTGTTACGTTCCTCTATAATGTAAATGTGTCCTCATCATATACGATTTCAGTTTGCTCCGTGGCCGGCCCACGTGGTTATAGGCCCGTATTTGTATACTGACATTTTCACAATAAAGGTTTTTAAAACAAAACATGGTAGTAGTATTTACATTGGTAAAGTTTTTACTTTTAGTCACTGTTTTCGAATCAGTAAAAGGCAAGTGAAATAAAGCAGTCCAATTACATGACGGATAAAAGGTATAATATGTAGGAACGCAGTAAAGATAAATGGTCAAGGGCAGTTGTGTTTTCCACTCCTGCAACATAAAGTGATCGATAAGAATCTGATAATCAGGCGTATCGGCGACTAAGACAGCAGGCCGAGTCTCTTTTACTCAACGGCTCCGTCATGGAACGAAGAAACGCCCTTTTTCTCGAAAAAGGAATATATTTTACTTGCAGGACAGTTGTAAATTTTCGGGGAAAGTACATTAGCCTGGAATATTATAACATATATGTTTTAAAAAAAAAGTTCGAAATCAATAAAAAGCGTATTTTTTAGGTCATATGACCAAGCTTTTCATTATTAAAATAACAAAAGTAAAATGAACCAATAAAAAGTTTTATTAACAAGTCACATGACCTGTTATGCTTACGTTACGCGCTGCGCGCCGCGCCCCGGATCACTTCCGGGTGCGCTAACGCGGCGTGTCATATAACGCATTACGCGACAACGTAGGTCAAGAATATAGTCAAAATGTCTCCACCAACCAGCGTTCGGAACACAACCCCTTTCAGCAGTCCAAAAAGTTCTGTAAAATGACAACAGAGGGGACAGGCAACAAGAACCATCAGTCAAAGAGGGGAGGGCAAGTTCTTATCTACCGGGTCATGTTGGGGCGCTACCGGAACTGATCGAATTGGTAGTCTACAGTGTTTCTGGATGTTTCAGACTAAAGCTGGCGTCAGCATGAGAGCACTACCATCTCGTAGGTCCGTCGTGGCCATTCCACGAGCAAACATGGCAGCCGCTCCCCACCAGAAGCCTGCGGGAGTCGGGGGCCCCCAAGACTTTTGTAGAATCTTCACGGCTGAGGGGACGCTTTCGAGAATGGGACCCAAGCCCTATCAGGGAAGCGTCCGAGTTCCAAGGTGTCCCAGGGCCATTTTAGTGGACCACGCCCAAATCTGAAGAGCCGGCCGCCATTTTGAGAGTCCTGTGGCAGTCGCTTATCGTTGCATCGCAAGAGCGGGAGCAACTCAACTACATGGTGAGCGAGACGCTGTAGTTGCAAGAGCGGGTGGTAAACAGCTGAATGGCGGAAGAGGCACAGTGTAGCAAAAGCGGGCGGAATGGCAACTAAAACGGTAAAGGGGCGCCCCACTACAGCGTGTCTTCAGGTCAAACGGATTGTGGGACAAGGTCCAGAATAGAAGAGTCATCAAAAGGCAAAAAGTTCCGCCGGACCCCGGGAGCCGGCCGCCTATGTCGGGGGCGATCTCATGCTACACCGGTGCTATAAGACTTGGGGAGGGGGTCGGAGCCAAGCATCTTCTCCGAGTCCATGGCCATCACACCGCCCCTCGGGGGCCTCCGTCAAGCGGTTTAGGAAGGTAACATATCACATTGTTTTCAAATGCAGTCAGGTCCACAAACGACACTCACTTACTTTGAGAATAGTGAAGCTGCAGTAATTGGAAATAAGCTTCAGACAGTGTTACAAGCGCTGCTCAGAACTCTGAACTATGGCACCCAACATCCAGAACTTATGCCATTTGAGAATGGCAGTGACATTGAAGCAACTCAGGGACCAAAACCATTAACGTACTTTCACGTATGAAAATCTTACTTGGGGAGGGGGCAGGAGCGAAGCGCCCCCTCCCAGTCCGCGCCACCACACCGTATGTTGAAAATCTGAAGCCATCGTTCTACAAAGTCAACCAACCTTGGATGGAAAAATCTAGAAAAATGTACAAACTGAAAACCAGTTTTGGTCTGCATAGCATCAGTAGCAACGCTTGCTATCAGAGTGCATGAGTTTCATGCTCGATCGATTGAGCTAGCCGGATCGGGCAATAAAAAGTATAAAATAGTTATGTAAATAGTTATTTAATAAAATGTTTTACCCTGTTTCTTGGCTGGTGTGTTGTCTATATTTTTAATATTTGCATAGGGTTTGTCGTTATTTTGGGCGGGGTGGGTGACGGAGCCGAGCTGTCTTGCAGCCCTCATGGTGTGGAGCTCAGTTCATCTCACTATTTTCGTATTTCTCATGAAGGGTTGTTCCTAATATTTCTATTTTAGCGAGGTCAAAAAGAGATCCAATTAGTGGCCTACTGATTTTGCTCGATTACTTTTATTTTTTTACACGACTTTTTCACGATTTTTCACTATCTGCAAAGATTAAACAGAGTATTGCGACTTTGTGCTTGTTTGTAAATAGAGAATGAACCAAAGAGAATCAATTGTAAAACAGTAAATGCTTGGATAACAATCAATCAAATGGAGAGACAAGCAGGCACGACGGATTACAACGGGGGTAAAGGCCTGCGTTAACTACTCTTCACTATCTGCAAAGAGAGAGTACTACTAAGAGAAAAGAGGGGAGGGGGGCAGCGTTCAAAGCACATCAGCGTGCATAAACACGAAAACGTTTTTACCTATCACGTACTTGACATTTTACAGCTTTTGATATTTGCTATTAAAAAACCAATGAAATTCACTGAAAAAACCATAGGTTATAGGCCATATATAGTTAGGAATTTGCATTTACAAAACCTTGAAAATTCAATGAAAAAACCATTGGTTATAGAACATATATAGTTAGGAATTTGCATTTACAAAACCTTATTTTACTCGCATAAAACCATTGAAATTCCATATATAGTTAGATGCGCTAACTATATATCGCGCACCCGCAATCCACTGCTGATGATGTCACATATTACATCATTCATGACATGGTCAGTGACATCACTGATGACATCACTGATGACATCTCAAATGACATCACTGATGACAACATCCAGTGACTGTATGTTTCTGTAAAGTTAAAATATGTCTTACATATTGAAGAATGAGTGGATGTATAAATGTCTGAATGAAGGATTTAGTAGGTGCATGACTGATTGTATGAGGGAGTGATTAAATGTGTCTCACTGAGTGCATGGGTTAGTGATTAAACTGTATTAATTTGTGCATCATTATATCTGTTGTTCTGTAAACTGCTGCATGTGTTGATCAGTAGCTATATGAGTAACTATATGGGTTATTGATTGGTTGCCCAAGTATTTGTATGGGAGACTGAGTATGTGTGTGAGTGGCTGGGAGGTGTGTGACTCTGTGCATAGATGTGTGAACAGCTGATTCACTAGATGTATGGGTTCAAAATTGCATGTGGAAACAGCTGTATGGGTGGTTGACTGTGTGCATGAGTGTATTGGTGAGTGAATGGATATCTCAGTGCTACATGTCAAAGTAAGTACATATGTAAAACACAGTACATGTGAGAGTTGACATATATAAATAACTGTATAAGAGCTAGTGAATGTGTCAGTGGTTGCATGGATCATTGACAACTTGTATCAGTGATTGTATAAGAGAGAAAATATGTGTTAGTATATGTTTGAATAAGTAAAGTTTGTATAACTGTATAGTTGAGGAAATGGAGGTGTGATTGATTGTTTGCATGAATGACTAGTTGTGTGAGTAACTCCATGAATGAGTGACAGTCTGTGAGTGTCTGTTTACACTGATTGTATCTAAGGTTATATTAGAGTCTGAAGAGGTTCATCGTATTATCACATGAATGATATCATCAGTGATGTCATTTGATATGTCATCAGTGATGTCATCAGTGATGTCATTTGAGATGTCATCAGTGATGTCATCAGTGATGTCACTGACCATGTCATGAATGATGTAATATGTGACATCATCAGCAGTGGATTGCGGGTGCGCGATATATAGTTAGCGCATCTAACTATATATGGAATTTCAATGGTTTTATGCGAGTAAAATAAGGTTTTGTAAATGCAAATTCCTAACTATATATGTTCTATAACCAATGGTTTTTTCATTGAATATATATATACATATATATATATATACATAGGAGGCCAAAACAAAGGGGGAAATTACCATAAGGGGGCATAGTAGATCCTCCTTGACCCCCTAAGTTTTATGTGGAGGTTTTATGCGTGGTGAGCGCCTAGTACGCGAACCGGAAAGCGTTCTGGGCAGCGTACTATAAGGATAAAAGAATGATAGACTTTTCTAATACTGTATGTTAATTGTTTGTTGTTTTTGTTGATTTTTTTTGTTTTCTTTATTTTTAAAGTATTTTTTTTATTTTGATTGTGTTTCATAATTCATTAAACTTTCTAACATTTCATTGTCAGAAATTTCAAAATTGTCATTGAATATATTTTGTATTCTATGAGGGTGTAACATGTCCTCCTTTTTAAGCAGGTTATCCACGGCTTCAACACATTGTAGTAGTTCCTGGTCTCTACTTTGATCCATAAATTCATTTTGATTTTCATCAATGTTTCCTTGGCTGCTCTCTTGCAGTACAATTTTAAATTGAACTTGCTGCTCGCCTTCCATTTTGCCTGAAATTTGGATTAAAAAAATATATATTAGTAGAGATAGGGCACTGTTGGGATTAATTTTAGATAGGCAGTTTTTATCAGTGAATTTATCTTTTGGCAGTGTATAGTATCAGAGTGGAAATAGGACTATACAAAAGAGTATGTGATTTAACCAAGACAAGCCTAACTCCATTCATAACTATAACAGAGAAGTCTATCTAAATCCATAACTACTACAGAGGGATAGTATATATCTATCAGAAAAAGTCTACCATATTAAGTTATAGTGCACAATATACTTCAGTTTTAAAAATAACAACTTACCTTCACAAACAAGTTGAAGTGTTTAGTAGCTATTCAAATGTAATGTACAACAAGAAGTAGCAGTCAAAATGGCTGTGTTTTCTTCTCTTCCTTTATATATATTCAGGTATATAACCAATCAAATGTCAGGTAATAAAAGTAGAAAATGAAAGTAACATTTTCATTGGTTGTCAATTCCAACACTTCAGATGTGTTTTGTGAAGTAATTTACCTCACGGTATTTAGAGAGGTCTACAGGCTTAATGGCTAAATGGAATTTCAATCAAATTTGTGAAAATGAAAGGGATTGTTATGTAGTATGAGCTAATCTATATTTGGTGAGAGTGTCTCCAGTCGTTTTTCTGTGAATTACTTTCCCACCTTTTTTTTGGACCGCTTCCCGGGAAGCGGTCCGGTCCGCGAACCAGGAGCGTAACGGAAGTCCACCATTTTGTGTTTCGGTCGAATTAAGATACAAGATGGAGGGCAAATAATGTTCAGAATGGGTATAAGGGGGCACGGTACAAGTATCTTGACCCCCTAGGTTTTCTGAGGGTGGCTGAGGAGGACCATATGTGCGGGGAAAAAACATTTTTTTTAGAAATTTTGCGCGGTTAGCTTCCAGTTCGCGTACCGGGTAGCGCTCTTTGAGCGTAGTTTGTTGAAAATTACAGAAAAAAGTTAGAGAAAAATAATAATTGTGAGTGATCAGATGTAGGGTAGCTCTGAGAAGAGCTTTTGGGTTTATGGTACATTTTGGTACTTATAAGTAGGTACCAATGCACAGTCTTAAATTCAAAATGAAATTCTGTTGACCTCATCTGAGAAGTGAACTCCATCTCCTCTGTAGATATTTTGCATGTAGTAACGCAAGTTATTGTTGTACAAGGAGCCCATTCCATGATCTCTCATGTAAGCTGAAACAGATTTGTTTACATGCTTCCTCACTTTCTCAATTTGTGGACAAAATTGGTTGGACCACCTCCATTTCTGTCTTTGGCATATATTGGAATATACCAAGGCAGTTTGAGGAAAAAGTGCCATTAATTGCTCAAAGGTGTCCTTTAAAAGCATTTCCAGACCTACCCCAGTCAAAGTGCCCAAATCATTACCTCCACAGTGCACTATTAACAGGTCAGGTTTTGGCAAATGCATAAAGGTTTTCACCAATGGTAACAATTGGTGACATTTTAATCCTCTTTGGCCCAACCACTTAATTTCCACATCTTGTAAATTGAGGTTAGGTAAATTTCTGTTCTCAGCATACCTTTGAGCCCAGTAGATGTAACTATGTCCAACAATCCAGACATTAAACATGGTGAGAGAAGGTTGGGCTGCAGTCAGATGAAGTGTGGTAATGAAAGGGCAGTTGAAACAGTAGGAGTTTGTAAAGAAAAAAAACTGAGGATTTCCAGTCCTAATGATTCATTAGCAGTGATTGGTGTATTTCCATTTCTGAAAACAGAAAGTTAGGGTGCATGGATGTGTTCTTTGAAAGATGTAATTTGAATGGTCAAGGAAGAAACATTTAATGAAAGATTGCACTGGATACGCAGGTGCACTGAGAGTTCAGAGTTCAATTGAAACATTGTTGTGTGAACTTGCAAACATGAGAGGTCTTTCAGGAGGTGGTTGCTAAGCAAAAAAGGCAGAGAGGGCAGAGGGGGGAAGGGTTTTGATTTGAAAAAAGTGAGGGAAGAGTTATGATTGGCTAATATGAGAGATATGTGTAATGAATATCAGCATTTCTGTGCTTTCTATAGCTGCAGCCTCTGGAGTGCATCCTCTTTGGTCTGCTGAAGAAAATTTGGAGTATTTCTGAGACTGTTTTGAAACTCAAAAAGTATTTGCTAAGGTGAGAAAATATTTATTTAATTTAGATAGAGAATAGTATGATTTAAGGAGAAAATGAAGAAGAAAGCTGTGTTTTTAAAATGTGGCTTTGTCTCAAGTGATATACAAATAGATTTTGTTTCTTTGAGAAATTGTAATTGCATATTCGGTGTAGCATTCTGGCATGCAGTAACACAAGTTATTGTTGTACATGGAGCCCATTCCATGGTCTCTCATGTAAGCTGAAACAGATATGTTGTATTTAAAAACGATTTTTTAAAACAATTACATTTCTGGATATGTACTGCTAGAGCTTCATAGGTTGTTTGGGTCATATTTATAAGGCATTTGAGTGTCTGTGATGTTATTTTTCCCTTTTTAAATGGAAAGCGTTCTTCATGGGGCAAGTTTCTTGTAAATACGCTCCCACCTGTGCTTGGCAAATTTAGATTTTGATTATGGGAGTTACATAGCCATGTTAATAATGTCCCAAAAATGGTGCAAGGGCATTCAAAAAAACGCTTTCATGTGTCTCAAGGACATTTTCAGTCATTTCCTTTTGAATGTAGGTATACAATTGATTTATATGCTGTGTTTAAAAACGATTTTTTTAAATGAATTATATTTCTGGATATGTACTGCTAGAGCTTCATAGGTTGTTTGGGTCATATTTATAAGGCATTTGAGTGTCTATGATGTTATTTTTCCCTTTTTAAATGGAAAGCGCTCTTCATGGGGCAAGTTTCTTGTAAATACGCTCCCACCTGTGCTTGGCAAATTTAGATTTTGATTATGGGAGTTACATAGTCATGTTAAAAATGTCCCAAAAATGGTGCAAGGGCATTCAAAAAAACGCTTTCATATGTCTCAAGGACATTTTTAGTCATTTCCTCTTGAATGTAGGTATACAATTGATTTATATACTGTGTTTAAAAACGATTTTTTGAAATCAATTACATTTCTGGATATGTACTGCTAGAGCTTCATAGGTTGTTTGGGTCATATTTATAAGGCATTAGATTGTCTATGATGTTATTTTTCTCTTTTTAAATGGAAAGCGTTCCTCATGGGGCAAGTTTCTTGTAAATACGCTCCCACCTGTGCTTGGCAAATTTAGATTTTGATTATGGGAGTTAAATAGCCATGTTAATAATGTCCCAAAAATGGTGCAAGGGCATTCAAAAAAACGCTTTCATGTGTTTCAAGGACATTTTCAGTAATTTCCTCTTGAATGTAGGTATACAATTGATTTATATGCTGTGTTTAAAAATGATTTTTTGAAATCAATTACATTTCTGGATATGTACTGCTAGAGCTTCATAGGTTGTTTGGGTCATATTTATAAAGCATTTGAGTGTCTATGATGTTATTTTTCCCTTTTTAAATGGAAAGCGTTCTTCATGGGGCAAGTTTCTTGTAAATACGCTCCCACCTGTGCTTGGCAAATTTAGATTTTGATTATGGGAGTTACATAGTCATGTTAAAAATGTCCCAAAAATGGTGCAAGGGCATTCAAAAAAACGCTTTCATGTGTCTCAAGGACATTTACAGTCATTTCCAAGTGAATGTAGGTATACAATTGATTTATATGTTGTGTTTAAAAACGATTTTTGAAATCAATTACATTTCTGGATATGTACTGCTAGAGCTTCATAGGTTGTTTGGGCCATATTTATAAGGCATTTGAGTGTCTATGATGTTATTTTTCCCTTTTTAAATGGAAAGCGTTCCTCATGGGGCAAGTTTCTTGTAAATACGCTCCCACCTGTGCTTGGCAAATTTAGATTTTGATTATGGGAGTAACATAGCCATGTTCAAATTGACCCAAAAATGGTGCAAGGGCAATCAAAAAAACGCTTTCATGTGCATTAAAGACATTTTAAGTCAATGAGGAAACACAGGTGATGTAATTCTGAAATGAGGAAAAGAAACTTCACATTTTTCAATTACATCACTAGTGTTTCCTAAGTTTATGAATGACATTGTGCAGATGAAGTTTAGGTGTGACCACAGATTCAAAAGAGGTCTGCCCTTTGTTCAAGAGTGAAGTGGACATGACTTACTTCATTGGTAGGCCTTCACATGTATTATCTCCTTTGTTTTCTTCAACAAGTGAAAATCTCATCTGCAACCATGTGTTGGCCTCACCTCAAACAAACAAAACAGGTGATGGACCGAATGTGGATCAATGACACACATTCACCCCAGTCCAAAGATCTGGGCCCAAACAAACCTCTAGATAGGCCACACCTTATCGTCATCCTGAATCAATCATTTAAAATGTTAGGGAGAGATTTATGATAGGTGTATGCCTATTTTGTACCACTGTGTGTCATTTTTGTGACGCAGTAGTGGTGCAAAAGATTTGCTATGTTAAATAATAAGTAGGGTGTTAAGTTTTTGATGACTGTTATTCATTTACTGTTTGGTAATAGTGGTTAATAACATTTTTTATTATATTTTTCCACAGATTCAACTGCAGATCATTACAAAATTTGAAAAATGCCAACTAAGAATCGAATTAGAAAGGCTAGAAAATGTCAAAGACAGCAAGATCATCTATTATTGCAGCAGTCCTCTCCCCAAAATACTAGTGAAATCACCAAGAAAGCTCCGGGTAAGAGCACGAAATCATTCTTAAGAAATATTTGTAGTAAAAAAAGTATTTCTCCCAAAAATGTTTCAGTCCAGAAAAAGAAAAGCAATTTAAATGGAAAGGAAAGACCAATCAAAAATGTTACTGGTAGAACAAGAGATAACTCTGTGCATGATAGTAGAAGGAAACAACAGTTTAGGGACATTCGAAAACGAATGTTCCGCAACAGGATAATAGTTAATTTATTAAAAAATATTAAGAAAGGCCAACAGAAAGTGGCATTTTATAAGAAGAAGAAAAATGTAGAGAAAATTATTGATCATGCTTTTGAAATTAAGCGAAAGTTGTTTATTTTGGTAATCAATAGAATTAGGAAACTAAACAAGGTAATTTCTGATTTCAAATCAAATAGTAGATGGAAGAGAGTAGTAAATCGTAGTAACTTTTGTGAAGTTTTTTCCGGAGAATGGATGCACAGTTTAAGTTGTGAGGCATTTTTTAATGAGGAGAGTTATTTTCAGGATAATGATTTGGTGTTTGCAGTTGACACCAGTGGTCGAGCTTATGAAGTGAAGGATGGTTGTCCAGTTGAAAAAGAAAAACTTGTGACAACAGAGACAGACGAGGTATTAGGTAATGAGGTTTTAGGAAGACGTCCTAAGGGTCCTGTGTACATTTGGAAGTGTAGTTCTATTTGCAGTGTGCGACAGGATTCCATCAATTTGCTTTGTGATTTTATACGGACATTTAATAAGAAAAGTTTGAAGCAGAAAATGAAGTTGTTACAAGAATTAGATCCTTACAGAGTGAGACAAATGACAGGTTTGCGTGGTCATTCACTGGCTTGTCTTTCCAGGAGAGTATGCCAGAGTGTTTTTCATCATTTCAGGATGCTAGCAGTGCATCATAATAAAGTGAGAAAATTAGTGAGAATGTTGTATCATGCTAAGAGTCCAGCAATTATGCTTAAACAATTATGTGCTGCTCTTTTGCATGGTTCTGAAATAGATGTCAAGAATATTTGTGAAGAAATTGAGTTTTGTTACTTTGGAAGTAAAGATGAGAATGTTCAAATTGACCCAGAAGTAGAGGGTAATGTTGAAGATAATGTACAGGTTTCTAGTACAGATAAATTTCAGAAGGAAATTGCCACGTTTCAGATGAAATCAAGTGAGAGGCCTAATTTCACTTGTGTGTGTTGTCGACGCACTTATTATAAGAATCAGACTAAGTTAGTGGATTTATATGCAAAAAGTGAAAGGGAAAATAATAGTGAATGGAAGGATTTTGCCACATACTTGATGGTAGAAAATTATTTTGATTTCGGATCGGATCAACGTGTATGTACTTAGTGTTGTAACAAATTAAACCAAAACCAGATGCCTGCTAGGGCGGTTCATAATAATCTGGAATTGGTTGAGGTTCCTTCTGAATTGAAGGATTTAAATACTTATGAATCTATTTTGATTCAAAGTATCCATCCCTTTCAGGCTATTGTAAGAATGGAGCCAAAGACAGGGAAGTTGCCTCCATCAGATTTACAGAGAGGATTAAAGGGAAGAGTTGTTTATTTGCCTCTAGATTTGAACAAAAACATTAACACAATTGGAGTAGAAAAAGTGGAAGAGGAACCTCTGGTTATCTTGGTTGATGGGGTTCCGACAAAGAATAAGAAAATATGGCAAGATTTAGTGGATGTTAGGAAAGTCAAAAAGGCAACATTGTATTTGAAGAAAAATAATAAGTACTATATGAATGTATATGTTGCAGAAGAGGAAGTAAGTGATGAAGAGGATAGCGATTTGTGTGCTGGCCAAATTGAGAAAGTAGAGGCCTCTAAAAGTGAAGAAATATATGAACATTATAGTGTTCATCCTTTGCATTCCAAGGAAGTCATGGGGAATGCAATTGAGTTGTTTCAAATGAAACAAGCCAAAGGGAGTCCCATTAGTGTTTGGGAGGAAAGTTTGGAAGCTCGGTGTTTCCCACAGCTATTTCCAACAGGTCAAGGAGGAAGATATGATGAGCGACCTCATCAAATTCCTGCGTCTGAATACCGGACTTTACGATTGTATGCAGAAGATCCTAGGTTTCGTCAATGCATTCACTATTTGTTTCATCTCCTGTTTGAAAGCGATCTGTCTGGACTGTCATATGCAGTGAACCACATCTTAAAAAGTGGTATACAGATGCGAAATATCTCGGCAAGTGACTTTATGCATAAAGTCAATGTCCAAGACAGTATTTTGGATTCTCAACTAATTAATCTCATGGCGTGTCAGCGTGGTACTAATGAGTACTGGTACCGTCGTCATGGTGATTTAAAATGTATGCTGAGGAACTTAGGAACTCCAACATGGTTCCTCACTCTGAGCTGTGCCGAGTATGGCTGGGAAGACTTACTTGAATTTCTACGAGAGGCAAATGGAAATATTGAAAACATTGAATTCAAGACACCTGGAGAACTGTGTTCTTTGGATCCAGTGAATGTATGCAGGTACTTCAATCATAGATTTGAAGCTATGATGTCTTTCATCACAAATAAGAAGAATCCACCTCTTGGAGAGGTGTTGGATTTCTTCTGGAGAAAGGAGTACCAAGCAAGAGGTGCTCCTCATATACATATGTTGTTGTGGATCAAGGATGCACCTAAATTTGGAACAGATCCGGATGACTTAGTGATGAATTTCATAGAACAGTATTCTACGTGTGCTGTTCCAAATGCAACGGAGAAGAAAAGCCTAAGAGAACAAGTTCTACGTTTCCAAAGCCATCGTTGTGGAAAGTACTGTCGTCGTAAATTCAGAAACAAGGACAAGTTCTACACCAAATGTCGTTTCAACTTTCCACGACCGGTGATTTCTAAAGGAAGAGTGAACAGTTTGATGTCTTCGCTGCGACATAATGTGACGAGGAAATCACCCAAAACTACATACAATTTGAAAAGGAACGAAGAGTCCAAGTACACCAACGACTACAACCCAGTGATTTTGTCCATGTGGAATGATAACATGGATATACAGTTTGTGGCTGACAACTGTATGGCTGTGGCTCGGTATGTGACATCTTACATCACCAAAAAAGAAAAGACAGAATTGAAGGATATGTGGGAGGACATTTCCCATGAAAAGAGCCTCAGCAAGAAGTTGTACAGTTTCAGTCTGAAGATGTTGTCGCATCGAGAAATCGGAGCTTACGAATGTTCTGACCGGTTGTCTTCAGCAAGTCTCTATGCCAAATCCAGGAGTATCGTTTGGGCGAGTCTTGGTCTTGCTGCAACGTGAAATCGAGTTCTAAAACCTGTCCGGGAAATTGAGTATTTGGCAGAAAAGGAACCAAACAGTACCGACATTTTGAAGACCAACATGTTGGATACATATTATCCAAATCGAAGCAGTCACCTTGAGAATGTTTGTCTATATGAGGTTCTACAAAATTATATATTCAAGAGGAACATCAAAGAAGATATTGAGACAGGAGTGTATGCTGTAATTGGAAGTGAGGGATGTCTGGTCAAGCAAAGAAAATGCCAATTAGTAAACCATCGAAAATTGAGTGGCGAATCTCCAGAAAAAAAGGAGTTTTTCTATTTAGCACTTTTGCAACTTTCCAAGCCTTGGCGTGCAGAAGAGGAACTGCTTGGAGATTTCCTCTGTTACGAAGACTCTTTCACTGCTGCTAAGGAGACCATAGAATGTCCTGCTTTTCCCAAATATCAAGAAATGTTGACTTTGGAAATTGAGCAGGAAGCAACGATTGCAGCCGAGATTGCCAGAGACAGTTCTCAGGACAGTCAGAGTTCTGTTTCATTGAGTCAGGATCCACTAGGAGGACCTATTATCGAAAATGAAGCTGCCACTGCAATGAAAGAAGTGGAAAGAGCCATGGCACATGCTCAGGAGGATGCAGTTAACTTAGAAGACTTGGAAAAACAACTCAACGTTGAGCAGAGGAAAATATATGATGAAGTTACCAAGCAAATTGAGCATGGATTAAGTCATGAGAAGAAAGAGTGCTCATGTACATCGTTGAAGCCTGTCTGACTGTACGTGAGTGGAGAAGCGGGAACTGGAAAAAGTTTCCTTATTAAAGCAATTTCTTGTTATTTGGAGGAAAGGACTGAGTCATCGTTGTCTTGTGTTGTTACCGCTCCTACTGGACTGGCAGCACATAACATTAAAGGTATTACTTTGCATCGTCTACTGATGCTGCCAGTGGAGCATGACAACAAATTACAATACCACAAGTTATCTGGGGATGCTTGTTGTGAAGTTTCAAGAGTCTTGAGGAAAATGAAACTTCTTATCATTGACGAAGTAATCATGGTTTCCAATGTCATGCTTGCCTTTGTGCATTTGAGAATGCAAGAAGTTCTTAAAACTGAGTATGATGTGTTATTTGGTGGCAAACACATCATTGTTTTCGGAGATCTTCTGCAGCTGACACCAGTAAAAGGACAACCTGTGTTCAAAATACTCACGCATGAAGATACCAGGAAGTGCCTAGGGAGCATTGGCAACGTCAATATATGGTTAAATTTCAATTATGCTGAACTGCATGAAAATATGCGTCAGGCAAAGGATGAAGATTACAAGAATATTCTACAAGATATTAGAATTGGAAAAGTGACCGAGCATGGGAAAGAAGCTTTAAATGCACGATTACTGTCAAATTTATATCCCGAACAAGACATTGTGCCTGAGAATATTTTTCAGAAAATTACTGAGAAGAAATCCGGAATATGTTTGATGCCAACTCTTGCAGAATGTGCCATCTTCAACAACAAAATGTTGAATTTAGAAAAGCAAGAGATTGTGAAAATTGAAGCTATTGACAGAATAGAGCATATGGGATCAACAATTATTTTGTCTGAGAATTTGAAATCAAAATTGGATTCATTAGAGAAGACTATATCTAAAACAGCGAGTTTTGAAAAGACTTTGAATGTGTGTTTAAATTGCCGAATCATTTTGAGAAGGAATTTACATGTTGAAAGAGGTCTGGTAAATGGATCAATGGGTAATGTTGTTGATTTTGAGAAATACAGAAATAGAGATGGAATTGAATTTTTAAAATTAAATTTGATGGCATTGAGGAAGTACAGCTAATTGGTCGTTGTTCTGCTAGGTTTTTGCTTGTTAAAGACTTATATGTTCGCCGTAAACAGTTTCCAGTTTGCTTGGCATATGCGGTGACAATCCATAAATCGCAAGGTTTAAGTGTAGATAGTGCATTGGTGAATATTGGCAGTTCTGTGTTCAAGGAGGGGATGGCATATGTGGCATTGTCACGAGTTAGAACTTTATCGGGATTGTACTTGATTGACTGTGATGTCACAAACATTTGTGCGGATCTAGATTGTGTTAAGGAATACAATAGGTTAAGAAGAGAGTATGCGCCACATTTGCCTCAATATCCTTTGTTTGAGAAACGTGTGGTAGGCCGGAAACGAAGAAATATCAGTAATAGTAGGGAGGTTGTAGCAAAAAGCCCAAAAGTCGATGAACCGAAAATTGGAAGCAGAAAGAAAATGGATTCTGTTGAAGATGTTGTCGGTTTTCAATTTGAAAACAGTTCTGGTGTCAACTGCTATGCAAATGTAGTGGTTAATGTTCTCTTTTCACTAGAGACTTTAAAAGAACAGATTGTGTTCAATTCGGAACAAAGTTTATGCTGTTTGTTGAATTCTGTGTTAGAGAAATGTAGCACTGATCGAACAAAAGTAGAAAGTGTGTCTGAAGTTCGTTATCTGTTAGATGAATGTTCAGGTCAAACAGACTTCTCTGAAAATAATCAGCAGGATTGTCAGGAGTTTTTAATGTATATGCTTGATGTATTGCAAGATGAGGGTGTAGATGTAGATCACCTGTTTGGGCTTTCTTATCAATGGCAGCATGACTGCGAGAACTGTATGGTATCAAGTACTACTAGTGTAGACTCAGAAAGATTTATATATTTAACTTTGCCAGACAGTAAATCAGTCTCCTTTAATAAGCTAGTAAATGCAGCTGATCACAACATGGAGTGTAGCCAATGTAAATCTGAAATGATGTCAACATTATTTATACGAAGATATGGCCAGTATGTCATTTTAATGATCCAACGATGTAGGCCTGATGGATCAAAATTGTCAACTTTAATAAAAAATGTTGTTGCTTCTCAGCTGTCAATATCAGGAAGGACTTTTGTAACTGTAGCAATTATCTATCACGATGGTCCTTCAACAACATCAGGACATTACACAGCTTATTTAAAGCCTAGAAACGGCTGGTCATTCTGCAACGATTCTGTTGTAACTTTCCAAAAAAAAATTGCCGCTTGACCTTAAAAATTCTTACCTGGTGTTTTTAAAACCAAAATTTTAAGGAAAGAATCTTGGGATTTCCTCTGAGGAATTGCAAAAGGTTCATGAAGTAGAGGGAATGTAAGTCTGCAATGCTGTCTAGATTATTGGTCCAAAACTTTTAATTATAATGTCAATTTAAAAATCCAACTATATAAACCTGATGCAAGTAAGTCTGCTTCATAGTAAGCAGTATCAGTGTCATAGGAAAAGTAGAACATGAGTGAGAAAGAAGGGTAAGATATTAGTAGTCCAGGATTGTGAAAGTAATCTTAAATGTTTTCTTTTTGAAAGTTGCGAAAATAGAAAATGACGGGATTTCATTATAAGAATTACAAGAGTTGAAAAACGCTGCAACATGATTTGGCCAAGTGGAAACATGTGGTAGAATGTGAGAAGTCTTTTATTGTATGTAACATATTTTTCAAAACGATGGAGGTTTTCTTTCAGAAAGTGGCGGGCTGAAAATATTTATAGCACAACAGAGTGTACGCTGTTCATAGGACATCCTTCGACGTTATGGAAAGTAAGTTAATTTTAAGGAGTTTTGAATTCAGATTTCTTAGGTTGTATGGGTTTTTTAAACACAATCATTTTGATTGTGTTTTTTTCCCCGCTGTTACATGATGAATACCTTCAAGTCACTGATTTAAGTGAAATTTGATACATTCTGAGAACAGCAAAAATAAACCATTTAACATGTATAATTAATGTTCTACTTTTTGTACTTATGATATACATTTAGAAATGTGAGGTAGATATGGAGAAACTGAGGCTTCTGTAAGTGTCAAAGTTAATGCTTACAGTGCTGCACTTCTGGGTACTGTTTTTTTTTTAAACTGAATAGGCCTCACCTTAAAGAAACCTCTTGAAAGGACACATCTTATTTGCAGCCTAAAACAATCATTTAAAATGTTAGACACAATTTTATGATGGCTTTACATCTTTTTTGCGCTGCTATTGCATCACTATTGTGAAACATCAGCAGTGCAAAAGATGCACCATGTTCCAAAATAGGCCTCAGTTTTTCAGCATCAAGATACTGTTTGTTTAAAATATATATCTTTAGGATTGTGTAGGGGACGTAGAGCAGCAGAGGCTTCTGTAAATGTCAAAGTTGTTGAAAAACTGTTTGTTCTTGAACCTTTTCCCTTGTCTTTTCTAATTTTTAAATACGTTTTAATATTTTTGAAATGTTTGTTCTCTCTTCTACAGATTGAAAGTATGAAAAAATATTTGAAAAAGTTAACAAGAATTATAAGGTAAATGTTTTCTACTCTTTTTACCCGCAATCCACTGCTGATGATGTCACTGACCATGTCATGAATGATGTAATAAGTGGACATGACTTACTTCATTGGTAGGCCTTCACATGTATTAATGCATACACTGCTGCACTTCTGCGTACTGTTTCATATGCTGGACTACATCTGCACTATGAGATACCTAAGCAAAGGCAACACAGGTGATGTGATTGTGAAATGAGCAAAAGAAACTCCACATTTTTCAATTACATTACTTGTGTTTTCTAAGTTTACGAATGACATTGTGCAGATGAAGTTTAGGTCTGTCTATGGACACAGAAGAGGTCTGGCCGTTGTTCAAGAGTGAAGTGGACATGTTTTACTTCAATGGTAGGCCTTCACATGTATTATCTACTCTGTATTCTTCAACAAGCATAAATTTGATATGCAACCCTGAGTAGGCCTCACCTTAAACAAACTTTTGGAGAGGCCACACCTTATCGTCATCCTGAATCAATCATTTAATCTATCACATTTAACATCTATTAGTTCTACTGCTTCATTTCTTTAATCCTTACTTTCCTGCGTTTGCTACTTCCCTCATTCCTTTCTCTATTACTTAATTATTCTACTCCTTCCAGTATTTTTCTCAGTCCCTCTCTTCTCATACTTCTTCATTCTTATTTACTCATTCTGTCTCTATTAATGTTACTGTTTCTGAATGATCTCAAAACATTTTTTAAAACAAGAACAGTAAGTATAAGGGTAGGAAACAGACAGTTATGTTACAAGAAAGACAGCTATAGTAAGTAAACAAAAGATACTGTTACTCGCAATCCACTGCTGATGATGTCACTGACCATGTCAAGAATGATGTAATATGTGACATGATCAGCAGTGGATTGCGGGTAACAGTATCTTTTGTTTACTCCCTATAGCTGTCTTTCTTGTAACATAACTGTCTGTTTCCTTCCCTTATACTTACTGTTCTTTTTTTTTATAAAATTTTTTTGGTTCGCTCCCGGTTCGCGTACCGGAGTGCGAACCAGGAGCGAACTAAAAGAAATAGAGGTTGGCAGAGTTTCAAAAATTCTACCAATTTTTTTTATAATGGGGAGGTAGTTCTGAAAAGAACTTTTTTTTTGTTTTTGTTGTTTTAAATTTTTTTTATTATTTTTCTGAACATTTTTTTTATTTTTTTGTATTTTCTGAACATTTTGATATTTTTTTGTTTTTTTGGGGGGAGGGGGGAAACAAAAATGATTCATTGAAAAGGGCTCAACAGGAGCAACGAAAATAAGAAGAATTTATTTTTTGGGGCGTTTCAGGCAAACATGATTATTGATAGCTTTCACAACTAGAGTAATGCTACTTTCTCTGTAGCAAATTATTTGGTTACACCGCACGCACACTTGCTTCACTTCCCCAAAGTTCATTTGAATGTTCGGGACCACCTCCCTCGCCTCTGGTCCCGACACTTCTTGGACAACAGATCTTCTTGCCATCGCAGGGGGATTTTGCTGTTCATCACGAAGCTGGGCAGCACTATAATTGTTTGGGTGCCACCTACTCATATGCCTGTGCATCGTGTAATTTCCGAAGCTGTATTTCTTGTCAGTCCCCCTTGACAGTCTATCGTCGCAAATACGGCAAAACACATATCTTGCATTCACTTTTTTTTGCCCCTCAGGAAATTTAAAAAATTGCCAGATGTAGTTTTCTTTTCGATTGTACCTCCTGGGCTCCTCTGGCAAAAACTCTGGCTCTCCCTGCTCTTCCTCCTCTTCTTGATCTTCCTCTTCTTCTATGATTACTTGAGCAGGTGGTCCTCTCTTCCCATGAGGAGGTGGAGGTGGTGGTGGGGGTGCACTAGCTGAAGCAACCATAGGTTATAGACCATATATAGTTAGGAATTCGCATTTACAAAACCTTATTTTACTCACACAAAACCATTGAAATTCCATATATAGTTAATTGCACTAACTATATATTGCGCACCCGCAATCCACTGCTGATGATGTCACATATTACATCATTCATGACATGGTCAGTGACATCACTGATGACATCACTGATGACATCTCAAATGACATCACTGATGACATCACTGATGACATCTCATTTGACATTACTGATCACATCACTGATGATATCATTTATGTGATAATACGATGAACCTCTTCAGACTCTAATATAACCTTAGATACACTCAGTGTAAACAGACACTCACAGACTGTCACTCATCCATGGAGTTGCTCACACACCTAGTCAGTCATGCAAAGAATCAATCACACCTCCATTTCCTCAACTATACAGTTATACAAACTTTACTTATTCAAACATATACTAACACATATTTACTCTCTTATACAATCCCTGATACAAGTTCACAATGATCCATACAGCCACTCACACATTCACTGGCTCTTATGCACAGTTATTTATATATGTCAACTCTCACATGTACTGTGTTTTACATATGTACTTACTTTGACATGTAGCACTGAGATATCCATTCACTCACCAATACACTCATGCACACAGTCAACCGCCCATACAGCTGTTTCCACATGCACTTTTGAAACCATACATCTAGTGAATCAACTGCTCACACATCTATGCACAGAGTCATACACCTCCCAGCCACCCACACATACACTCACTCTCCCATACAAATACTTGGCCAACCAATCAATAACCTATATAGTTACTCATATAGCTACTGATCAACACATGCAGCAGTTTACAGAAAAACAGATATAATGATGCACAAATTAAGACAGTTTAGTCACTAACCCAGGCACTCAGTGAGACACATTTAATCACTCTCTCATACAGTCAGTCAGGCACCTACTAAATCCTTCATCCAGACACTTATACATCCACTCATTCTTCAATATGTAAGACATATTTTAACTTTACAGAAACATACAGTCACTGGTGATGTCATTTGAGATGTCATCAGTGATGTCATCAGTGATGTCACTGACCATGTCATGAATGATGTAATATGTGACATCATCAGCAGTGGATTGCGGGTGTGCGATATATAGTTAGTGCAACTAACTATATATGGAATTTCAATGGTTTTGTGTGAGTAAAATAAGGTTTTGTAAATGCGAATTCCTAACCATATATGGTCTATAACCTATGGTTTTTTCAGTGAATATATATATATATATAGCTATAACTGTTGATTTTCTATGGTTATGCCAACCTAACTATAACGCCCCTTTAACCTTTGTTTTCTTTCAGTGAGTATACAGTTACATAAAGATATCCCTGGGGCAGTCGCCACTGGGTAGTTATAATTAAGTCTGCCTTTCCATAAACGATGGATTTGGGCCCAGATCTTTGGACTGGGTTGAGTGTGTGACATTGATCCACATTCGGTCCATCACCTGTTGTTTTTGCAAATTCCACCCTAAGTGCGCTGGGGATGCCCAGACGTGGGTCCCAGGTACTCCACACCACTGGAGTCAAGCTAGCCGGGCTGATGAGAGGTGTTACCTCGAAACCGGTCCGGTCCTCGGATGCTTGATTCCGTTCTGGGAAGGACATGGCTTTTGTAGTTCGGACTGGACTGTTCCCATGGGGCACAGGGTCAGAGCTGATTTGCATATCGCCATTGTCTAACCCGGGGTGGTGTGGAGTGCAAAAAAACGATGGATTTGGGCCCAGATCTTTGGACTGGGTTGAGTGTGTGACATTGATCCACATTCGGTCCATCACCTGTTGTTTTTGCAAATTCCGCCCTAAGTGCGCTGGGGATGCCCAGACGTGGGTCCCAGGCACTCCACACCACTGGAGTCAAGCTAGCCTGGGCTGATGAGAGGTGTTACCTCGAAACCGGTCCAGTCCTCGGATGCTTGATTCCGTTCTGGGAAGGACATGGCTTTTGTAGTTCGGACTGGACTGTTCCCATGGGGCACAGGGTCAGAGCTGATTTGCATATCGCCATTGTCTAACCCGGGGTGGTGTGGAGTGCAAAAAAACGATGGATTTGGGCCCAGATCTTTGGACTGGGTTGAGTGTGTGACATTGATCCACGTTCGGTCCATCACCTGTTGTTTTTGCAAATTCCGCCCTAAGTGCGCTGGGGATGCCAAGACGTGGGTCCCAGGCACTCCACCCCACTGGAGTCAAGCTAGCCGGGCTGATGAGAGGTGTTACCTCGAAACCGGTCCGGTCCTCGGATGCTTGATTCCGTTCTGGGAAGGACATGGCTTTTGTAGGTCAGCCTGGACTGTTCCCATGGGGCACAGGGTCAGAGCTGATTTGCATATCGCCATTGTCTAACCCGGGGTGGTGTGGAGTGCAAAACAACGATGGATTTGGGCCCAGATCTTTGGACTGGGTTGAGTGTGTGACATTGATCCACATTCGGTCCATCACCTGTTGTTTTTGCAAATTCCGCCCTAAGTGCGCTGGGGATGCCCAGACGTGGGTCCCAGGCACTCCACACCACTGGAGTCAAGCTAGCCTGGGCTGATGAGAGGTGTTACCTCGAAACCGGTCCAGTCCTCGGATGCTTGATTCCGTTCTGGGAAGGACATGGCTTTTGTAGTTCGGACTGGACTGTTCCCATGGGGCACAGGGTCAGAGCTGATTTGCATATCGCCATTGTCTAACCCGGGGTGGTGTGGAGTGCAAAAAAACGATGGATTTGGGCCCAGATCTTTGGACTGGGTTGAGTGTGTGACATTGATCCACATTCGGTCCATCACCTGTTGTTTTTGCAAATTCCGCCCTAAGTGCGCTGGGGATGCCCAGACGTGGGTCCCAGGCACTCCACACCACTGGAGTCAAGCTAGCCGGGCTGATGAGAGGTGTTACCTCGAAACCGGTCCGGTCCTCTGATGCTTGATTCCGTTCTGGGAAGGACATGGCTTTTGTAGTTTGGACTGGACTGTTCCCATGGGGCACAGGGTCAGAGCTGATTTGCATATCGCCATTGTCTAACCCGGGGTGGTGTGGAGTGCAAAAAAACGATGGATTTGGGCCCAGATCTTTGGACTGGGTTGAGTGTGTGACATTGATCCACATTCGGTCCATCACCTGTTGTTTTTGCAAATTCCGCCCTAAGTGCGCTGGGGATGCCCAGACGTGGGTCCCAGGCACTCCACACCACTGGAGTCAAGCTAGCCGGGCTGATGAGAGGTGTTACCTCGAAACCGGTCCGGTCCTCGGATGCTTGATTCCGTTCTGGGAAGGACATGGCTTTTGTAGTTCGGACTGGACTGTTCCCATGGGGCACATGGTCAGAGCTGATTTGCATATCGCCATTGTCTAACCCGGGGTGGTGTGGAGTGCAAAAAAACGATGGATTTGGGCCCAGATCTTTGGACTGGGTTGAGTGTGTGACATTGATCCACATTCGGTCCATCACCTGTTGTTTATGCAAATTCCGCCCTAAGTGCGCTGGGGATGCCCAGACGTGGGTCCCAGGCACTCCACACCACTCGAGTCAAGCTAGCCGGGCTGATGAGAGGTGTTACCTCGAAACCGGTCCGGTCCTCGGATGCTTGATTCCGTTCTGGGAAGGACATGGCTTTTGTAGTTCGGACTGGACTGTTCCCATGGGGCACAGGGTCAGAGCTGATTTGCATATCGCCATTGTCTAACCTGGGGTGGTGTGGAGTGCAAAAAAACGATGGATTTGGGCCCAGATCTTTGGACTGGGTTGAGTGTGTGACATTGATCCACATTCGGTCCATCACCTGTTGTTTTTGCAAATTCCGCCCTAAGTGCGCTGGGGATGCCCAGACGTGGGTCCCAGGCACTCCACACCACTGGAGTCAAGCTAGCCGGGCTGATGAGAGGTGTTACCTCGAAACCGGTCCGGTCCTCGGATGCTTGATTCCGTTCTGGGAAGGACATGGCTTTTGTAGTTCGGACTGGACTGTTCCCATGGGGCACAGGCTCAGAGCTGATTTGCATATCGCCATTGTCTAACCCGGGGTGGTGTGGAGTGCAAAAAAACGATGGATTTGGGCCCAGATCTTTGGACTGGGTTGAGTGTTTGACATTGATCCACATTCGGTCCATCACCTGTTGTTTTTGCAAATTTCCATAGACATAGCACTTTTTGATTTACAAATAACTTTGGCGCAGTTTGACAGATCTTCACAAAACGTTCTCAAAAAAAAGTTTATCCATCATAGCAATTTCCTGAAAAGTTTCAGGGTGATCTGTAAAGCAGGGGCCGAGAAAAAAAGTAAGTCCCAAAACAGAACATCCCCATTCATTTTTCATTGACTTTTTGGAAAGTGATATCTCGAAACTACTGAATGGAATTACAATAAATTTGGCAAGACGCTAGATGTCGGTCCAGAAAGTGTGCTTATTGTAAATTAATATAATTTTGGAGATATTAAGCTTGGAAAATATTTGTATATCTGTATGGTTGAGTTAGAGGAACTCTTACTAGAGTCTCTTGAACCCAATTGTAAAAATTAGAGCCTTCTGATTGGCCCAGACAGCTTTTCTACCATCAGTCATCTTCTTCCCTCAGGAGTCTTGAGTGAACACTCTGACTAGCTGCCAGCAACATGAAGAAAAATGTTGCTGCCAGCCATTACAGGACTCGTGGACTTAGTCCCATGTCCTGCATTTTTTAAAGGAAAATAAGGGAGCAGGGTAGGTTTACCCTGCCCCCTCCCCCTTGTGCCAATGTGGGCAGTGTTGGCACAAAAAAGAAAAAAAGCAGCAATTTTACGTGATCCTGCGGGGGTCCTGAAAGATTGTGGCAAGTGAAAAAGGGAAATGGCCACCCGCCAATTTTTTTTTTTTTATTTGGGGTGGGGAGTGTGAGTGTCTTCCTCTCCAAGCCTATTTTGGGCCATCCTCTGGGGCCTTACACTTTATTTTTAGGGGAGTAATGTGCACAGGCCTCCTCCCCAAGCCTAAATGGGACCAAGGAACCCCAGTCCCTGGGGCTAAACAATAAGTAGAGCGGAGGGTGGCCCCATCTCCTGGGGATGCCTCTTTACCTGTGTACTGAAGAGCCCGCCCCATGCTTACAGTCATTTTCCCAGAAGAGTGCTCCCACCTGGCGGAAGCTTTGAAAATGCTCCCACTAGGTGGGACCACACTTCTGTTTCCCTGCCCGCACTCTTGCCTGCAAGGAAACTGTGATTGCTCCCACCCAACAATAACAAGCATAAATAGCTGGTTCCACCAGGCAGTAGCAATGTTGGCTGTTGTGTGAGAGCCATCTGGGGTCACAAGGGTCCTGGGGTTTCCAAAGCAGTCTCAAATGTTATGTTTTGTAGGTGCCCCATTCATTTGAGCACTGGGACACCCATTGCTAATTAGTTAGGCACCAGGGGATGGGATACCTGGGGCCTCTTAAGACTCGGTCGGTGACCACATGCCAGGCTACCATAGAGTTCATTTATGTTTCTGAGGGACGGGGTCCTCGGGGCTAATTTGTGCTAAGTGAGAGGAGCTGCATGACCACCTCCCCTATAAAAATGTTTTTGGCCCCCGGAGAATGGGGTCCCTAAAGCCCCCTAATGGCCGGGAAGGGGGAATGCCCCTCCTCCCCTGTAGTTAAGGTAATGGGTCCCCCGGGGCACATGTGGGCTTGGGAGGGTGGCCGAGTACCCCCTCCTGTCCTATAAATATGTTTGGTCACAGGGGTTGGGGTCACTTGGGCCACTTAAGACTCAAGAACAAGGGTCACACACTCACCCCTAATAGATATGTGTTTAGACCCATGGCATGGGGTCCCCAAGGCATCATAAGGCTCGGGAAGGGGGATCACATGCCCCCTCCCCTGCAAGTAATATATGGCCTCAGGGATGGGGTCCATTTGGGATTAGGAAGGCCTCCCTGCACAAGTAAAAATCCATTCACCCAAGAAGATGGGCTTACCATGGTCCCTTAAGGCTCGGTGAGGGGGCCACGCGCCCTTCCCTTTAATTAAAAAAATGGTTCCCATGGAATGATGTAAACTGGGCTCTGATGGCTTGGAGAGGGACGCTGTGCACCCCGGTGATGGGTTGGCTGCCTGCAGGGGTTACCCGCAGAGCCTGGCCAAAGGCTTTACGTATGGTAATGAATTATTACTTTAAACTTTAAAAAAAATAGAAATTCACTGAAAAGAACAAACTTGAAGTGGTTTTATAATTAGGTGAAACGTTCAGTTGAAATGTAATGTTTTAAACTAAAACAATCACTGAAATTTACCAGTTTTAGGTATCTCTTGTAACAATAACTTGTGCCCTATTGTAATTATAACTCAAGCCCAATAAAGCCCGGTAAGGCATATTGAGTTATATGAGTTTGAACTTTTCATTGCAAGAGATGATGATTGGGTATGCTATAAGTATGGGTGAATTTTGTGAATTCGCAATCCCCGAATTTGCGAATTTGGAATCCGCAAAATTCGCGAGTTCAGCAAATTTGCGGATTTTTTATTTTTGCCTGTTCGCGGGGAGCTTTGCGTGTTCGCGGGTCGCTTTGCGTGTTCGCGTTTTTTTTTTTGCCTGGTTCATCACTGCCACCCTCTCGTTTTTTATGCCCTTCTGCCCTCTGTACCACTTGTTTTTGTGCCTTTCTGCCCTCTGCCCCACTCTTGTTTGTGCCCTTTTGCCTTCTGCCCCCCTGGTTTCTGTGCCCTTCTTCCCTTTGCCTAACTCATGCCCTCTGTCCCACTTTGTGCCCTTCTGCCCTCAGCCATAAGTCAGCTTCAACAGGAAGCACTAATAGATAAAGTAAAGCAGGTGCTCGAGTTGAAGGTCAAATTAAGTTACACAGTCATTAATCACCCCAAGTTTGGGGTGATTAATGATTGTGTAACTGAATTTGAGCTTCAACTCTGGCACCTGCTTTACTTTATCTATTAGTGCTTTCTGTTGAAGCTGACTTTTGTAACTATTTTAGAGGCTCTGGCAGCTTGCCGGCGCCATTCTAAAATAGTTACAAAAAGTCCACTTGAACTTTTGACCCAATCCGTTCCGCTCGTGGATTTTGCGGGAAATTCGCGAATCTCGCGGATTGCGAATTTACCGAAAATCCGCTAAAACCACGAGCGGAACGGATTTTCCGCCCATGCTTAGTATGCTACAGTTTTGGTCGGTTCCGTGCCATGAAATCACTACCTTTTGGCTTCTCATTTGTCTTCTTGAGGTTGCAATGAGATACATGTATCAGTTTGAAGGGCCCTATGAAACTAATTGATATCTCTACTGCCATGATCTATAAGACATTGCAATTGGAATAAGGAGTGTAGTTCTGGTGATGTATTTGAGATGGACCAGTGGGTCAAAAGAGTGTTGAGAAGGGTGTGACGTGTTAGAAACTGACCTTCTTCTATGATGAACTTCTCTCAGTGAATTGAATTAGAAGGGTTGTCCATCTTTGAAGAGATCTCCATTAGTTGTGATATTAGAATTATGGCAGTGTTTCATGTTACCTATGGTGAAACCCCTGGTGCTTGACGGGCCTCAGGAGGGTAAAGGCTGGGACGTAGGAAGTAGCCTGCTTGGGGATTCATAGATTTCTAGTGGAGCAGCTAAGTGCAGTCTGCAGTAATTATTCATTTATAAAGTTTTATATAGCGTGAACAAGATCCCGAAGGATATCAGAGTTGTTTACAAAAATGATGGAAGGAAGGATATGAGAGCAATGACGACATTGAGTAAGAATACTTAAAACAAAAGCAAGGAATAATCACATAATTGCAAGGCAAATAAGACAGTATGAGTAATACAATAAACATGTATATAGCAGGCTATGCAGGAAGGCACACTAGGCGGTAAGGAAGAACAGCATCAAATGTTTGTACAGTGAATGTAGGATCACTGGCTTTGAGCAGGAGAAACCTAGCCCAATTATGGTAAAAATGTATCCATTAGGACTCTTTTGGCTTCCAGTTTGAAAGCAGCCCTTGAGGATACATGTATCTATGTAGGCATGAACAGCCCTTCACATGGCAAACACCTGGGTAAAGACCGTTTAATTCCGGTAAGTGCAGTGGTCGCACACTTCAATGAGAGGAAAGTAAGCCAATGGCACAGCCATTGAAGGTGGGCTGTCAGGTAATAGTATTCATAATTTGGAACCTCTGGCTTCCATTGGAAGGCATACCTTGGCCAACGCCACTCTGTGTCAGTCATTATGCCAGATGAGCTCTCAGAGTAGCATGTAAAATTTGTGGAGGAACCTCCTCTTAAGAGCTACGGGAAGGTTAGCAATGTAGTACAAGAGGTACGGGGTAAGGTCACCACCTTACAGAGGGTGATTTGTCCATGGGCTTGAGAGGAACTATTTTCCAGAATTTTCTTTAGATCCTGAGGGTAGTCACCACTCTAACAAGGCTCTTGTGAGGTTTCCATCCAGCATATCATGATCTGAGTGTAAATCCTAATACTGAGGCAGAAGAAAGACCATCTTCCCATTTGATGGGTTCCTTCTCCTCCTACATTTAGTCTCCTCCGTAGTGATATAGGGGAGGAATGGGAATATGCAGGATTTTCTCCAGTTTACTTGCATGCTGGAGGCTGCATCAAAGTTTTTATACCAGAGTGGTCACTCGTGAAGTCCCTAATATAGATCAGGATGTCAACTGTATATAGGATTCCTGCAGGCATTCTATCTGTCAGAAGGATGCTCCATAGTGTGTCCTAGTTCATCAGCCTAATAGTGAGTGATCACATGGCTGGGATAAGAGCGGAGAGGAGATATTCCTGCTGGTTATGAAATTGGGGTGAACTTGGCACCAGTAGGATTGTGAGGTTGTATAAAATATCTTAAGCAGGTACATGTTACATTTCCCAAACCCAAATTTTCTAAGAACCTTGAAGAGCTACTCCAAGTCAGGGTGTCAAAAACTTTAGCAAGGTCTAAAATCAAGAGAGGCAGAGCCCAGTGAGAATAACATGGCCATTTTGAGGAGCCAATAGTCTCTTTAGATTTAGGCTTTGTTCAAGTGGATCAAATGAGGCAGTACCCCAAGTATAAAGCCTAAGCTGAGTTTCCAAAATATTTTATAATCTGAGTTTAGAATTGCAATTCGCCTGTATAGGGGTGCTCTGGGGTTGTCTCAGTTTAAATAGGGGGACTACCAAGACTTCACAGAGAGACAGCGGCAGTGAGCCTTGGTCCACATATATTTCATGTGGTGTGGCTAACTTGGGCATCAAAGTGTCAGTGTAGGTTCAACAAAATTCCACCAGAAAACCATATGTGCCCAGGTCTTGCCAGAAGTTAGCTCAGTTATGTACTGTTTGACATTCTGGCCTGTGATGGAGCCATCCATTTCATTTCACAGTTCTAGGGAGGGGGTCCTCTTTAAAAGTGCAGAGTTGGTTAGATGACCCTCATATGGCTGCAGGTAGTAGTCATAGAACTCCTTGAAAGTATCTTTCTGAGAGTACACTGTGGCACCCAGAGGTGTTGTAAGTGAAGTTATGGATATTTGGTTGTCTTTGCAGGTGATGAGGCAGGCTTCAGCATGGGTTCAAGCAGTGTAGTAGGTGTAGTCTAAGCATCTTGAAAGATGTTGAAAATATGGGTAGTTCTAAGTCTGTCTAGTACCGATCTTCAGCAGAAAGCAGATAACCCAACAGAGGACCCTAAAGTCCCCTGTGCTTTCTAGAACAAAAATGATTGAAAATACTTAAAGGGGAAAACCCACTCCAACATAGTAAATGTATTCTTTCCCTGGCCCACAGAGGACGTCAATGCTGTTAGCATAGGGACCACCCAGCGAACACCACCCAAGCGTCCTATGGAAGTAAGCCTCACATGGAGGAAACTCAGGCAGTGCTTGAGCACCCTATCTATCAAAATGAGTAAGTCTAAAATAGACTCAAAGGAATGCATGAAGACATTAGATGCAAAAACAACAGGTGATGGCGTGAATGTGGATCAATGTCACACACTCAACCCAGTCCAAAGATCTGGGCCCAAATCCATCGTTTTTTTGCACTCCACACCACCCCGGGTTAGACAATGGCGATATGCAAATCAGCTCTGACCCTGTGCCCCATGGGAACAGTCCAGTCCGAACTACAAAAGCCATGTCCTTCCCTTTGAAGACATTAGATGGCATGCCACACAATAATTCCGTACTAACTCAGACTGAAAATGTAACATCAATTAAGGAAAGAAACATTTTTAATAATATTGAACAGGGCGCAACTCAACCATATATCAATACGTTCCAATCATCTGAGCCTACAACATGTGTAACACCTATAGTGACGAGGGTACAACTGCCCAGTGGGAGTGCGATTAATAAAGAGTCAAAGGACTGGGACAAGATGGTGAAGAAACTAAGATATAAAGGAAGTGCTGCCAAAGGATATGGGGACATAATAAGACAGCCTCAAAGCAATCTCAGGAGATTGAGGTACGCCACTGTCACTTGAGCACCATCAAACAACCCATCAACTCCCGAAAGAAGAATCACATCTATTGATCTTGTATCCTGAGCATACCACACAAGGAAAACATGACATATTAATTAGGGAGAATTTGTTTCAGCTATTGTCTATATTACCAGGTCTGGAGAAAATCTCCTCATCTGATATTCACTCTGTAGCATTCAGCAGGGGGGAATTTGGAGAATCTTGTACTGTCGAGCAGTATGACTAAAGCTAAAATTCTGTCCTACAAAGCAGTCCTTGAAGCATGGGGTATCCAGATAAGGACCATGCTTGGGCGTAGTTCACGGAGTTACAAAAAAACTCTGCAAAGTTCCGCGAGTGGCAGAGTGCAGTGCGAACAGCAGTTCGTGATGGTATTCCTGCCGCTCGGGTACGAATTCTACCAGAGCGGCATCTCACTTTTGCAAACTTACCGATCGCAAACTTGCCATTTGCGATCACTAGCAGGGTATAAAACTCTGCTGCACATTGCGAAGCAGAGTTTTCTGCACTTCGCGAACTCCGCGGAGTGCAAAGTTCAGAAAACTCCGGAAACTCCACGAACTGAGCGAAGTTCACCGCCCAGGCCTAATAAGGACCCCTCTAGTTTTCCGATATCCAGAAGCGTTCTCTGGACTTGCCCAGAAAGGGAATGTGCTGGATTATCAAAGTCAGATAAGATCCTTTCTTCGGAATACCAAAGGCCCTGAATTAATTGCCAATCGCTTTCAAGGGATATCAATTTCTAGATGCATTGTGAACCAATAGTATACCAGCAATACTAGTTTTGTGCAACTTAATAATGAACAATGCCCCTAACATAGGAATGTACCCTTGACCAAAATCAAAATCTAGACTACATTAATTATTCTGTCCTGGAACGTCAGAGGCTTGAACAACTTGCTTAAAAGACCAGACCTATCACAGGAACTGCAAAAAACCAAAATAGTACGTCTTCAAAAGACCTGGCAGCTATCACCATGCCCGTGGCTAAATCAGAACCAATACTATGCCCTAGCTGAATCATCGGAAAAAAGAGGGTCATCCATCTGAAGGAGTGGTCATACACGTGCAGAAAATCTTGGGAGTTGAAGTCACAGTATTACACAGAGGACAGGGCGATCTTTTTTATTATCAAGCTACATTCCCCAGTCACTGGTCCTCTTGTGGCATCAACAATAATTATCTGAAAAGTTGAAATAAATCTGCACTCCACAAAGAAAAAAGCCCATCAAAAATATCTAGTTGATGCTTTACAAAATATTTTATCAACTCATCGTGATGTGGCATGGCTCCTTAGAGGGAACTTCAGCTCTAACTTGTTGGTGCAAACATTTACATCAATATGGCAACAAGTCGAGGACTCTGAGACATGGATACCCCCAATAGTTAATCAATACTAGGAAAGTTAAGAATGACTTCCAGTTGGCCAGTACTCTGAATAACTTAGGTTTCCAAGCTGTGAATAGCAGATTTACAGCTGACTAGCCCTCTTCATACACTTGCATCTCAGGAACCAAAAAAATCAACATTGGACTATATTTTGATCAAAGCAGGTTACTTCCAGAGAATAAAAAACGTTCATTTTGACTATACAGGTGACAGTGATCATGCGATGCTTCAGTGCCAATTATTGGTGTACCTGTGTCTGAGGGACCCCATTCCTCTCCTGGGTAATCAAATGGATATCATGAGCATTTAGAAAATCAGATGGTGACTAGAGCCTTGGGAAAAAGACATTACCAAACTGAAAATTTCCTTAGAAAGTCTGAGCAAGAAAAACAGAGCCTCAACAGCAACCTGGCCCATTATCATAAACATTATAAGAGAACGTTTTGAAAGCGTGGGTACATCAACTATAAAATCATGCTGGAACCTGGACACTCCTGTAATGACATCAGGGACATTTCTCAATTATAAAGAAGAGTGAATTGAAGTGCCAGGTTTTTGGCAAGAAATAGACAGAGTCTGCATGGATTAAACTAAGGGAGGCACGGAGGGAATATAGAAAGAAGAGATGGGAATATGACAAATTACGAGAAGAAAAACAGTGGATAAAGCTTCATAAAGCAAAATATACCAATCATCACACTTTTTGGGTGCTGGTACATGGAAACCCCAAAAACCAAAAAAGCATGGTAACTTCAAGGCAGCATCCTGGTCGACCTATGGTGCCAAATTGTGTAAGACCAATCAACAAGTGGAACCACTAAGTCTTTTTGATATCAGGGAGCACTCCTGTACCCAGGCTCATGATCCCCAACGGCAAACTCTCGATGAAGTACAGATGAGCGTAGGGGCCACACAGCTGGCATGTGAGCTGGGACCAAATGGCCTCTAGCTAGAATTTTCGAAGTAGCAATTACAGAATGGGCAGGAATGATGCACTTGTTATTCCTTCAATGCCAGATATAAAACAGCATTCCAAAGAGCTGGTGAGTCTCAGTTCTGATTCCTATACAAACAAAAAGTGATAACCTCACCAACTATAGACTAATCTCTTTATTGAACGTAGATGGTTAGGCATATGCTAAGATCCAACTTCAAGAGTTTTAACAAAGGGCCACAGAAAAGAGGCTAATACCGCCAACCCAGACAGGCTTCCATAGTGGATGTAGGACAGAAGATAATGGCATCGACCTGTCTATCGGACATGGCCATGAAGAAAAACTCTCCTCTCATGAACTCAGCATTTATTGATTTTACTTGAGCCTTTGAGTATGTGAAAAGAGGAAAGCTGTGGCACAAACTTCATAAGTGGGGGGTTCCAGCCTGCCTACTAAATGCCATTATTAGTCTCTATTCCGACACGTGGGTGATAGTGCGGATTACAACCAATTAGGTAACATCAGATCAAATTCTGACCTTAAGGGGGGTAAAATAAGGGTGCATTCTGGGACCACTTTTTTATACCTTGTACCTTGCACAAATATAATAATCATCTTGCTACTGTGAGAGCCTTTCCATGAAATCTTGCAGTGGCCAAGATCCATCTTCTTCAATGTACTGATGATACCATTATTTTTATTCAAACCCAAATTGGCTTGCAGCGACCTTTGAATGCACTGAACGAGTATTGTCATATAAATAATATTGATCTGTATGAACAACATCAGAAAAGGATCATGGCACCTGGGCACTAAAAAAACTGTAAACAATCCCAACGATTAAATACCGGGGAGTATATATCCACGGCCAAGGCTGCCACAAATACCACATAGCCTCTCAGAAGCAAGTTAGCTCTGCATAGTGGTCTCGTTTTGCAAATCGATATGCAAGATGAATAGCTCACATGTAAGGGCACTGTGCCGAGTGATACATTCTAAATAAATGCCAACTATAATGCATGGAGCTTTTAAATCGAGCACAGAACTGATGTTATTGTGCAGTCTTTTTGTTGCCTAACTGTGCACCAGCAGATGTCAGCACCTCAAATTCAACTTGCCCAGATAAAGCCTAATATTACAATCTTGCTTTATTGCCTATTGTGAGTAGACACAAACGCCGAGACTGGCATATTGAGACATTTGATTTGGCAATCAATTTCAAGCGAGGATTTGAAGTGGCTTAATTTTCTTGTATCAGCAGTAAATGCATTAGCAGAAAAAGAAATTTGGGAAATTAACATGCCACCAAAAACGTATGTCCAGAGTCTTGTCGAAGCCAAACAGATTAATTTCTAGATCAATGGACACTAAAGCCATCTCTGCTATGGAGCGCCCAGGAATCCTACTCTCCCAATATAATGAGTCCAGTCTCAGGGTTTTTTGGATTTGCCCTGAAAATGTCAATGAAGCAGAGTTTGTTACGGCTAAAGTGAGGGGTGGTTCCATTGAAAGAATATAGCTTCAGGCGAATTAAAGTCACAACGGAATGCTCTTTACATTAGACACAATAGGAAAACCAACAAGGGGCAGCCTAGGCTCACCTTTGAGACAAAAAAAAACTTGTGTCCATCACAAAGCGAACAGGGAGATTCCGGACAGGATTTTGTGGACCAGGGTACTCCGCAGCTGGCAGCGACCCTGTAAGCCATGCAAAATAGTCTGCTCTCCATTGACACCAAGATAGATACTCTAAATCAGCATGTGGACTTCATGTCAGCCAAACTAGACAAACAGGCCTCCGGAATCTCGGAAGTGGAACAATGATTGTCCACGGTCAAAGATGACATGCAGGCCACCACGGGCAGGTGTTTGGAAATGGAGAAGCTCCACAGTGTCATCCAAGCTAAAAATGAAGATTTGGAGGTGCGTTCTCGTTGAAGCAAAGTGTGCATAGTGGGCATACCTGAGTCAACAAATACTGGCAAGATGGAGCTGTATGTGGAACAAATGCTCACTGGGATGTTTGACCGGGAAAGCTTCTCATCCTCCTGGTAGTTGAACGCGCCCACAGGACACTAGTGACGAGACAGCCCCCGGGCGCTCCACCACGTTTGGTCATCGCCAAACTAATGAATTACCGCAACCGAGACACAGTACTCTCGTTGGCCCGTGAGAAGGTGGAATTACAACACCAGGTTTACAAGTTGCATTCTATCCAGATTTCACGGCCACGGTGCAAACGGCGAAAAGAGAATCAGGTGATTAAAAAACAACTACAGAAGGTGTACTTAACCTACACAATGCTGTACCCAACCAGGCTAACGATTGAATACAATGGACAGCACAAGTTATACATGTCCCCTAAGGCGGTGCAGGAATTCCTGAAAAAAATTACTAAGCACACTGACCGATCGCAAGTAGCTGAAGACTCAGACTGACAACATGGATGCGAGCTGGGGCACCCTCGGGCCTTGGCAAGCACGGCTTAGTGCGAGTGAAGGGCCCACATGGCTGGCACACAACTAAAGCAGCTGAAGTTGTTTGGGGCTTTTCACGTCTGGCCACCTCCTTTTGAGGAGGGTATTCAGGCTTCTAACGACCCTCCAGTGGGTGATCCCCAGCTGAACTGCTAAGTACTGTTTACTGTTTGGGTTTCTGGGTATTTGGGGATTCTGTCTTCCGCATAATTGGGATGCCGATGTGGGAGGGCTGAGCTGGGGAAAGGGGAAGAACTATGGGATGTTTTGTGTGGCTTGCTGGAACTCATAGACTCAATCGTAGCTGTATAGTATGCCTTCACTCATGTCTCACCAGATAGCTGGAATGAAAGTGAGGGATAGAGAATCGATTTCTCGTTTGACTTGAAATGTCCGCGGGCTGAATTCCCCCAAAAATATTAGACAAGTTGTCATGGGGTTGAGCCTTGCATTTACACTGTGTTAAGTTAGCATGAGCTTATTAGAAGTTTAAACGCCATTTTTCCTTTCTGCTGCCTTTGCACATGGCACACATTATTACAAATGTTTAGAGACTAGAGGACTATTTTGCTTCATACAAGAATAATATGTTTTCTATACTAGCAGCTTGGCTTCGTAAGCTTTGTCTGAACAGTGAGTGCCGAGGCCTTCAAGGTTATTTCAACACAGTGGTTGTTGTTCGGTCTGATCAGCGCACGTTCTAGACATAACATACATGCAGCTGTGGCCACCTCTGATTTTGGCGCGTTTAATAATGCACTGCACAGGCATGCTAAAATACACTTTGGAGAACATTCGCAAGCAGAGAGCTGGTGTAGAAAATGATGTGACCCATTTCTACTAGGACCAGAGGTATGGGGCCGCCCTTGTAAACCCAAGAGACCTTCTGAAGATATAAAATAGCTTAATAGTAAAGGAGTGTGAAATCTAGGTGCAATCTAGTCTATTTCCATTTAGCATTTTAACAGGCTTTCTCCTTTTGTATTTTATGGAACAGTAACTATGCTGATAATCCTGTAGCTTATAATATGTCTGCTTGTATTAGCTAAGATACTACGCCTGAGAGCACAGCATTAGAAATAAATATTTCAAACTTGCACGTGTTTTCATTTACTCCCCGTTTTGTACTAGCATGAGTGTATAACGAAAGAGTGTTCATGTGTTCCACATTGCTTGAGGTATTCTAAGTTCCATGTTCTGCGTTGTCTAATCATTGGGGGTATGGAAGAACCAATGAGACACTGATTGCTAGTCTGGTAGGGGATTGTGGCTACCAAGGTGAGTTTTGGCACACCCTAATTCACTCAGGTTCCAAGTCTCTATGCACAGTTCTGTGTATGAGCAGAATCCCTGCTACATGGCTACCAACGCTGGTAATTTGTAATTTGTAATTTATATTTATATAGCGCATTATCACCAACGGTCTCTAAAGCGCTTTGATAGAGGGGCCTGCTCAAGGTTGAGGGCAGGGAAACAGTACTTTACTGTGGGCCCCAGGCTTCTTTGAACAGGAGGGGTTTGAGTTGTTTCCTAAAAGGTAACAGGGAGTGTTCCTTATGGAGGTTGTCAGGCAGTCTATTCCGGGTCTGTGGAATGATAGACGAGAAGGCTCTGCCTCCCATGGAGGACAGGCGGGTGCGGGGGCAAACTAGCATTCTGGCTTCCGAGGATCGAAGTACTCTGGTTGGGGCGTAGTTCGTAAGGCTATTTCTGATGTAAGTTGGTGCCTTGCCATAGATGGCTTTGTGTGCAATGCACAGTCCCTTGAGCTTAATCCTCTGTCTGATGGGGAGCCAGTGTAGCTGGCGTAGAAGGGGGGAGGCATGAGTGCGACGTGGGACTTTGAACACAAGCCGAGCCACGTCGTTCATGGTGGTCTGAAGTCTGGTCAGTTGGTAGTCTGGGAGTCCTAAGTAAAGCGATTTACCATAGTCCAGTCGGATAAGTGCTACTACCACTCGTTTGAGGGTCTCAAAGGTGAGTAGCTGGGCCAGTTTCCGCAGCTGTCTGATTATATTGGAGCAAACCCCGACTGTGGTGGATACCTGTAGAGCCAAGGTTAGTTTGTTGTCAATTTTTATTCCCAGGCTTTTGACTGCCGTAGCTGGCTCAGGGTATTTGCCCAACTCGTGTCGGCCACAAGAGACAGTTCCAGGGTGGTTGGTGGAGGTGGTTGGCCGACATCCAGTTTATTGTGAATTTTAGGATGTTCTGCACTTTCTGGTGAGCTGGTAGGGAATTGTCTATCCGAATGATAATTTGAGTGTCATCTGCGTCGTTGTATATCTGGCACTCCAGCTGGTTGAGCGCAGCTATCAGGGGCTGAAGGTAAGCATTAAATAAAAGAGGGGACAGTGCGGATCCCTGAGGGACTCCGCATGGGAGAATGCCTAACCTTGATACTGCATCCCCCAGCTGCACTCTCTGAGAGCGATCTTTTAGGGAGGATGTGAGCCATGTCATTGCTATGCCCTGCACCCTGAAGTCCGACATCCGTGACAGAAGTAGCTCGTGGTTCACGGTATCAAAGGCTGCGGATAAGTCTAACAAAATCAGGGCGCAGGGGTCCTTCGAATCCGCTCTCAGTCTCAGATCATCTAAGACTGCCAACATCACTAGTTCGGTACTGGGATGGGGTCGGAAGCCCGCCTGGTTGAATTGTAGGAGGTCGTTAACCTCTATGTGATGCGCGAGGGAGGCAAGCACGTGCTGTTCAAGGACTTTGGTGAGGAAAGGGAGCTGGGATATAGGCCGAAAATTTTTGCAGATTTTTGGTGTCGGCCCCAGGTTTTTTCAAGAGGGGATCACACGCGCCTCCTTAAAATCGCTTGGGACCACTCCTGTTTCCAGAGACATGTTCAGGAGTGATAGAGTCTCGCCTTCAATCTCGGGGAGGGCCATCTTGTAGATCCTGGGTGGGCAGGGGTCGGCTGGGGAACCAGATTTCACGCGTCCAAAGAGTGGCCCCAAGGCCTCGTGTGTGAGCAGGGGGAGAGACGTAAGGGCTAGTTCTAAGGGATGGCCAGTGGAGACTGGGTTTAGCGAGCATGTCAGCTTAGAGGTGTTCTCGATGGTTGTCAGGAGGTCCTCCACTTTGGAGGTAAAGAAGGTTTGGAACTTCTCGCAATCCTCCATGTTAAAGGCAGGCTTCTGTTCTTTAACCTGTCGAAGTTCCTTTAGAACTTTAAATGTTTCTTTCTGTGTGTTAGAGGCAGACACAATCTTATTTTCATAAAAAGCCGCCTTCTCAGTCTATATTGCGTGTTTATATGTTGTAAAGACTTCAAGATAATGTGAGAGGGCGGAAAGGTCATATGCTTTACGCCAGGCTCTTTACCCTTGGTGAAGCTGTTGTTTCAGACTGCGTAAGTTATCGTTAAACCACAGAGCTCCTTTCCCCTTATCTTTAATCCTTTCCCTGCCAGCGGGTGCAAGACTGTCAATGGCATTATGAATTCTTTTCGCCAGGGCGCAACTTTTTGCAGTGATATCTCCAGATGGATAGTCTGGCGGGCCGGACAATCTGAGGGCAGGGGCGAGGTCGACTGCACTGATTTTGTTTCAGCTTCTGATTACTCTCCATCTAGGAGAAGGTTGCGGTCCTAGTTTGGGGGTTTGAATGGTGCCATAAATGATTGAGTGATCGGACCATGCACAGGGTTGGATGACAGGGAGGCTGGTAAGAGGCAGTGAGGCCCAGACTAGGTCCAAAGTGTGTCATTTAGCATGGGATGGGCCAGTGACGGATTGGCTCAGTCCTAGAGGGGTCAGAGCTTCATCTAGGAGGTTGGCTTGACTCTCCATGGGAGATGCTTCCCAATGGAAGTTAAAATCGCCCAGTATAAGTAGGCATTGGTAGCGGGAGCATACATCGTGTGCCAGTTCCGCCAA
The DNA here is from genome assembly GCF_964263255.1 of Lissotriton vulgaris. Taxonomy (NCBI): domain Eukaryota; kingdom Metazoa; phylum Chordata; class Amphibia; order Caudata; family Salamandridae; genus Lissotriton; species Lissotriton vulgaris. The sequence goes on from NW_028246267.1 coordinate 60,478, forward strand.
CCACTTAACAAACTTGGGTGGTGTTTTTGGGGGACGGTACACGACTATGGCGGTGACACACCGTGAGGGAGAGTGGAGTTTGACCCCAAGTACTTCCACCCCTTCGATGCTTTCCGCGAGCAGGGTCTCAGCTTTCAGGGTTTTTTTGTAGAGCATGGCCACTCCACCCCGCGTGTGCTGCCTGGACTGCTATGGTAAATGGCCGTGTAGTTAGGCGGGATGGCGGCTACAAGGTCAGGGGTAGATGAATCTTCCAGCCAGGTCTCCGAGAGACCCAAGAAGTCAATTGTCTCATCTTGTAGCAGGGTAAAAACCTCTAAATTATGTTTTTAGAGTGAGCGGGTATTTAGAGAAGCAAAGGTGAGGGTCGGGTAGGGATTTTGGAGGGTAGTGGCCCTCTGCGGTCGATCAAAGGCCTTCTCAGGGGGGGCCTTAGTAGTACCTCTGCAATGAGGCTGATGGCAACATTGTTCTCAAGTGGTGCCGGTGGACTTTTGAACTGAGCTGGTGGTCTTATTAAATGACGCTTGAGTAGAAAATCATTCGGTCCTTAACCCCTTTGCTATTGTTTCCGGATAACAGTAGTGTCGGACAAACCTACCTATAGTTACATAGGTCTTTTCAAGCTTGAATCTATTCAAAAGGTTTCCTTTCGAATTACTATCCAGTTGTTCTACTAAGTTTTACATTGTAACTTACTATTGTCTGTGTCACTATGGCTGACATTGTTATACCGCAGCATAGTTGCTTTGCGGTTCGCAATCATTTGCAAGCATACAATGTTGGTTTGGAGGGCATGGCAGTGATTTTGGTCGTAAGTGCTGAGGTTGCTTACCCGTTTGAGATATTCTACTCTTGGGTGACGTTTCCTGCAGTAGAAGCAGCTACGCAGGTTTTTCACACTTACACTCACACAGCAGTGCCCAGGGACTATGTCCCTTATAGGACACAGGAAATTCTGATTTCTGCATGGCAGCACCGACTTTGGTTTGATGGCGCCCTTCCCCACAGTGTACTGGCGGCTAGATTGGGTCCTTTGTCCATTCCAGGCGCTTCCTGGCCAGTTGTGGCTGGATTCACCCCACATCCTCGTGTGGGGCAAGTCCCTGTTGCTGAGTTATGGACCCTATATGACTCTTCTATTAGTGTCATTCGGGCCCTAGTTCAATATATTACCCGCAATTTCCAGGGCGGGGCCCCTGGTGTTGCGGCCCTCCAGCTGGACAGAGTGGAATGAAGCTTAGTCGAGTGATGGTCAATGCAGTGATGGGCAAGCGTCCCCAAGATAAGGATGATATGCCTTTTTGGCTTGCCGAGAAATTTGACCAGCTGGAGGCAGTTTTTCCTAATTCGAGTCCTGTAGAAAAACACAGGATTCTTACAATTAATTTACCCAAGGATTTGGTACCGGAAGACGGTGACTGTGGGGTAGAATTTTTGCGGCAGTGTACACGAGGTGCTTCGGCACTCCGTCAATGGCTGTCCTTCCGACAGTCATTAAGCATGTTCAGGATGAACACGGACCTGAGGCTGCGGTTGAATTGGGAATGAGGATCCGATCTGGTCCTTTCTAATATAAAGGGTGATGCAGTAAGCTTTCAAGTGGCTAATACCTTACGCGAGGTCCCCGATGCCGACAAACCCCGACAGTTACCGAGAATTATTCCGGCTGCGTATAAAACCATTGGCCACAATAGTTTAGGTGTCAAGCCCTTTTCTTCTAAAGACAAGAAGCAGACCCAAGGTGCGAAGTCTGAAAAAGACGTTCAACCCACAGCTCCAAAGAAAAATTGGAACAGAAATAAAAAACAGGGGAAACAGCAACAGAAACAGGAGTCGCGTCCCCCATCACCAGTGCCCGCGTCTAGTGAGTGTGTTTATGACTTGCGTGACCGCAGTACGATTAAGTCGCCTGATAGATTTCAGGTTCCTGATCAACGCTCTCCTCGTTCTTTGCAGGACACATCGGCCTCATCGTCCGGTGCTGGAGGCAGCGGTAAAGGTCGGGGTGGCCAGCAGAGTCGCGACCAACCCCGCCTGAAAGACGGAAAAGGCAAGCAGGACAATTCTTCACAGAAAAGACCCCAGTTTCATAAAAAGAAAGTTGCCGCTTCAACAGCGAGATATGCCACAGATACTGAGAACGCAGCTTCGGAATCGGACATGAGCGCTGACGTTGGACAGCGCGACGGAGATTACCATTGTGCGAGAGGCCCTGCATCCACTACTGAAGGTGACAGCGACTAACCAATATGTTGTTGTGGAGACAGCTGATACCAGAGTAGCTCCCCCTGATAGACTTTATGAAATAGTCCTTTTAATTGAAGGTGACATACAATGTACCATAAAAGGGGTATTTTGGGAAAATCTTACAACTACCTATGACATTTTGTTAGCGGAGGCTGGCTGCCCCCCACCTTTTGTTTCCGCGGCTCCGAGAGCGGTGGAGGTAATCCTCCCTAGTTTCGTGCACACAGTCTCGAAGGAGCATTCACTGAATTCTGCAGAAGAGTGGGCTAAAGCCCTTGCGCCGGCTCTGTACCGTACACACTGTGGTTGGGATACATTTTCCCCACAACACGAGATTTCCTTACGGTCTATGCCACAGCCTCAACCTCAATATCCCATCCGGAGTGAAGCTAATGCTTCCGTTGCGGAAATCCTTGTACAATTGGAATATCAAGGTGTAATTGAAACTTGCGTGTCACCGATGAATAACCCACTTTTTACTGGGACCAAGCCAGACGTTTCTTACCGTTTGGTATTGGATTACCGGCATTTGAACTCGCATTGCCATACCTGTGCAGTACAGAATACCCACGGCTCTGCTCTAGTCGATGGTCCTGTGCAAAAACTGTTTAAAACCACGCTTGACATATCCAATGGTCTTTATGCCCACAATTTGGATGGTATAAGTTCCCAATGGACCAGTTTTACCTGTGGCGGCAAACAACGCCAATTTAAATGCCTGGAGATGGGCTACAAGAATATTCCAGGTGTGTTTGTGGCCCGTATAGTCTCTCTCTTAGAGAGGGTCGACCCAGATGCGTGTTCGTATGTGGATGATATCTATCTAACAGACTACGAAATATGGGCGCATCTGTGTCGCGTTGACCGCATAATTTGTAACTTTGCGGACTTAGGTTACAAATTCAACTTTGCAAAGTTTCACATTGCAGAGTACACAGTATTGTTCCTGGGCTACGCGCTCAACAATGAAGGTCGAGGATTGGCTCCTCACTTCTTGGAGAAATGCGCACAATTGCGCGCTCCTACAACTCTGAAAAAGTTACAGTCCTTGCTGGGATTTTTGAATTTCAGGCGTACTTACATTCCCGAATGTGCCCAGCGTATCCAGCCTTTGTATGCTTTGATACAGCCTACTTAAACCAAATCGTCCTGGCTGCCTGAACATTCAGCCATTTTGCAATCTTTGCAGGCTGATCTTCTAGAATCTAAATTCTTACTGACTCGTGATAATCAAACTAACCTAGTGATAAGAATCATCCCTAGGGCGGTGGGTTTCACTTACCTTACTTTTAACGAAGGAGATACAGCACCTATCGCTTACAAGTAACACTTGAACACTTCAGCAGAAATGTGGTTTTCCACTGTGGAAAAAGTTTTGACAGCAGTGCAAATGGCGATTCTTAAAGAACGTGCACTATTGCAGGGAAAACGCATGTTGGTTGTTCCCCCGTATCCTGCACTAGAGGCAGTGACGAAGGCCAGTGTACCAAATTCTAAAGCTTTGCACCCACGGTGGATACAATGGGCAGCATCTTTGATGTCTCCGGATGTCACGTTTATTTTTGATGCCTCCTTAGAGCCACAAGAGTTTTTGCAGTATGAATTTGTTCATTCTGCGCCACTGACTATGCAGCCTTTGGAGGATTTCCTTTTTATTTATTTATTTTAAAAGTTTTGTGAAAATAATTGTTAGACCTAGTGTTACAGCACATTGTATATCATAACACAATTCAACCCACTAATCTTTGTCATGTTACAAAAGGCACAGTTTACAATCTCTTAATAATCTATTAACAGTAATTCAATATAAATGAGAGAAAAGGATAGGGATTAAGAATGAAAATAAAGAAAAAGGGGACAAATAAGAAACCTGTCAAAAAGGAGTATACAAACACAGCATAGTAATAGAGTACAACCATCCATATTGTCTATCCGAGTGTGCTGGACAATCCTCTTTTCCATTGGACGATGGGATTCCAAATCCCCCCCCCCCCCCAGTGCTCTAGCCCTGGGGCCTTTCCTGGCATAGATTACAATTTCCAGGTTATAAGTAGCCAACAACCTAGTCTTGATCCCCAGTGACGTATCCAAGAATTTCTCAAATACCCTGAGAAGAGTGTATAGTTGTGGGCAGGTGACAAAGATATGAATTATATCTGCGTCCGTTGAGTCACACCTGTGCCCGCCATTGTGCTATTCTAGCAGGGGTGTAATACAGGGAGTACAGGGTTTTGTAATGTTGTGCTTGTAGGGTGGCTGAGCAGAGTATAGTATGTCCCAGACCCAGGGAGACCTGGAACCCCTCGTGAGTGGTACCTAGTTTCTCTACCCATTCAGCGCCATATTTATCGCAATAATCCTGTTTAAGTATATTCAGCTCTGCAGAAAACTGGCGGATTGAGCAATCCCCCCTGCTCTCGATGACATCAAGTATGCGATTTTGGCCGAATCCTAAAGGTCCCCCCCCGCTTGCCAGCAAGAAAACTCCTAACCTGCAGGTACTTAAAAAAACTCTTGCTATTTATGGTACTGTAGCTCCTGGAATTGGAGCATTCCACCAGGGCCCAAGAGGTCGCCAACCTTTTGTATGCCGCTACTCTTCCAATCCAACATAACTGAATCTCTAAATATTTCCCCTGGTAGAGAAGCATTTGTTGTCATGCGGGTATATCTATTGTATCTGCCCAGCCCGGCTTTCTTAGAAAAGGCCATCCAGATTTTATACGCTGCTTGTAGTGTCTTGAACTTAGTGCGTTTATAGTAGCTGAAGTCGATAGTGTTTTAGAAACAATTATCTGCGTTCCCACCCAATAAGGTAACATATAAATTTGTGTAAATAGGCCTGTTTCCAGGGTGCACACTCCCTCCTCCTCCACCACCTATTAAATCCTGAATGTATTGCAGCGCTGCCGCCCAGTAATATAGCCTAAAGTCTGGAGCCCCACAGCCACCTCTTTCTCTTGGTAGGGTGATGTAGCGATATACCCTCGTTGTTTTCCCTTGAGCCCAGATAAATCTGTTCAATATGTGTTCTAATTTATTAAACCAGACGTGCTCAAAAAACAAAGGGATCGCCCTAAACATATACAGAAATGTAGGCAGGATAAGCATTTTAATGACATTAGTACGCCCCACAAGGGTTAGGTGCAAGTTGTGTATCCTTTCGAGATCCCTTTTAACTTTTGTTATTAATGGCTCCATATTTAGCTCTACCAAGCTATTCAAGTCTGAGGTTATCCTTATCCCTTAGTATGTGGCTGCTGGAACCACCCTCTCTTCCTCGCACACAGCGAATACATTTTTAACTATTTGTGTTTTGCCTCTGTTAATCGCATACCCTGAAATTGACCCAAACCTCCTTGCCTCCGCCTCGATTTCTTTAATGGCCTTGATTGGGGCTGGGGTGATAATGGCCACATCATCTGCGTAAGCAAATATTTTGTACGCTATCTCATGCATACTAACTGGGGGAATTTCAATATTAAGTTCCAGCCTTCGAAGTAATGGGTCCAGGTACAGAGCGAATAACAAAGGTGAGGAAAGACATCCCTGCCTAGTCCCCCACTTAATCTGCAGCGTGCTTTTAAATCCTTTATTAATTTTCACCCTAGCCTGGAAGGGCGAAATTAGCTGCCTAAGTTTCCATCTCCTTTCCACCATGACATGGCAGAAATCTGGTCTCGCAAAATAGGTAGTGCCATTGAATGAACGCTTGGAATCGGTCTAGCCTTCTCGATGAGTTCCTGTCTAAGCAGGTCCTGTCTAATTACCTACATACACCAGCATAGCCCTGGGCAAACGTTCTTAACCACCTCCCCTGCCTTTCTTGAATGTAAGTGGGAACCTATGTGCCCTTTGCACCTCGTTCTCTCATTGCCAATGCGCTTCTGGGAAAAGCTCCTTTTAGGAGGTTGATCACAAACCCTCTGGCATCCTGCCCCTCCTCCCCTTCTGCTACACCAAGTAGTCTAACATTGTTCCGCCGCTGGCGGTTTTCAAAATCCTCCATCTTCCACTGCATGTCCTCCGCCAATTTTTCCTGAGTTGATTTAAAAGTCTGCCAGGTTGCCATGTCATCTTCCAGTCTTCCTGCTCTTTCCTCCACCTGTGTAACTTTGTCCACCACCTCCTCATATAGTTTATTCACTTTCCAAAGTAAGTTCTGGATTTTTTTAGTGGCCTGCCTAGCCCTCAGACTCTCAGTTCTAGCTTCCCCCTGCATTTGTTTTAGGGTGTTAAACAACAAATCCAATGAAGCATGTTGGGGTGGAGTCTTGGTGAGGGCCTCCCCTGATGCTAGTGGCAAAGAGTTGCTCTCCTGGTATACTTGGGATGTAGCTGAATAATCCCAGAGGAGTTTTTTGTTCGTAATTGAGGGGGACTCTGAATCATGCATCCTTGCCTTAGATCTCCTTTTGTTTTCTGGGTGCTTTTATTGCCTGAGGTAGTGGAGCCTATGTCCGAGCTGCCCCCCGAGCTTGCTTCACTGGAAAGTAAGGACTCAGAGTCCTCATTCAATGAATAAAAGCAATCCCCCTCAGGTGAGCCTCCCCCTTTCTCCAGCCTCCCCTGTATTATGTCATCTGATTTTAGACTCTGTGCTGCCAGGCTTGTATCACTCCCCCATTTACTCTCTGTTGGCTGTGGGGTATTCAGGCCTGTCTCCACCAGTAGCTGGGCATTCATCATATCCATATTGCCTGTGCTTGTATCCTCCAGTGCTATGGCAGCCACCCTGATCACCTCTTGGCTCCTGTTGACCATTGCTGCCTTGCCCGGCTGAGTATCAGCCGTTTTTCCCGCTGCTGGGCTCGAACCCGGTTGTTGCTTAGCAACCATGCTCGTAGCGTCCTCAAGGACGGCTCCACCGCTGCTCGCGCTGACGTCCGGCTGATCTGCCTGTGCTGGCGTCTGTTCTGCAGGCTTCAGGTTGAAGGCTTCGGTGAGGGTAGGTTGCCTCAGGGTTGTGCCCTTCTGTAATGTGCCCTCCTTCGCGATCCTCTGTGACCGCTGCATCGGAGCACACCGTGGCTCTTCTACCACAACCGGATCGCCTGCTTTATGCCGTTGCTCCATCTTTTTCTTCAATGCTGGAAATGACGGCTTCCTAGTGGAGCCTTCTCCTGTCTCTGGGAGAGAAGGGACATCATAAAGGCAGCCTTGTAGTGAGTAATGTACACAAGCAGGTTGTGCAGGCTCGATTTCAATGTAGCGAGGCCAGCTGTAATAGCAAAGTGGGAGCTCCGTAATTTAATCACTCTGTAGTCCCCCTTGCCTGATCCCACTCGAGTTTCCGGGCTTCTGGGGAAACACAGCATACTGTTTAAGCTACCATAAGCATCCTAGTCAGGAGTGGGATTGAGTGTGACTGCTCTCTACGACCCAGGCGCGGCCATCTTGGCCCTCCGCCTTTGGAGGATTTCCATTGTATCATATACACTGATGGTTCAGCGCAAGTTGCGCATGGGTCTAAGCACGCATAGGTCTCAGCTTGCGCCATTTTGGTAGGTACCATGGTGAATGATGAATTCAAGTCCAAAGTCATGCACACGCAGACTTTAGGGGACTGTACCGCACAATTGGCAGAGCTCCGTGCTCTGATGCTTGCATGGGAGTACCCTGATCCTAGTGTGACAACTCTTATTGTGAGTGATTCTTACTACTGTGTCCAGTCTTACAATGAGAACCTGTTCTTTTGGATTCAGAATGATTTTCATGATTCAAAGAGTAGCACAATAAAACATAAAATGATCTAGGTCTGAGTGGCTGTGCTTAAAGAGCAGTTGCCACTCGTGTATGTAATTCACACTCTCGGTCATCAGCGAGTGGGAGTTCACGCTGTGGACAATTCTTTGGCCGATGAGGCTGCAAAATCAGCAGTGTCGACATATTGGTTGCAGCAGTTACACGTTCCAGAAGTAAGATTGATGATGATATCTTGGCGGCCGTAGCCGCGACTGAGAAGGGAAGTAAATATCCTAAGGGGTTCCCTTCAAAGTATTCATACCACTTAAGTCCTGATGAAGTACCTTATGTGAAAATACCGGACGTTGGTGAAAGGTTCATTCCCAACGCGGACCGCAGGTTCACACTGATTACAGCTGTCCATGAAGGTGTTGCATCTGCGCATGCGGGCGTTTCGGCTACTGTATCTCAGTTACAACAACGTTTCTGGTGGAGGGGACTGTACAAACAGATGCGTGATTATGTCCTTCAATGTGACATTTGCCAGCAGATTAAACCTTCAACTGCTGCGCGTCCGCCCCAGACACAGTTGTACATTTCTAATAAGACACTTGGTTGTGTTTATTTAGATCACTGTGGTCCTTTTTCTTCTCATACTGCGTATAAGTACATCTTAGTAGCAGTTGATTCATGTACACGCTTTGTGTGGGTGTGGCCACACTGCAGCGCTGATTCATGAACTGTCATAAGAGACATGTCTTTGTAGGGATTTTTGCCTGTGGCACCATCCATTTGGATCAGGGTCCTGCTTTCGCCTCTAAGGCGTATAATGATGCCATGACTTCGTTGGGGGTCCAAGTCAAGTTTTCATCTACATACAGACTTGAGGGTAATAGTGTTGTGGAACGAATGAACCGAGATTTAAAGGAGTGTTTGACAGCTAGAGTTATAGGCACTGGCTGGCCCACCTCAATAGCGTGCAGCATGCCCTTAATAATCTCCCTAGAAGGTCTCTGGGTGGGCGGACCCCATACGAAATTCTCTTTGGTGTCAAAATGTTCATCCCGGACCTTGATGGTCTAGACCGGGTGGCGGTTGCTGCCCCCTTTGACGTACATGAACATTGTCATGTTTTGCAGAATCTACAAGAGACGAGAGACAGTCTTGCAAAGGAACACTAGCCTTCCCCATCTGATGCTGCGTTGCAGATTCCGGAAGTTGGCTGGCTACCCCAAGCTGGAGAACTGGTTCAAGAGAAGATTGAGAACAAGAAAGAATTTGGTCCCTCATATCTATCTCCAGTTCCAGTGCTTGGCGTTGAGGGCACGAGAACAGTCATTTTACCACCACTTCTAGGTCGTAAAGAACAGAGGTACATCTCCATTGACAATGTAAAACTACACAGAGTGGCCGATTCTTCTTAGTATGACTCGGGCAGTCTCCTGTCCATCAATTTTGAGAAATTCTGTTTTGGCCCCGGCTACTAATTCCAGTCCTGATGTTGCCCTTGAAATGCCTGCAATTTCCAGTCCATTGTTGAGTTACTGCCTGGTGCTCACCATGATGAGACTGAATATACTTACCCCACTGACTTATCGATGCCTAATTTGCAGACTTGTTTGGCTACAGAATCCAGATTTTCCTTTGACACTGTCTCTCACATATTGAAGACCCCTTCCAAGGTTTCTGTTCTTGCAACACTGTTTAAAAACATTTTTTGATTCCTCCTTGGACCTATATTTGGTTGGTGCTTTTTTTGTTTTAGCTGTTCATGTGTATTGGATTTGTGGTGTATTTTTCCGCCTTATCAATGTACACTATGTTGAAGAAAGAACATGCGTTCGACATATAAATGGAACATTGGCTCCCCATTTCTCATCACACAGATTGAAGAGGGACTTGGCATTTGTTAATATCACTGCTTGGCCCGTCTTAGATGGGATTGTGTGGGATGCTGTTAGGTTTCAAATCCATGGGCCCACTGAGGTTATAAATGTCCTGAATGTCCTAAGAGTTTCTATGGGAGATGTAATTAAACAAAATATACGTTCTGATGATTGCGATGTTCAGACTTTTGAAGCTTTGTTTTCTGATTTGAAATATTATGCTGCCTCTGATGCTGAAGAATTGTATCTAGATTCATCAAATTATGGTGATTTGTTTTGTTTTCAACATTTTGGCAATCACTACCTGCATAAAGCAAATAACAGGAGGAATACTGTTAATTATACCCAATGGAAGCATTGTCCCGCTCCTGTACAAGGCAGATCAGCTTCCTTTTTAAAGAGGTTCACTTACTTCACTGATTTTAATCAGTCAAATCCTAATGCATTTTATTTTAAAATTACTGAAAAGTCCACTTCCAAGGTTAGACCTACCCACACAAAATTATTCTACTCTAAGTCCTTTTTAGAGCAATTGGCTGTTGGGGTCTACGAGGTGTGGAAAGATACTATTGATCTTAAATATGTTTGGGGTTCTAAAAGTTGGCAAAGTGCAAGGCACTGAGGCTTTGCATCGTGCATGCCTGATCCCGAACCATATGTTGTTTTTGAATTCTACAATTTCACAAACGACATGCTTTGGATTGGCTACTACTAAAAAATTAAATGCCCCTTCATTTCCTGAATTAGAAGAATATACCGGTTGGAATAATGATACCAAGTTTTCTATCAGAGAGTTACAGACTCTGTTACTGAATTCTTCGTTTAGCTTATCCAGTTTGGATCCTAAGGGTTGGTTGCTGTGGCAAAAAATTGCTGATTCTTGCCAGCATCATCTTCTGGGTTTAGCTTCAGGCTATACACAGGTCAGGGTGGATCCCCATTTTGAAAGTGGCCATTCTGTGACTACCTATTCAGTAGGCAAATTATGTTAGAGTTGGTTCAAACATTCCACTTTGGCGTCAGTTAAGCTGCACTTATCTAATTTGACTGATGATGTTGATCTGAATGATTTCGTGAAAGGCCCGGCTTACGGTAGATCTAAAAGATGGATATATGCTATTTACAACGAGGTCTGGAAACTGTACCAAATTGAGGCGGCTTTCACGCATTAGAGCTATAGTTAAAGAAAGTGCTAGCAGTTGTAGATAACAGCATCAACACGCTTTCATCCCACATTTAGACGTTAGATAATATTGTGTCATCTGTTGTTGATATTGTGCAAGATGAAGTGTCTGTATTGTACCATGGTCAGAATCAATTGCGTTCTATTATGCAGTTTGTTTGGACCTTACAGACTTTGAAAGCTGGAAAAGTGCCATGGCACTAAATGAATACATTATTTGCCCTGTTTAATTTAACTGAAAAGCAACGTTTTATGTCAATGAAAGATGCAACTTTTTCTATGTTACACATTGAAAAGTTAGAACTATTACCATTTTCTGTGGCTGAAGCCAATTTGGCAACGTGGCTTAGCCACAGGTTAATAACTCTACCTTTTCCTCTTTTCAAATTCGAAGCATGTGTTAAATACTTTGCAATCTGCAGATATGAACCTCTGGGCACCGCTTATCTCCATGAAGCTTGCCCGCTACGCCATTTTTCCTTTCTGCTGCCTTTGCACACGGCACACATTATTACAAATGTTTAGAGCCTAGAGAACTGTTTTGCTTCACATGAGAATAATATGTTTTTCTATACTAGCAGCTTGGCTTGGTAAGCTTTGTCTGAACAGTGAGTGCCAAGGCCTTCAAGGTTATTTCACCACAGTGGTTGTTGTTCGGTCTGATCAGCGCACGTTCTAGACATAACATGTATGCAGCTGTGGCCGTCTCTGATTTTGGCGCGTTTAATAATGCACTGCGCAGGCATGCTAAAACACACTTTGGAGAACATTCGCAAGAAGAGAGCTGGTGTAGAAAATGATGTGATCCATTTCTACTAGGACCAGAGGTATGGGGCCGCCCTTGTAAACCCAAGAGACCTTCTGTAGATATAAAATAACCTAATAGTAAAGGAGTGTGAAATCTAGATGTAATCTAGTCTATTTCCATTTAGCATTTTAACATGCTTTCTCCTTTTGTATTTTATGGAATAGTAACTATGCTGATAATCTTGTTGCTTATAATATGTCTGCTTGTATTAGCTACGATACTGTGCCTGAGAACACGGCATTAGAAATAAATATTTCAAACTTGCACGTGTCTTCATTTACTCCCCGTTTTGGGCAAGCATGAGTGTATAATGAAAGAGTGTTCATGTGTTCCACATTGCCTGAGGTATTCTAAGTTCCATGTTCTGGGTTGTCGAATCATTGGGTGTATGGAAAAACCAATGAGACACTGATTGCTAGTCTGGTAGGGGATTTTGGCTACTAAGGTGAGTTTTGGCACACCCTAATTCACTGAGGTTCCAAGTCTCTATGCACAGTTCTGTGTATGAACAGAATCCCTGCTACAAGGTATTGGCCTACCTGGAAAGACACAACATTAAGGTTGCTCTCCTCCAGGACCACGCACAACCTAAAACCAGGGTGGGCTCGCATTGGGCTGGGTACAAAGTCCGCCCACCATGCTAATCAGCCCATTTGTGTACTGTAAGGAGAACCTGGAACTTTATGCAGAGGAGCTGCCATCCCATTCTAGACCCAAAGACATTTTGGAACCACTAATGAACTATTTGAGGGAGCAAGGTAAATCAGCTGGAGGGGATGATGGATAATACACCGAGAGGGAGCAAGGAGCTCTTGTTGGCAGATAAAGACAGCTGCGTCTTGCTATGTGATGCAGCACACCCCACTGTGGTTAATTATTGACAAAGATGTTGTGCTCAAGGGCAGGCTACCCACTGGGGAGGACAGGTAACTACAAATACCAGGATGCCATCTGACTGGCCACGCCCACTGAGGCGGGAGTTATAATGCTGTGTAGCTGCCAGAAAAATCATTTGCCTTTGAACACAAGCTCGAGCCTCTGATGAAGTAGAGATACGAAACGCGTCAGGCTGGACTTCTATGCTGTTGCTGAAATTTGCATCCATTTCACTGCTGCTTCCAACAGGGTATTACAAGTCTGAATCTTACCTTGCTTGTGGGCTCCTCCTTTCTTGCAGGCAAACTTGTGATTGTACTTTAAAATAATTAATAAACTATTATCTTTCATTTATTTTAAAACTTTAAAATTATATCAAAATAAAATATATATAAATAATTAAAAATATATAAAAAATTCTAGAATGAATTAAAACATTAAACTATGAAAAAATATTTAAACTTAAATTTCCCAATACAATCAGTGCAACAGTAGGAAAAGTGTTGGATAGCAAAATAATTAAATTTACTATTCCAACTCCGGTGAGTGCAACAGCAGGGAAAATGTTGCATAGCGGTGGGGTACAAATTACTATTCCCACTCCAGTGAGTGCAACAGTAGGATAAGAGTTGGATAGCGGAGAGGTAAAAATTACTATTACCACTCCAGTGAGTGCACCAGTAAGGAAAGTGCTGGATCGCGGAGTGGTAAAAAATACTATTTCAACTCCACTGAGTGCAACAGTAGGGAAAGTGTTGGATAGCAGAGGGGTAAAATGTACTATTCCCTCTCCAGTGAGTGCAACAGTAGGGGAAGTGTTGGATAGCAGAGGGGTAAAAATTAGTATTTCCACTCCACTGAATGCAACAGTAGGATAAGTGTTGGATAACCGAGGGACAAAAGCATTTATTCACACTCCAGAGAGTGAAACAGTAGGGAAAGTGCTGGATGGCAGAGAATTAAAAATTACTATTCCAACTCTAGTGAGTGCAACAGTAGTGAAAGTGCAGGATAGCGGAGAGAATAAAATTACTATTCCCACTCCAGTGAGTGCAAAAGTAGGGAAAGTGAAAAAATATTTACAAACAAAATAAATAATTAAAACATAAATGTATTAATTTTATTTCTTACCCTATAACACCACACCAATAATAAAACACTTCTACATAATTAATAATGAATAAAAAAATAAATTTTTAATAATAAGCGAAAACACAAAAATTGACTACCTACACTATAATATCCACAACACGAACCTAAATTAAACAATAAAATAATAAAACACAATTAAAACTTTTAAAATTAAAAATTATTACTATTAACAACCAATAATTAAATAATTAAAATGTATTTAATACCCACCCTTTACCCCTTTAAAAGTAAAAACAACAAAAAAGAAACAACTACCCAAGATAAATATCAAATAATTAACATTAATTAACAACTATAGATAATTAATTAAATACAAATTACTTCCCACCCTTTACTCCTATAAACACAAAAACACACTCCTAAAATTAATTTCACAATTACCATAATTAATTAACAATTAGTTTATTAAAATTAATTAACAACCAATTATTAATTAATCTATTAAAAATAATTAACTTTCTACCCTTTACACCTATAATTACCACAACACACACCTAAAATTGATTACACAATTACCAGTATTAATTACAAATTAAATAGTTAAAATTAATTAACAACCAATTATTAATTCATACATTAAAAATTACTTAATGCTCATCCTTTACACATATAAACACCACAACACACACCTAAAATTAATTATACAAGGACCATAACTAATTACCAATTTGTTTAATAAAGTTAATTAACAACCAATTATTAATTTAACCATTAAAATTGTTTTACTTCCTATTGTTTCTGCCCTTTACACCTATAAAAAGCCAAAACACACCTAAAATTAATTACACAATTACCAAAATTATTGACATCTTAATTAATTAAAACAACCAATTATTAATTCATAAATTAAAAATAAATCACTTCCCACTCTTTACACCTATAAACACCACAGCATTACAGACTTGCCAAATTTAATGACCAATCAATAATTAAAAAAAATTAAAGTTAATAAACAACCAATTTTTAATTCATAAATTAAAAATAAATTACTTCCCACCCTTTACACCTATAAACTCCACAACACAAACCTACAATCAATTACACAATACCATGATTAATTACCAAGTGATTACAACTTTCAGCGCTCACAGGCAAGTCAGCTGATCAGCAGCTGATCTTCCCCACCCCTACCTAATTGGGATACCATTTACTTCACGCAGCGGATGCGCGTAGTGGCGAGAGAAACCCTTTTTAAATCAATGGAACAGAAGCGCCTGGTAAAGGGCTCCTTAAACTGCAACTGCATTGTTTTACTCACCATTTTCAAAACGCTTTTAAATCACGCTCGCTAGCACTTATTCCTCCATTATTGTACGTCTGTCACATTAATCACTCTGCATTCACCGCAACAGTGCATTGCACATCGTTTATTTCAGGTGCTTTCCCGGGTCCACCGCCGATTGTTCAGTTTGAGTGGAGGGAAATCTGGCACCTCAGTAAGTGATTACAACTTTCGGCACTCACAGACAAGTCAGCAGTTGAGCAGCTGATCTTCCCCCCTCCTACTTAATTGGGATGCCATTTGCTTCGCGCAGTAAATGGCATCCCAAATGACGCCCAAACTTGCTGCAACAAGCTTGGCAGATTTCTTTTTTCGAAAAATACGAACAATATACACCTCGATTTCCCCCACCCAACCAGACACTACCACCACTAACCATTCAAGTGCAAGACCCCGATCTTCAGTCACCCTGGATACCTTTCCCCTCTCAATCCCACTATGGGGCCTATTAGGATGGCAGATGGACCTGCATCCGTCCGCCGGGACCGTCCGCAGGGGCTGCGGCGATCCCTACGTGCTAATTAGGATGTGACCGCCACCCTGGCGTTCACATCCTGTATTTTTAACATTGCAGTGGGTGCTGCTTGAAGCAGCACACAACGCAATGTTAAAAAAACATGTTTACCTTTGCGTGCACGAAACTGCAGGCACCGCGTGGTGCCTGCCGCTTCGTGCACACAAAGGCAGGGGGGTACCCCCCATGTGCACCCCCACCCCCCCTTCACCCCTGGGGGCCTGCAACGGGCCCCCGAAGACAACACTGTATGCCTTTCCACAGCGGAAATGCCGCAGTGCAAAGGCATATGACAGCAGCTATCGTAATATGGCTGGGGGTGTCTGATAGACACCGCCAGCCATGTTAGAGCTTTTCCACAGCGGTCAGAAGGCGACCGCGGCGGAAAAGCGGTGGACGGAAAATTGATCCCCCAGCCATCCTAATCTGGCGGGGTCATTTTCCAGTCCGCAGCGGATAATCCGCATCCTCCGGGCCGGCGGTGGCTTCCTCGGGCCCGGAGGAGGCAAATTATCTGCAATCCTAATGAGCCCCTAAGTTAGAATCCATTATGCACCAGGTGAAATTAGGCTCCTCCCTTGACCCAGCACCCCCTCGTGCTCTGCTGCCAGCTATTCTTCCTTCCACCTTTGACCTGCTTAACGCCTCCATCTCCTCTGGCATTGTCCCTCCCCCCTTGAAGCACGCTATGGTCAAGACGCTCTTAAAAAAAAACCAACCCAGACCAAGACAATCCCAGCAATTATCGGCCAATTTCCCTGTTACCTTGGCTTAGCAAGATCCTGGAGAAATATATCAACTCGTTTCTGGTAGAGTTCCTGGAGAAAAACCATCTACTTGATCTCTCCCAGACAGAATTCCTTCCAATGCATGGAACTGAAACCACAGTTCTCACAGTAACTGAGGAGGCCAGGAAGATCTTTGATCAAGGAGATTGTGCAGCAATCATCCTCCTCAACCAAAGTGCAGCCTTCGACACTGTAAACCATGACATCATAATACACAGACTCACTAACTTAGGAATATAAGCAAACACCATCTCCTGGTTCAAATCCTTTTTAGCAGATCGTTCCTTCCAGGTTTTTGAGGGCGAAATCGCATGCCCCAGCATGTCACTCAGTTGTGGGGTACCTCAGGGCTCTTCCCTGAGCCCCACTTTATTCAACGTATATATGAGCCCCATAGCTGAGATTGTCCGTCCCTTCAGCATAAAAATCATCACCTATGCCGATGACACTCAGCTAGTGGTGGCCCTCAATCAGCCCAATACTTCCCCCAACAATCTGAGTGGATGTCTGGAGGAGGTGGTCACCTGGATGACACTCTCCTGCCTAAAGTTAAACGGGGACAAAACCGAGCTCATGCTCTTAGGTAATAACCGCAAGCTCAAGACAAATTTACAGTGGCCATTCCGCCTCGGCACTGCACCAGTACCAAAAAACACAATTGAGAGCTTGAGCCTTTGGCTGGACAACTCCCTCAACTTCAACCACCAAGCAGCTAAACTTTCAGCCATCTGCTTTGGTCTATTGAGGCTACTATGAAAAATATTTCCTCTACTTCCATTTCAGGCAAGGCAAATCATGGTTCGGGGTCTCATTCTCTCACGATTGGACTTTGGGAACGGCCTCTACCTAGGGGCCCCTCAAATCACCTTGCTAAAACTTCAAGTCATCCAAAATTGCGCAGCCCGAACACTCCTTCAGGTTCCCCGCCAACTCTCAATCAAACCTAGAGTAAAGAGCCTTCATTGGCTCCCGGTTAGGGAAAGAGTTGAATTCAAGGCCCTGTGCAGTGCCCCCAGGGCCTCCTGGAAGATGAGCCCGGCCATCAGCCAACTTCTGATCACCCCCTTTGTCAACCGAATAGACAGCTTCGGTCTGCATCTTCCTTCCTCGCCATAGAGCCCAAGATCAAAAGAGCTAGATGTGGTGGCCCCTCCTTTGGTTATAATTCAGCTAAACTTTGGAACTCTCTCCACTTTCCTGTGCGGTCAGAACCTAATCTGCTACCCTTCCGTAAACTTCTAAAAACCCTGCTCTTTAACAAGCCTGTATTGACCTTAATCTATACTCCTGCACTCGTGTGTCTGCGGCACTAGGACGCCCCGGGCAGCTATCGTGCTTAATAAATGGTCTTTTCATTTCATTCATTTAATTAATTAATTAAAATTAATTAACCACCAAATAATAATTAATTAATAATTACATTACTTCCCACCTTATTCCCCTTATAAACCCACAACCCACTACTTAACTAAAAACCCAAGATTACAATTTTAAAAAATGAATAAAGTTAGTATAAATAAATTACATCCCAACCTATCCCCCTATAAACCCTCAACCCGCTACGGAACTAAAATGGCAAAATTCAAATTGAAAAAAAAATGAATAGCTAATAAAAATGTAGCACATATATCAAATATACAAACTATTCTTATACAAAAAAACATACATCACATACATATAAAATATATACTAAAATACATACCAATTATAAACAAGCATTTACAATGCAATAGATCTCACAATTACGCAAGTTTGAGCTATTGACATTGTAAATGGCAATGCCTTTTATTTATGTTTTGGGTTTTAAAGCCTAAATAAAAGACATTGTCATTTAGACTACTAATAGCTTAAATTCTCGCAAATGCTAGACCTATTACATTGCAAATGCTTCCTCCAAAGCGCTTGCAGCTATTTTCTAATTTTTCATCAACGCCAGCATTACTTATTTCCTATTTTCTCAGCTTTTAAATAATTTCCCTTTTTCCTTTTGGAGTTGGAATTTTTAAAAAGTGTCAATTTGCTTCAAACAGTGGCGATGAAGTGATACCTTTGCTCTTTTCTTTGCTCAGAGTGCACACCCCATTTTAGCAGGTGTTGGCAGATGCCGCCTTGAGCAAGGACAAGTTTTAACCCCTTGTCTTCTGATGACAGAACCGCTCCGTCATCAGCTGCGGTGGCGCTGGGCTGATGACGGCTCGCTGCTCATGCGCGGCGCGAATTCCGCGCCTGCGCTGAGCGTTCCATTGAGCGGGGCCGGCCATGACGGAACCGCTCCGTCATAAGCACAGCGCCACCGACGCTGGTGACGGAGCGGTTCCGTCACCAGCATGCGGCCGCCGTGCGGCCGCCCCGCCCCCTTAGCACTGCGGCGGAATAGCCGCCGCAGTGAAGGGGTTAAAGAGCAGAGGAGCCTGACCATGCAGGTCTGCAGACTGCAGAGTGAGAGGTGACGTCACTGGGGGCGGGTCCGAACATGTGTGTGAGGGAGAGAGGCAGATGAGGAAAAACTGAGAGTTGCTCCATGCCATGCACAGCTGACGACAGTCAAAGTCTGCACAAACAGGGATATATGCTGCCACACAGAAGGAAATCAACTGCATTGCTATTGTGTAATCCAAAGTTCTTCACATAAAACACATTTATTCAACATTTCTGTTATTCAGTGGGGAGCCCTGAACAATGTACTGACATTGGAAAAATTAATGTTTAGGACAACGTGCTAGGATTTCCCCTAGACCCTGCAGGTCACACACATATCTCTGTAGTTGTCACTAAGCAATCTTGCTAGCAGATTAAACCTACCCCCAGAGGTACAATAAACTAAGTGTATAACTAAACTCATGCATAGTGCACACTGTGATCTGAACCACATTTGTTATTATTTGTCAGCCGCCATGCGCGATGGGTGAGCATTAAAGAAGAGACTCTCCCCGATTGGTGCAAGTCACATGGCACCAGGCTAGGTTGCTTCTTTGTGCTGAACATACTGTGAGGAGGCACCCAAGGAGATGGGCAGCTGTGTGCAAGCCCTTCTTGAAGTTGGTAAAAGGTCACATTTACAACAATAATAAGCAGGGGGAAGGAATAGGCAGTGAAGAAGACTAGCCAGTTGGAGTGTTCTCTGGAAATAAGAAGTAGGGGGAGAAGGAGGTGAGTCAGCCTAGGAGACAAGCGAGCTGAAGTACACAGGACAGGTAATTAATAAATAAAGGTGCACAGGCATATTAGAGGTGGGGGGGCTGGTTTGGAGGGGGAAACAAAGGAATTCTGCATTGGTGGAATAGAGTGTACTTAAACGCTAAATAGAAGTGCAAATTAGGTGAGGAAGCAGCAGACATTATCGAAGCTGGCACCATGTGTATGCTGTGTCACTTAATGAAGCGAAGTAAATAGTTCTCAGAATTGGTAATGAAAGCTCACCAGTTAGGAGACAGTAAAAGATCCAGTCCTCATGGGTGGTAACAAATGGCAACAAGGCGGTAACATGGAGGAACTAACATGCCTCATAATGAATCGGAAGCCAGCATTTACCAAGAACAATGACAGCAGCCATTAAAAAATAAGAGTGGAGAGTGGGCGGGTCATCCACAGCATACTCTACTGCAGCACACCTCGCAGAGCGAGCATTGTATGTGCGCTGCCGCTAGGCTCGACCTAAAACTGTTATTTTTAGCAACTATGGGGGTCGTTATGATCGCAGGCGGATGTGAGTCCGCCCGTCATCGAGGTGGTGAGTGGGACCGCCCGCCTGTATGGCGGTGGTCCCGCCGCATGCCAAATTAGGATGCGACCGCCACCGCGGCCATCACATCTTCCATGTTTACCATTTCGGTGGGTGCTGCTGGCTGCAGCACCCGCTGCAACAGTAAAAATGCATGTAGGGCCTTTCCCTGTACTACGTGACAGGCACCACTCAGTGCAGGGAAATGCAGGGGGTACCATGGGTACCCCCAGTGCACAATAACCACCCCCCAACACAAGGGGGGGCCACAACAGCCCCCTAAAATCAATCCCTGAAAGCCTTTCATTGGCGGTTTACCCGCCACGGAAGGCTGGCTGCGGCCAGCATCATAATCTGGCGGACGGTACCTTCTAGGCACCGTCACCATTTTACTGATGCTGACCGCTCCACCAGGCAATTGTTATGATTGCCTGTGGCAGGTTCATGGCCGGCGTTCTTTGCACCTGTCACGGTCGCAGTCAGATTCCCCCTGCCCCAGTACGATGGACCTTCTGTCATCGTAATGACACCCTACGTTTTCGTAAACGGTATTAAACACTTCGATATTTTTTAAATCGATATTACTTATCTTAAGTCAATATTCTTGACCAAATAGTCTTGCTGTCGATATTTCTGACGCACGATAATAATGACTCCATATTTGTGCAAATCAATATTTTGTACTCAATATTCTGCCTCTGCACCCCTTACTGCTACTTAGAAGGCACTGGCTGGTGCCAGTTTTCTTGCAATTAAACTTGAGAGCTTGTAAAGATGCAAGTGTTGCCTGCCAATCTGGAAAAATCCAGCAATTGTCAGCCAGCTATTTGAAATGTATGCTTCTGGCAGTTAAGCAACTGAATGACAAATCCCTGTGAGCAGAACTACCCAGGCTCATCATGTGTGTGGATATTGAAAGTAGAAAAGAAATGATCGATCAATGACGAATTACTAACTTCTTACTGATTGTATTCCATGTGTTAGAATGATTAGTATGTTTAGTATTTTATTGTATTTATTGAGTTTTTGGTACAAGTTCTGGATATTCAAGCTAAAAACATATGTTTCCATTGGACTGCTATGATTTCTATTTAATGCCCTGAAATGAGGAATAATATTCTACTATCAAGATGAGCACAAAAGAACCCTTTCCAATCCACTGAACTGATGAAACTGTGTATTTTGTTCATGCAGTTAGTCATTTTAGAGATACTCATGCTCTAAACATTGAATAGAACTTTATGTTATAGGCTGTACTTCCGGTTAAGTTATTTGCTGTTAAAATACCTGTGTACTAGATGTTACATACAGAAAAAGAGATAACATGTTATCTTTGTCTTCATGTTTTTATTATCCTTTTAATACTTCCCAAACTGAAATAAATAAAGATGTATTCGTTCATTCATTCATTCTAAGTATCTGAGTTTTTGCATTCGGTGTGGCTTCTTCTGCCCACGTGCTTTACAAATTGAGTCACAGAGGTTCGGGTTTCACACTATTGTCTTTCCAACTGGAGGTAGGAATGATCAGCGCTGGTCAATGTCCTTCTTATGCGCACGTCACTTCATGAATCCTATTTCACATACACCCACTTTGAGGGCATTCACTCGCTGGGGAGGAGGTGAAATCAACTTTGTTGTCAATGTGTTCTTGGATCCTTTCTACAAGGGTTCTGCAGAATGTGGGATCCTCTAGCTTGGAACCGGAAGACATCCCAAAGGGATATGGAGGAGGGCTTTACCCCAGACCATGTTTGCCTGCAGGGGGTAGTGATCAGATATTGTCCTTGCTAGATGGTCTATGAATGAGAACTTTGTCCATAAATGAGAAGAGCGTATGATTCAGTCAAGTCATGAGGGCAGGAGTGCAAATTTGCCCATGGTCCTTGAAATACAGGAGTTTGGTGTGGCAGAGTCCCGGGCAGTCCCTCAAGCTGGGACCCTGTGACCCCTTTGAATAGAGAAAAATGATGTGTGATTATGGGTGGTTGTGAAAGTCATTATGCAGTTTTCAATTAACTCCACTAGATCTCGCCCGTTACCATCTTCGGGTAAGCCAACCACTCTGATGATGCTATGCTGAGATCAGCCCTTGGCATCCTCAGTCCTGCCTTCCGGAAAGCTCATACAGTCTATCAGGTCTTCAAGTTTCTGCTGGTGATCTAATGTCTGTGTTTGCAAGTCCTGTGTCACTTTTTCCTGATTGTGTGACCCTCTCAGCAAGAGCTTTTTAGTTGTTTCATAGTAGAACAACATCTAGAGCAATGACATCAATCTTTGTCTCAAGATGGGCTCCAGTATAGAGTCAAAAGTAAGCTCTACTGACAGCCATGGGGGCCTCTGCTGAGGTGTACAGATCACTCTTCTGTGGTTAAGTGATGGGATTTATCTGCTTTTGGTTTGCCCATGATTTGCTTGGGTCCCTCTAGGGCCTGTCAAAGCATGATTTATCTGGGAGGGCTCAAGGTGGTGATGAGGAAGTGAATCCGGGAGGGGAGCAGTGTTGTTGGTTGACATGGAGAATAGTTACTCAATGTCAGACCCGCTTGCTTACACCGCTATCCCCTGGGTGAAGGGAGACCAGAAACTGCAGCACGAGCATTCGGAATCAGCCCGACAGCTGCATGACGGTCCTGATAGCGATGGGTAGAATGTAAGCAGGTTGCATGATGACGTGTCAAAGAGATCCAAGCAGGTCCAGTCTTAGTGGTCCAGCAGATTGCAAAGCAATGTTGGTGGAGGTATTCAGTAGTTCAGTGACTGAGTAGCAAGAAGGTGAAGAGGTCAGGTGGGCTTTGCAGTGGTCACTCAATTTGCTTATGAAATCTAGGGGGTACAGTGGATAATTAAGGCTGTGCGGAGTGTCTGAGGATAGCTAGTAGCAGGTGTCAGAACTCCAATTCAGTTTGCACCTCAGTTATCACCAGTGACTACAACACAGATAGACAGGTCCCGCAAGTAGATGTTTCCGCGCTTTAGGTAGAGGAGAAGGATCATTGCTACAAGACTCCCCTTGGCCTGATCTCTCAAGGGTGTTTAAATGTACGAGCCATCTTGGAATTGTACATACACAATTTAGTTTGGGCTGTGAGTGGGGGGTCCCCAGTCACTCAGGCTGCATCATATAACTGCTTGAGGCACCTTCTAGCCTCACAGGACTGCATGTGTGTTCTGGGGCTAGAAGAGAGACACACCAACTTGTCCTTACATTCTTCCTAGCCAATGTCTGCTAGCTGGGAGTGGTAGGCCATACTGGGATTTCAAAGGTTTCCCCTTTGGTAGAAGCCTCTGTGGGTGGCTCCTATTGCCACACCACTTGGGACTCTGGCTACTGATGAGACTTCCTAAGGGACACAGGTTACCTGTTCAAGGTTTTAGCAATGACCTCTGGAATCCCTCAAAGGGCTTGTCCTCATTACCCACACCAGTGTGTGGTGCAGCTAACATGTCATCCAGGCTCAAGGTGCAGGAAAGAGGCGACTCACACCTGCCCACCAGGGTCAGCCCCAGAGTCTCATTGGCCCAGCAACAGACCACCTCGTTGAGTACCCCCACCACTCTCCACTGCCTTGGGAGTAAGGAAGGCAGCATATGCTGAGGGGATAGGTAGATTGCGAGTGTTGGGAGTTCCTTCTAATGTGTCCACCATCTAGGCCCTGTCAGTCGCACCCCTGCACCTCATAAACTATATATGTATATCGCAAATTGGTAGTCGCCACAGTGTAGTTACATTTAGTTCAGAATTTCCAACGCTAAGGCATTTTTTGTTTCTTTAATGACCCTGACACTTTTTGATGAATCTACACAAAACTTTCCAAACTGTTTTACCATGTTAAATCCCATAAAGAAACTATGGAATTGAATTTCACAGAATTTTAAAAAGTTTATTCAGAAAAAATGTGTTTTGTTATTTGTTGTAAATCCGGTCAGCTGTTTTCAAGAAATTTGCATTTAAAGAGGAGCTCCTGTCTGGATAGTTGGTGTCCATATATTTTCTGATTGATCATTTGAAGTGATTCACTGGATCCTGACTGCCTGGCAACAACATGAACAATATGTTGTGGCAGCTATTATAGGATTTTGCCCAAATTCTGAAATTAGAAGTAAGAGAAATGAGCTCCTGTGAGCTGAAGAGCTCTTTCCATCTTTATTTCCTGAGGGGCAACCTGCTCTTGGTGGAGAAGAATGAGGGCTGTTGTGCCCTTTTTAGTAACCTCATGGACTCCCATCAGTATACTTTGAGTGCTACAGCGCTCAGCGAATTTCTCCTGGGAAGTCCCATTGCCCAAGAGCACAGTCAGCCGCCTCCTGCACCACATGTGTGGAGTGAGAGGGGTGCAGCAAAAAGAAGGCTTGCTCCCTCGTTGGTTCTACAGATCTTTGCCTGGCAGGGAGCTGGCAGACACCATGGAGCTGAGGGCCAGTGTCCCCTACTTGTACAATCTTAGGTGCCTTATTTGGGCCAGGCACTTGACTACAAAAATATCAAAAATTATCAAATGAATGACAGTTCAATAGTGCACTTTATAAACAAAAAAACAGCCAAAGGTGAGGTGAGACCCAGAAATCCCTGGGGCAGTCAAATTTACATATTTTATTATCTTATTTCTTGAGTCTACATTGCTAAGGCTTATTATCAGCACCTGTAATGGTAGAAAAATGACTGATGTACAGGGTATTTGGATATAAAATATTTGAATAATGCTGAAAAAGGAATAGTGATTCATTGCATGTAATAGATATTGTTTTAAGAAAAGTATGCTATTATACACAGTTGAATGCATTCAGTGATAATTACATTTTTCTACTTTTATACACATTGTGATCGTGGCTTGAATGTAATATGTGTGCCACATTATACAGCTTTATATATGTTTGAAGGGGGATTACATTATCCCAACTACAATAGTCTTATCAACATTGCTGTTAGGTTATGTTATGCTGATTTGTATAGCACACTAAATACCTGAGAGGGTATTCACGTGCATAGGTAGGTGTGTAGGTTTGTGGTCCCCAATGTGTTCATACAAAGAGCCAGGTCTTCAGCTTCTTGTGGAACTCAAGAAGTGAGGAGGAGGCTCTGATGTGTTGGGTTAGATATTTCCATGTCTTGGGTGTACTGTAGGAGAATGAGCGACATCCAGTTTTGCTTTTGCAGATGTGGGGAATGTGCACAAATGAGAGTGAGGCAGAGCTTAAGTGTCTGGTGTATTGGTGAAAGTGAATGCGGCTTGGCAGATTTTCTGGTCTTGTGTTGTGTAGGCTTTGTTTGTGTGGGTGAGAAGTTTGAATTGGCTTCACGTGTGAATGTGAACACAGTGAAGCTTCCAGAGGTGCTCTGTGATGTGGGTGCAGCATGGTAGGTCGAGTATGAGTCTTGCAGCTGTGCTCTGGATGTTCTGGAGTCTGTGTATGAGTTGATTGGAGATTCCAGCGCATTAGTCTGCCTGCTGGTGTTGAGTACTTGCTTGATGTTCCATCTGGTGTTCTGAGGCAACAATTAGAAGATTTTCCGTAGCATGTATAGAATGTGGAAGCAGGAGGTGAGCACTGCATTGATTTGAGGCGCTCTGTTGAACTTTTTGTCTAGGATGATCCCTAGATGTTTTGTGTAATCTGTGGGTGTGGGTGTTGGTCTTAACTCTGACGGTCACCAGGTAGAGTGACATGGGGAGGTCTTGTTGCAGAAGACCAGTACTTCCATCTTGTTGGAGTTGAGCTGCAGGCACTTGGTTCACAGCCAGCCTGATACAACGGTTATGCACTAGGTGAAGTTGTTTCTGGTGGTGGTAGTTTTGTTCACATAGGAGAGGATGAGTTGAGTGTCATCATTATAGAAGATGACAGTGATGTCTTGTGAGCGGATGATGATGGGCATGTATATGTGGAAAAGGATGGGGCTGAAGGACAATCCCTGTGGGACTCTGCATTTCATTTTCTTGGTGCCTAATGTGAAGGTTGGCAGCTTGACCCTCTGAATTCTTCCCGTGAGGAAGGTACAGATCCCCTTGAGAGCAGATCCTTGCATTCCAAACTCGTGGAATCTTCTGATCAGAGTGTTATTGTTGACAGTGTTGAAGGCCACAGAGAGGTCAAGCAAGATTAGGGCTGCTCATTCTACATGGTCTAGGATTATTCGAATGTTAATGGTGGCAGCTGTTTTGGTGCTATGTTCTTTCTGAATCCCAATTAAGTGTTATCTAGAAGATTATGAAGTTCAAGGTAGGTTGTGAGATGCTTGTTGGTGGCATTCCCAATCACTTCTGTTGGATAGGAAAACAGGGATATGGGTTGGGAGTTGCTCAGTTGATTCGGGTCAACTGTGGGCTTCCTCCGGAGGGTGTTGATTTTGGCAAGTTTCCATTAATCCAGGAAAGTGGTGAATATAATGGAGGTGTTGATGTTGTGGGTCAGGGTGGGACTGGTTAGGGATGTTCCCAGGTTGCAGATGTGGTGGGCCATGGGTCATTTGGGGCCCCTGAGTGGGCTGCATGATTGGGCTGTCACTGATGAGGGTTGTACATTCAGTCAGGTGGATGTCAAGGTTTCTGCTGGGTAGGTTAGCAACAAGTTCTCTGGGGTTGGGTTGGCGTGCAAATTTGCTGTACATATTTGTAATTTTGCTGCGAAAGAAGTTGGATAGGTTGTTGCAGAGTTGCTGGGTGGCAGTGATGTTACTGACAGTGGTTAAGGGTGAAGTAACATCGTTAACAATATCAAAGATCTCCTTGCTGCTGAAGGATCTTCCTTTGATGCAATCCAATAGTACTCTATTCTTGATGACTCTTATTTGCTGATGCTAGCATCTGACTGCAGCCTTGTAGGAAGTTCTGTCAGAGGTGTCCTGGCTGGCTTTCCATTTTCTTTCAAGCTGTTTCCCATTGGAATTTGAACCTGCCCACCACTACATGTTTCGCAATTATTACATTATATTAAGAAGTGCATGAGCAATATAGTACTTTATCTTTTCAATGAAGTATTGAATGCTATTTGTTATGTGGCTAAAAACTGTGATATAAATCTCTGACAGGCTGTCCTTGCGGCTGACCCCTGTTGATTTTAACTACATTTCACTCACATTATAAGTTAGGCTGAGATGTTTGGATAAGGTCAGTTCCTGGGTAAACTCATGGTTTTAATGTAGCCATTGCCCGGAGTGGCTTTGTATTGCAAAGGGGTATTTCAATTGTTAACACTGCCTACCATCCTAATTGGGCCAATGTTTTGTGTGCCATTTCCCATAGACAACCACTTGGTCCCCCTTAAACCCCAGTGTCAGTCATGTCTAAGTGATGGTTCATCCTGTTGAGCATATGCCCAGCAATTCACAACTACTAGTTGGGTAGCCCAACACCTAACATCTGGGAGGGTGATGCCTCCATTATAAAACCCCTCACCAAATTAGATAAAGCTATTCTTGGGGCACGCTTATTCCATAGAAGCTGCTGTACCTCTCTATTAATACTCAGAAAGAAACCCTCTGGAACAAAATAAGCCTTGTTTTACAGAGCATAGATACATTTGGGGAGCACTAACATTTTACACATAGCTGCCCTGTCCAGCATTGACATTGTCAAATACCTCCAACAACTTGAATCCTGTCTACATTGATCAAGTGTGCATTTTCTAACTCCTAAATTCCTCTGAGTGCTGAGTCGCATACATGCCCAGATACTTGAACTTTGGCTTATCCACCTGCTACTATCCTCTGATCAGTGCCCTAGGGGCCCACTTCAATAAGGCAGAGATCACTGATTTTACCACATTTATACATAATCCACTGTACTGCCCAAAGTTCTGCACCACCTGCATTATTCTATTAATGTACACTCTAGGTTCTGATATGCAGAGCATAATTCGCCTAGTGAAAATCTATCTTCCCAGCTCATATCCAATGAATCCATTGACTAACATTGGAGAAGAAATTACATATAAACTTCAGTGACATGAGGAAACCTGATTATGACACTTTCTGAGGAAACTAATAAATGTGTACCAATTACACATTCGAGAAAACATGGGAAAAGAAGAACATTTTAGTTACTGCATCGTAAAAGCATGCAGAAAAATGTATAGTCTAGACAATATTATTCATGTAAATAATATAGATTGTGATTTGCTGAAAGAAAATAACTATATTCTATTAATGTGTGCAAGAAAATGTGTAAATGGTGAACCCTCATGTTATGGAGTTTATCTCTAATCATACTTTATTATTGTTTTTTCATTATTATAACTAATATTATAACTAATGGGAATTAGTTACTCATTAAGATTTAAACTGAATATGATGACGAATTCAAAATATATGTCTCTTTTATGTGTAGGCTTGTGCACCGAAATGACAAAAGAAAAGAAGGATCCACCCACTCCTAATTAATGATGCCTTCATGGAAATGTCATAGATTGTACTAATGGCATACACTTAGAATGAAGCTAACACATCAGGATTTCAAATGTGCATACTACATTATTTCAAGTGCATCAGAGTTATATTAGAATTATAATGTTTTATTTTTCTTAAGAATGTGTGTTTATTAATTATATATGCTTTGCATTATATTAGCTCAAATTTAATGTAGACTTATTCTAATTTTGTATTTTTTGATCTCAGTTGAGGTCTGGATCAAATAAAGTTTTTATTGTTTACTGTTTACTGTTAATGTAGACCTGATGGCATACGTGAGGTCCCTTGACTTGCTGAATCTACTGTTCATGAGAAAATTCCTCAGTATAACAAATAACGTGAAACAGTGTTTTCTTTCATGAGTTCTCATGTACTGTACAAGATACTTTGCTACATTTTTATGATTAAATCCTGAACCACTGCCTGGGAAACTGCCCTCTTGAACTCGATAATGCACTCTTGTTGAAGGAGCATTGTTCTAACGATTAACACACTGGATTTCATAAGGACTGTGTAATTGCCCCACCCTTTTCTCTACAATTTGTGCCTTCTTTGTGTTGCCTATCACCCATCCTATATGAACTGACCATTGGAATGAGTGGTCTGACCAGATGAGGTTATTCCTTGAGGTGTCATCCCCAGAAGTTCAAGAATATAATATTGCAACGATTAACTGATGTAGAGATCTTGCCTGGTTGGAGTGGGTGACGGATGAGTTGCTGGCATTTTCTTACTTACGAATTTCTTTGTTGAACTTTCCTTGGCAAATCTTGATTTGCCCGATGCAGGGACACCCGGCCTCCTTTACGAACTAACGACGCATACACTGCGTGCGCTGAGTAGTCTCTTCCTTCCTGTGAGTCTGCTTGAACTGACATGTTTCATGTCCCTTCCTGAAGTCTTGAGCTTTGGTAGCTTATTTCAAATGCCTTATTAGAATTTGACTAAATTGTCTTGAACCTGATTTATTAATGCATTTGTTTACCTTAAATTAACTTACACTAAACTAAATCACTATAACGACTATGCTCTCATGATTGTTTCTCTTTAATTTAGTGTGCATTCCTAATTTGGGACTGATGACCAGAGGAGATCATATTAAGGAGGTCTCAGAACATCAAATACTAAAGCTGTTATTCTGTATAGCTTTAACAGAGCTCCTAGTGTGTATGACTTTGGTTCGCCTACGTTTCTTCAGGAGAGTTGGGCTTGCTGTGATAATCTTTAATCTTTATAGTATTGTGTTGAGAGTGATCTATATGAGTTTGATTTTAAGTTTGTAGTTCAATCATTCATTTCCTGGTCCTCATAGGATGACTGTTAAAACGCTTTATATCCAACCCCTCTCGGCACTAAACAAGATCCATAAGAGGACAAAGATAAAGAGGTATTGGTCTCTGACAAGGAATGGGAAAAAGTTACCACTTATAACATTTTCAGGGGCCTAGTAATGCTCCAGCACTAATGCATACATTCTCACCCTACAAGTGAAAAGTTCCATCATCAGTTTGAAGATCATAGGCGATAGAGAGCACCTATATCTGGTATCCTGGAAGAGGAGATATGCTCACGAGTATGCACCAGTCACACTGACGCACTCCATAGCCATGTTATATAACAGTTTTACCTATCTTATGAAGTCTGGCCCAAGGTTCATATGCTCTAATACCTAAAAAACACAAGGCAACTCCATAGAGTCAAAATAATTTGAGGCATCCAACGATAACCCCACCACTGGTTCCGTCAGAGTTTCTGTGTGCACCAAACAACCACGAAGCTGCCTCAGGTTCAATCTTGCACTTCTATCTGTTATGAAGCTTGAGTAGTCTAGATTTACTAACCCTGATTTACTATGCCAACCTCGCAACCAAGATCTGGGTCTCAAAATGTATGAAATACACAGGCCAATAGGATGAGCAAGACCCGGGAGGCTGTTTGATGAATAATTGTTATCATAGTCATTCTTTCTCCATAAATCCCTCCTCTCTTGCCGCATTAATTATGCATAGGAGATGAGGCAACAGCTCACTAGCAAGGCTTTTGTATATTCAAGCTGTGAAGCCATTCAGTCCCAGTGCTTACAGGACTTTATAGATTTGCTTGCCTCTGTAGTCTGGCTGTTAGGGTCATTGTCGATGTTGTTAATTTGGCATGAACTCTGCTGCCATGATGCTGCTTTTTCACACATTACTACATAACTTTACTTTGCAAGACTCTGTTTGTGCCTTTCACATGAGAACTGTCTGCTTTCTGCGTTCTCTACCTATTCCTGGAGTTTAGTCTGAACATACTGTGCAAAGTCGATAAACAATGCCCCTTGTTATTCTGTTCTGGTCAGTCCCTAGCACTTAGACGAAACATGCTACGCAGCTGCAGATGTTGGAAACCCGTACTTTGATATTATGGGATGGCATGTTGGTTTAACACATACTTGGAGAGGGACCTATCCAGGGAGAAGAGCTCTGCAATTCCTATGATGTAACAACTACAGCTTAGACACTAAGGTATGGGGCCTGCTAACAAAGCCCAGAGATCTTCCTTTATATAATAAAACTTCTTTAGAGCCAAGGGGAGGGTAGTTAGGCATTATAGTCCTTTATCCGCTGTCTGTATAAGATGATATCCCCTTTCATAGTTTATGGACTTGCTACAATGCTAACTGTTTCAGGTCTATGCGTTTTGCTGCTGGTAGTGGCTTGTAAACTGCATTGTAGAGCACGGTAGTTAAAATAAACATTTTGAACTATAACCGTAACTCTGTCATTTCTTATTGTGGACAAGTATGAGTGAATGAGCGAAAGGGTACGTCTTGCTACCGTGATTCCTGAGAGAGTCAGGAGTGTTGTGTTTGGGTTGTCTTATCATTTGTAGCTTTGTGATTATGTAGGAAAATGATTGAGACACTGTAGTTAGTCGGTTCAGGAAATTTGGATACTAAGGTGGTAGGAAGGCCTATCCCCTACACACTGAGGTCCTTTTTTCCTGCACATAGTTCTGTGTGTGCAGAATCCCCGCAACACCTCCTCTACTTTACCCTCCATCAACCCTGCTTCCGGACTTGCCTTGAAAAGTGTCTGTCATACGTAGCAAGAGTATGCCTGTCAAAAACTCCTGTTCTTCCCCTTCTGTATCTCTGGTGACCGGAGTATAGAGGCATCGGTAGTGGCCCGCTATCCGTACATTTCCAGTAATCAAATGGACAAAAATGAATTAGCAAGTCTATTGTTGAAAGGCATAATCAACTTCTGACTTCAAATAGGACATCCCTGTGTTTACAAGTGTCCAGTTTACTAGCAGTTTACTAGCAGCCTTACCCATCTGGATACCAATTCTCTTCCCCCAACAACCTGGTATTCCTTGCCAGCATCTGTGTCTACCATTACAGCCATGGGTCTCTGGATTTTCTTGGAGCAGGGCATCACTGCTTCCTTAACTTCTCAATTTTGACCCTAATGACCCACAGGTCCTTATAGGCACGCGTTTCTTCCTACGTAATCTCCTCATCTCTCACTGTCAGTGTAGCCCTCCTGGCTCGTTTATTGGCATG
The DNA here is from genome assembly GCF_964263255.1 of Lissotriton vulgaris. NCBI lineage: Eukaryota > Metazoa > Chordata > Amphibia > Caudata > Salamandridae > Lissotriton > Lissotriton vulgaris. The sequence goes on from NW_028246267.1 coordinate 92,576, forward strand.
GACCTTCTCTTCTCAGGTAGCTCTCCACTGTCTGGGACTGTATTACTTGACGCCCTCTGATATTGAGCACTGTCCCATCTTCTTGTCACTTTCCATCGTACTGGCATCCATCCCTTCAATCAATCCCAATTATCCTATGGGGATGTAAAGTTTCAGAATTTACCTTCAGCGATAACTCTGAATTTGGCTGGAAAGAGCATTGTACATTTCTGTTTTCACATAGGCAATTCTTTACTGCATCAAAATAACACTTTTTCTGAAAAAACAAGCGTGAAGTATGGGCATATTCTTATAGACATATTTCTATATCTGCTGTCCCATTACCTCCTGGTCACCCGCAGTATAACATGTTGAAAAGTTGTGCAATTGTCGTTCTGCTTGGCTGAATTTAGAAAGGCTCTTCAGTTTAAGGTGATTCAGTATCCAATTCTCAACAAACAAGTCTACACTTGGGCTTTCAGCTCTTTCCGGGACCCCCACCATCATAATATTATTTTGGCTGGATCACCCTTCCTAGTCCTTAAGCATGAACTAGATCCCCTCATTTTCTTTTTAGGAGAGTTACCATGGATTTCAGGGTCACTATCTCCTCCTTTAGGGTGGTTAGCATTGTTTCAGTCTATTTTAATCTGTTTCTAATTTTACAGAGGTCAGTATGGAGGAGACCCACCCCTACTGTGATGGCGACATTCTTGGATTTTAGAGTTACTTTGGTGTCTTTGACAGATAACATCATGTCCTTTAAAGTGGGCTCCATGTCTTCTGCTAATTGCGCCTCCATGGCTGTATTGGAGTCCTCTTCTAGGCTTCCCTCTGCTTTTCTCTTTTTTATTGTGATCAGCGGTGTTCCTTGAAGGCAACAACCACTCAATCCAACCCCTTTAATGTGCTGTAATTATCCAAAGTGTCTCACAGTGCTGCACAGTTGATCAGGGTGGCAGGGAGAGGGATTTAAAAATCATAACGCCGGTCCCACTTGCCTTTTGAACTCCTAGGGCAGAGGGGAGCCGGATTCATCCCTGATTGCTTTGGGATAGAAACCCAGCCCAGGCTTCACCAACGGCCTCCTCCTTCTGCATCAGTCACTCCGTCGGCCCGCACTGCTGCCCTTCAGGAACTAAACATCACAAGTTTCCTCCAGGTTCATACAATCTCGGAACTTCAATTTTCTGTTGCCCCTCTCCCTAGCCTGCATGAAGGGACCGCTTCAATACCAAGGTTCTATCATATTTATCTTTCCTGATTTCATCCAGATGGTGTAGGAGGCCTGTAGGAAGTTCACAGACATGAAAAACCTGTTGTGCACCAAGGGGATAAAATACAAAATCCTTTACCTGGCATGGGTGAAAATTGCCAAACACGACAAAACTCAAATCTTCCCTAACCCAGCAGATGCCAATTCCTTTTGCAAAGAGCACTTTAAACGGGTGGGAGCACAGCTGGAACTACCCCTGATGGAGATAACACTGGTATACCTCCTGATTTGGATACTGGACTTAGTGACAGGATGGAGGTCACGAATACCATACAAACTTCAGAACTCCTACAAGATGAACTGATTGATGTTTGTAAGTTGCTCACCTGAGCACTCAAGGACCCCAATTTGTGTGGTAATCTATAAGGATACTTGCCAGAATGGATGGAATGGCTTAGCTGAGTGTTACTCTTGTCCATGGTGTGTATCATCTCTCCTTTGTCAGTGAGGGAGTAGAAAGGATGAAAAAAGTTTTAACTTCTGTTTTTCTTTTCAGTCTTGAAAGATACAGTCACCTAACTTTCACCATGTACGACACTCACGCAGCCCGTGTTCCCTAGGCAACGGCTACTATTCTCACTACCACAACATGATGGACACAGCTTACAAACGTTTGACATTTCTGTCCTGGAACATAAAAGGCATCAATAATCAATGCAAATGATAAATGGTGTTTATATTGCGTATCTCCAGAAACACACCTGGTGCCTCGCAAGACACACACATTTGCTGCCAAGAGGGGCACTCACAGGTTTTCCTCCTCCTATAGTGTTTCTATAGGGGGTGTGTATCCTCATACATAAACAAGTAGGATTTTTGCTCTCCAGAGCTTATACCAACAACAAAAGGAGATTTATTGTGCTGGAGGGTATACTTGAGGGCAACAAAGTCATGCGTCTTCATATCTAGGCATTTTCTTTTCCCAATATTAGCTAAAGTGGGCATCCCCGCATCTCCATCGCACTCATCAGACTTCTTTATGTGGAACCAGTTGCTCGCATCTTGATCAAGGGCATACAGACAGACCCCATACAAATATATAGATGCACAAATCAGGGATGCCTGCTCTCTCCCCTGTTATTCATGCTAGCCATGGATCCGTTTTCAAGCCTTTTGCAGGAGCGTCATTCACACAGAGGTCTGGTGTTCCATGCACTACGCGTTCTCTTATCTGCTTTTGCTGATGAAATTTTGCATTTCGGAAGAGACTCAACAACTGATCTCTCAGTCATTATTTACGACATAATATGCTTCAGACACTACTCTGGCCTAGTCATTAATTGGTCAAAGCCAGATATTCTCTCCCTTGCCGACTGCACAACACCAACACAGCTAGACTTCCTTATAGGCTGGGTCTACAACTCAGTCAGATACCTAGGCCTAATCCTTAACCAAAAGAAGGATAGTATATTTCAACTAAAGTATGGCTCAGTAATAGAATGTTCCATGAGACACAGGTGAAGTGCTGGATTAAGCCCCCCCCATTGCTTGCGGGCAGAGAAGCCATCATTAAGATGGTTGTCCTCCCCCGTTTTTATATACCTCTTTATGACAATCCCGATTCCATTCCCCAATACCTTCTTTAATACGCTATGCAGCACTCTTATTAAACTAATGTGGTTGGAAAGCAACCCAGTATCAGCTAGAATACAGTAATACTCCCATATCACAAAGGTGGACTGGATTGCCAGACTTGGAACTTTATTACCTAGTGGCATAATACCACTATGTACAACACTGGTACCATCCTAAAGCCCTACTGTGCTTACATCCTGAGTGGGACCATGTGGGAGATATACTGCTCAAAGCCCTGCTTACGATTGGCCTTCATTGAAATTCACAAGAAATAAAAACCATTGCAACAACCTAATGGGCCTGGTGGAGACTTAGCCGCCGGCTTGGCTATTCCACACTCTACACATTGGAAATCCCCCTGCCAGGCAAACTGTTGCTATCACCCTCAACAGACAAATTAGTGCATCGCACTCTGTCTCAGTGGGAGGGTGGAGCAACTGGGAGATCTGTACCCCCATCACCAGTTTGCAACAATGGAGCAACTCACACATGGCAACACCCCTTGCTCCCTATATCATTTCGTACATATGAGGTTGCCATATGTAGCCCGCCAGCCTGGTTTTCCGGACAAGCCTAAAGAATTCCCCACTCTGACCTTGATTGTATGTGCAGCCGAGTCTGCTATATAAGGCATGCTCCTCCTCAGGCACTGACAGCTAAGACTGCTAGCGGAAATCATAGTCCAGAACCACAGAAAAAGAAATACTGACCCCTAATAGACTTACTACTGCATGCAAATCAAACTGGTCTCAATAAATCATATAGCAAACATATGCATTAAATAGTTTTACACAAGCTCTATTCTACACCTGCTCAACTAGCAAGAATAGATCCCTACAGATCACATAGATGCACAAGATGCTTTCAGGGACAGGCCAATTTTATACACCTGTCTTGGGAAAACCCTGCCATACACTCCGTATGGGGGAGGTGGCAGACACACTCACAGGTATGACTGATGGTCAGTTTGATCTCACTCCGCTCATAGCCCTCTTGGGCTTCGTAAAGTAATTACCAAAATGGGTGTGCAGATACACAGTGTTAGAAATTGGGTTTCTGGTTGGCAGAGGTATGCACCCTGTCCAAGCAGGTCTGGGTAAGTCACATCACACTCTAAATGCAACTGTGTTCACCCTCTGGTAGCTTGCCACAGAGCAGTCAGGCTTAACTTAGGAGGAAAATTGTAAAGTATTATGCAACACTTCAATAGGCAACTCAGTGAGAAGACAGCAAAAAGACTCCACACCCAGTGACAAAAACAGAAATCGAAATAAATGTTATTAATAAAATAAGAGCAAACAACAAAAATACAGGTAGAACCGGAATGATGACTTTTTAAAGACTAAACAGTAAAATAGCACTTAAAGGACTAAAGCACCAACCAGGGATATCTGGTGGTACTGGTTTGGGTCAAATCCAAATGTTCAAGCAGACCGCGATGGAGCAGCGGTCGGATACAGTTCCAGGTAAGTCCAGCTGAGGTTTTTCCTTCTCACAAATGGTGCAAACTGTCCAGTTCGCAGGGAAGAAGGTTGCCGGGAGCCATGGGAGCATCTGGGCATCACAGACAGATGGGCTAGAGCCTAAAAGTGGCAATATTTGCTATGTGAAGAAACTATCTTGGCTGCTTCTGCTAATCCTTTGTGCAAGCGGCAAAGTTCTGGAGCAAACAGGCCAGTTTGAGTTCACAAATTGACCAAAGTCTTGATTTCAGGAGCCCAAAAAAACTTCCAGAACCTGAGAGCCATCTCCTGAGGGTCAGGGGCTTGTCAGAGACAGGTCCAGGAGCTGTTGGGAGCATGTTCTGATCCTGAGGCTAAGATCAGGACGCCACCAGACTAGCTCTAGCAGCGGGGGTCCTGAGTTCAAGATGGTTCCACGTCCAGTTCTTCTTTTTCAGGCAAGAGAGCAACAGGCAGCAGGTCAACCCATTCAAGTTGGCAGATCTTCCAAAGCAGAAGTCCAGCAGAGTGACAGTCCTTGAGCAGCACAGCAGTCCTTCTTCTTCGCAGAGTATCCACAGGCCCAGAAGCGCAAAGAAGTGGTGGTGTCTGAGGTCCAGTACTTATACCCAGTTGTGTCTTTGAAGTGGGGGAGACTTCAAAGAACAAGCCTTGAAGTGCAGATTACCTGCGCTTTCTGCCCTGGCTCCAGACTCACTACAGGGGAGCATGCAGCCCTTTGTGTGTGGACAGAACACAGGAAATTCAAGTGTAAGTGAAGCTGTGACCAGCTCCCCCCTGTCATCCTGCCAAGAATTCCCATCAGGTCACATCTAAGCTCCCATTTTGTGTGGCTGCCTAGTAGGAATACACAAAGCCCGACTGTCACACACCCCAGACGTGTGACCAGTGACAGGCAGCAGGCACCAAATGGCTAAATTAAGAAAACGCCAACTTTCTAAAAGTGGCATTTTCAGAATGTCAATTTAATACATGACGTCACCATAAGTTGTGATTTTTAAATTGTGTGTCCAGAGACGCCATACTTGGGGGTCTTATCTCTTCCCAATTTAAAATTACACTTATAAAATATAATAAAGTAATCCCAATGTCATTTAAATGTACTGAACCTTCCCTTTGGGTTGTCCAGCCCCTAACTTATGGGTGACTTGTATGCATTAAAAAGGAAGGGTTGGGCTTGGAAAGAGGTTTAACTTTCCAGGTCAACATGGCAGTTTAAACTTAACAAGCAGGCTTTGCAATGGCAGGTCTGAAACATGTTCAAAGGACTGCTTAAGTGGGTGGCACAATCAGTGCTGCAGGCCGGCTAGTAACATTAAAATTCACAGGCCATGGGCACATTTTGTGCACTTTAGTAGGGACTTAAAAGAAAATTAAATATGCCAATTGTGGGTAAACCAATTTTACCACGTTTTAGGGAGATAGCACTTTAGCACATGTTAGCAGTGGTAGAGTGCACAGACTTCTAAAGCCAACAAAAATTAATTCAGCAAAAAAAGGGAGAAGGAAAACAAAGAATTTTGGGGTGAGCCTGCAGAAAGGGCCATTTCCCACATGGGGCGGTTGCTCTAGTAGGAGCAAAACTAAGGATTGCACTATGCTGGGGAAGGGGGAGTATCAGGGAAAATGTCAGTGTCCCATGCACAATGGACTGGATAATGTATCTAATGCAATGTAATACTCAAAGTGATATGTATACAAGCCTGTAGCCCCAAATTCTAGACCTAAAGACATCCCTCAGACCTGCAGATTTCAGACACTATTGCCTCCACAGAGATTACCTTGCGGGCTGCAGAGCAAAGCTGTCCCCCTGGTTAAGAGCATTCACTTTAATGCCTCTCTTGAATCTGATGCCACTTTGACAGTGCCAAGATACAAGGACTCTAACACCAACAAGCATTTACAATGCAACGGACTCGCCTTTGCATGTGTTGGTTTTGAAAACAGATAAAAAATGCCACTGTCATTTACAATGCCAATAGCTTAATCTCTTGCAAATGCCACACACAAACACACAGACCCACACACACACACAGACCCACACACACACACAGCCACACACACACAGAGCCACACACACAGCCATACACACAGACACAGAGACACACACACACACAAACAGAGCCACACACACACACACACAGAGCCACACACACACACACAGCCACACACACAGCCACACACACACAGCCTTTTGGGTAACATGTATACAGTACATACAAAGTGACTGTTGTGGAAATAGAAGTTGCGAGTATGGGTGACTGCGACAAATTGCTGGGCACCAAAAAGAGACTCACAGGAGCTGTGTAGTTACCAATTGCTAGGTCACAGGGTCACTGCCGTACAGCAGTGGGGAACCCCAACACTGCGGCCAATTCAGAGCCTGAAAGACCACGCTCCCTACTCTGGTGGCCAGGACCAGATCCACAGACAGAGAACAAAACCGGAAGTTCCAAAGGGGTCAAATTCTCTGCTGGCACCTGTTGTTCAACCTGCCTGGAAGCAAGCAACTCACCGAACAAAAATGCGTATGACTATTTTATGAAAAATAATCCAGAACGTGTGCTTGGCATAGACAACAGTATTCATCATAGTCCTGTTACTGAACTTCCAAACAATAGTGCTCTGAGATATGGGTCCAGAAATGTCTGGTTTTTGGATGAGTGCAATAAGAGGGAAACACATTCCACAAGTTCAAATCCAATATCGAGTGATCGGGACCCCTGCCACAATACGTACAGCAGGCTCCCAGGTCAGAAGGATGAGGACATGACCATATATAAGAGGGTGATCTCACCGAGCCGGTGACCAGCAGTGTTCTCACCACACCCAGGCACCATGCACAATGCACGCGGAAGCCGCAAGGCCCATCCAGGTATTACTGCACTCACATGGAGTTTTACCCAGGCAAAAACGTCATCACAGCTGACGAGTTGCTTCTTCAGGGTGACTTGTGTGAGCCGGAATGTTCTGACTTGTGGGAAGGGGGCTGCAATGGGATCTGGCGAGGGGAATTGCAAGAGGGTGACACGCCACACCCGTACTGACGTAGGACTGAGCTGCCTGGACAGGTGTGCCCCCTTCCTTGACTTGAATGGGGCGTCGGATTACACAGAGGCTACAGATATCACCATTGGCTTCTGTGACAGTCACTGAAAGTGCAGAGTGCTCGAGACCGGTGGAGTCCAGCTCACAGGCCGGGGGTCAACTCTGCACACCGAGATGGTGCTCAGTGCCGGGCTCCTTCAACATGCCCTTTCTCCAGTGAGCAGCAGGAGCTGCCAGCTGTCCAGGGCTGCCACCGCCATCCAAAATTATTCTGCTGCCATCGGAGAAGAAGGCAAGGGGGTTCAGACAGCTGGACAGGAGTTTCGTGTTTATATCCCACACGGTTCGGTTGAGGAACTAGTCGAGGCCATGGCATTGCATGAACTGGAGCATTCCCCCTCGGAGGAGATTTCAAAGCTGATGATGAATGAGAAACCGGCAGTGGAGGAGCCTGCAAATGAAGTACAAAGGGCAAACGGGCAAGACATTCGAGGAAGGAAGACAGCAAGGTCTGTAAAGTGAATTCAGCTGGGCATGTCAGCAGCGTGGCAGCACCAGGCAGGCAGCGTGAACATAAACTTCACCACAAGGGCATGCACTATGAAGGCAAAGCGGGCGCTGTAAGGGAGTAGGGCTGCAGGGCACGCCGCACTGCTCAGTCTGGGAGAACGACTCCGTGCCCACACAGAGCCCTGCAAAATAAAGCTTGCATCACTGCGGGCCGGTCTGGGCTGCCCATCGTGGGTAGACCCTGGGTGCCTAATACGTGGGACGCAATCCCAGTCTCGGAGCACTTCGACTGATATAGTCAACGCATGTAGAGAGGCGAAGGGGGCAAAGAGAAGCGCAGACGATTGGAGTATCGAAGAGGGAGGACTGCGCTAAGGGGTTCATCTTTCAAAGGGACTGTAATATATGAGAATTCGGGCGGACACGCTAAACTACCTACTAGTTGTGGTAAATAATGTGTTGGAGCGCAAGTAAAGCAGTAACAACAAGAATAATGCAATAATTACAAAACAAGCCCTCACCCAAAAGAAACAAGCACTCGACATTTTTCATTAAGCCCTGTCCTTTGCAGACTGGGGGGCGTGTTTTTCTTTCTCCCTTCTTCTCCATTGGCTGGAATGTAATCGACTGCCGTGTTTTTGACTGTTGTTTTACATTCCAGCCAATGAAGAAGAGGGTAAAAAGAAACTAAAAAACACGCCCCCAATCCGAAAAAGACAGGGCTTAGAGCGAAAGAATGATGTCACTGAGACTCCTCCAATGGCTGGCCACCGTTTAGGAGGCCAGCCAATGGAGAATAGGGGCGGGCTTAACCTCGCTACCCAGAGTCGTTAAATCTCGCCAGCGAGACTGAGCATGTGCGCAGCCTACGCTAGCCGAGACCTAACAAGTGTACTCTTGTTTTACTGATTGCCCTGTAGCATATGTCTCTCATATATTATGGGACTCTGTAATAAGGACATGCGTGCCCATGTCTCTTTACCAGGTTTTGGTGAACAAATTTGTGACTCATCGCAACATTAGAATGAGGCAGCTAGGAGAATGTAGCTGGCATGGACATTGGCTAGTTACTACGAATGTATGTCGATACTTTACATACCATTATTTCACATGCTTTTAGTGCGATGTTTTTACATAGCATAAACCATTACTTCGCAAGTTTTAACTGCGCATGCATTTATAACGCAAATGGTTATAAATGTACTATGGTTTATGCTAATTAAAAACATTGCACTAAAATAATGCTTACACTACACTACCTTACACTACTTAAACACCACTACACTACCCTAACCCCTAATACACTACCCCTACATGACCTTGCCTCTTCCCCTGCCTAGAACCTACACTTTAACACTACCCCCCTGACACTACCCTACACTCTAAAACACTACCCTACAGTACACAAGCACCACACCACTACCCTAAACCCTAAAATACTCCCCCCAGCACGACCCTGTCCCTACCCCCAAGCCGGTCCCTACACTAAAACACTTCCCTACACTACACAAACACCACAACACTACCGTAAACCCTAAAACATTATCCTACAATACACAAACACAACACCACTACCCTAAAACACTCCCCCCAGCACGACCCTACCCCTACCCTCAAGTCGGTCCCTACACTAAAACACTATCCTGCACGATCCCGATGACACTACCCTAAACCCTAAAACACTACCCTACACTACAAAAACTTCACAACACTACCCTAAACCCTAAAACACTACCCCCAGCACGACCCTGCCCCTACCCCCAGTCCTGTCCCTACGCCCAAATACTATCCTGCACAACCCCCCTGACACTACCCTAAACCAAAATACACTGCTCTACACTACAAAAACACAACTACACTACCCTAAAACCAAAAGGACTACTCCCGGCACAACCCTCCCTCTACCCTTAACCCTTATATGCTACACAGCCCCTCTTACCTCTCTCTCCTTGGTTCCTCTCTTCTCCTTCAGCCGTGGTTCCTCTTCTCTGGGCTTCCTATAGTGACACATTGAGTCATGTTATAAAACCAATTTAAAAGCACCTCAGCCTGCCCTCTCAGTGAGGATGTTCTGGCACCTTCATACCAGCCCTGTAACCAAGGGAAAAACAAATTCTTAGGCTGTGAGCACATCTCAAGAGCACTCTAATGCAGACTGGATGATCCTTGTCTGGCTGTAAGTTTAGAAAACCACCAAATTGCTACAAAATGATTTGCCCAACAGGGCAGTCTCTACAGAAATAAGAGGCTGTCGAAACAACCAGCCAGTGAAGTAGTATTACGTCTATAGGACTCATAGGAATTCCATTCGAGAGCTCCTTTGCTATTTCAGTTGGCTGTGCAGTGCTATTGCTCTGTGCCAATATTTATCACGTAACTAAAAAGCTACGCACAGCATTTAGGGCCTGGTGAGAAAGTTGAATAGATTAGATTTAAGTCCTTGGCGGTTCACCATCCTCTGCTGCATACCTTCTTTCAGTAGGGTCTTGATTCATGATAAAGATTTCACTAATGTTGTATTTCTCCTGCTTAAGAGAAAGATCCATTCAAATGTCTGAGGCCCATCCATTGAAAATGTATCGCCCTATTCTCAAACCTGCGCTAACAGCCAACATTGCCAGTTTCCCTGCAATAGCTGCAGCTAAAAACATAGCCAAAGCTGACAGCGACAACTAACGCTAATCATATGCAGTGTAGGAGTTCCCATCCAAAAACCCGGGATAACACCACTTTGCAATATTCTCATCGACAAGCCAGTTCGGTGATGCAAGTAGAGAGAATACCTGCAGTATGAAAGTAGCCGGACCCAGAGCCACATCGGAAGACCAACAGATGCCATGGAGCTACTAATCATGCAGCTCGGAGATCCACGAGGGCCACAACACACACCACCACCTCCCCAAGGACCACCCCCAGGACTACCCCAGGCTACAACCGAGGCAGAGCAGAACAAGCCAATCTTACGCTCACTCATACTTGTTCACAATAAGAATAATCAGAGTCACTAAATAAGTTCAAAATGTTTATTTTGAGTATAGTGATTCATGAAACAGCAAACGAACCACGACCAGCAGCAAAATGCATTAAGCTAGCATCATCAGCATTGTTACAATACCATAGAATACAAAAGGAGTCGTCATTTTATAAAGACTGTGAAAAAGGCTAAATAACTAGGCCTAATCACCCTCCCCTTGGCAGTAAGAAGTCATTTTATTTAACAGAAGATCTCTAGGCGTTATTAGGTTTACTACCTGAAAGCCTAAACGGTTTACATCATAGGAACAGCAGAGCTCAGCTTTCTTCCAGTATGTTTAAAAAATGCACACATAGGTGGTGAAGGACAGGTTGAAGAAAGAGATACAGGTGGGCAGGATTGATGGCCCTTTTGATGATTGGCCAATTGAAAACCTGATTGTGCCCCCTATTCGTGTGGTGTCAAAAAAGAGAAAGGGAAATTCAGGTTGATACAGCACTTATCGTGGCCTGAGGGGACTTTGGTTACTAACTTCATTCCAGAGAATCACGTGTTAGTGTCTTATTCATCAGTAGACATGGCTCTCTCCTTGGTGGAAAGAGTGAGATGGGGGCACTAATGGCAAAGAGCGACGTCACCTTTTCGTTTGCTTCCAGTACACCCTGACGATTTTCAGCTTCGGCGCATACAATTTAAAGGGCACTGGACGTGGATAAGGCGGTTTCAATGGGATGTTCCATATGTAGTGCTCTCTTTGAGTGCTTTAGTGCATTCCTGAAATGGTTCTTCTCTTGGAACACAGGACATGGGCATGTCACACATTATTTGCACAACTTCTTTTTTGTGGATTATCCTAGTTCCAGGGACTGCCAGCTGCTGCTGTAAGTTTCCAGGATCTCATGGGGGATTTAGAGTTGCCTTTAGCACCAGAGAAGACAGTTGGATCCAGCATGGTGCGGTCATTCTTAAGTATTGACATTGATTCGGGAGCTATGGAAGCCCGCTTGCCAGAGGATAAAAAACGTACAATGCAACTGCTTTTGGATTCTATGTTAGCTGAAGCCCAGGTAACGGTGAAGGAGCTACAGGTGCTTTTTGGGCATTTGAACTTTGCATGCAGGATGGTGAGAGCAGGGAGGACGTTTTGTTGGAGGCTGGGGATTTCCTTGTCTGACTTGCCATTGCCATTTCACCATGTGAGGCTGGCAGCAGGTGTCAGGGAGTATTTGGTGATTTTTTTCTGGAATCATTCAATGGAGTGCTGCTAGTGGCATTGAAGGAGGTGGACTGGGATGCACAGGCATTTTTCAGATCCTGCAGGAGAAATTGGTTTTGACTTTATTAGCAGGGCAAACGGTGTGCGGAGGAATGACCACTGGAATAGAAAAAGGGTTAGCGTAGTATTGCTTTTTCGGATTTCTTCCTCTTGGTGCTGGCAGTGACCTTATTGGGGGAGCAGTTGGCGCACAAGAGAGTCTTGTTTCGAATTGACAATATGTTGATGGTTCAGGTGTTGAATAGACAGTTGGACCGAGATGCTCAAGTGCTAAAATGTCTGGGTTTTTTTGTACTGGGGTTCTTGTAATATGTAAGTGTTTAGAGCTCGACACGTGCTGGACTTGGACAATGACATTGCGGATGCTTTGCCTTCTTCACAGTTGGAGAGATTCCATGGGCTGCCCATGGAGGTGGGCAGACAGGGGACCCAGGTGCCTCAGGAGCTTCGGACAGAAGGTGACAGAGGATGATCCAGTTGCTGATAGATTCATTGGTGGTATCTACAAGAAGGTGTATGCTCGTGCCTGGGCTGATTTCCTAGCTAGGGGGGGACAGAAGAGGTAGGAGTAATGGGCCACCCCAGTTCAGACATGGCCATAGGCAAATCAGTCTGACCCTATTCCTCATGGGAACAGTCCAGCCCGAACTGCCAAGCCATGCCTTCCCTGGACCGGAATCAAGCTTCCCAGGACCGGTTTCTAGCATTACAGCCGTCTTCAGCCAGGCTTGCTTGAATCCAGTAGCAAAGTGAGCAAGGGACTCACGTCTGAGCATACCCTGCCAACTTTTGGTGAGCAAAGCGGTACAAAAGGGGGTGGTGTTTGATGGAGCATCTGAGCCAATCAAACACTCACACCCAGTCAACAGATCTGGGTTTATTCCATCACCTTTCTTTAGCCCACTCTGCCACCCCAGTTCAGACATGGCCATCTGCAAATCAGTCTGACCCTATTCCTCATGGGAACAGTCCAGCCCGAACTGCCAAGCCATGCCTTCCCTGGACCGGAATCAAGCTTCCCAGGACCGTTTTCTGGCATTACAGCCGTCTTCAGCCAGGCTTGCTTGAATCCAGTAGCAAAGTGAGCAAGGGACTCACGTCTGAGCATACCCTGCCAACTTTTGGCGAGCAAAGCGGTACAAAAGGGGGTGGTGTTTGATGGAGCATCTGAGCCAATCAAACACTCACACCCAGTCAACAGATCTGGGTTTAATCCATCACCGTTCTTTAGCCCACTCTGCCAACCCAGTTTAGACATGGCCATATGCAAATCAGCCTGACCCTGTGCCTCATGGGAACAGTCCAGCCCGAACTGCCAAGCCATGCCTTCCCTGGACCGGAATCAAGCTTCCTAGGACCGGTTTCTGGCATTTCAGCCGTCTTCAGCCAGGCTTGCTTGAATCCAGTAGCAAAGTGAGCAAGGGACTCATGTCTGAGCATACCCTGCCAACTTATGGGGAAGAAAGCGGTACAAAAGGGGGTGGTGATGGACGGAGCATCTGAACCAATCAAATACTCACACCCAGTCAACAGATCTGGGTTTAATCCATCACCGTTATTTAGCCCACTCTGCCACCCCAGTTCAGACATGGCCATATGCAAATCAGTCAGACCCTGTGCCTCATGGGAACAGTCCAGCCCGAACTGCCAAGCCATGTCTTCCCTGGACCGGAATCAAGCTTTCTAGGACCGGTGTGTGACATTTCAGCCGTCTTCAGCCAGGCTTGCTTGAATCCAGTAGCAAAGTGAGCAAGGGACTCACGTCTGAGCATACCCTGCCAACTTATGGGGAAGAAAGCGGTACAAAAGGGGGTGGTGATGGACGGAGCATCTGAACCAATCAAATACTCACACCCAGTCAACAGATCTGGGTTTAATCCATCACCGTTATTTAGCCCACTCTGCCACCCCAGTTCAGACATGGCCATATGCAAATCAGTCAGACCCTGTGCCTCATGGGAACAGTCCAGCCCGAACTGCCAAGCCATGTCTTCCCTGGACCGGAATCAAGCTTTCTAGGACCGGTGTGTGACATTTCAACCGTCTTTAGCCAGGCTTGCTTGAATCCAGTAGGAAAGTGAGCAAGGAACCCACGTCTGAGCATACCCTGCCAACTTATGGCGAACAAACCTGTACAAAAGGGGGTGCTGATGGACGGAGCATCTGACCCAAAAAAACACTCACACCCAGTCAACAGATCTGGGTTTAATCCATCACTGTTATTTAGCCCACTCTGCCACCCCAGTTCAGACATGGCCATATGCAAATCAGTCTGACACTGTGCCTCATGGGAACAGTCCAGCCCAAACTGCCAAGCCATGCCTTCACTGGACCGGAATCAAGCTTCCTAGGACCGGTTACTGGCATTTCAGCCATCTTCAGCCAGCCTTGCTTGAATCCAGTAGCAAAGTGAGCAAGGGACTCACGTCTGAGCATACCCTGCCAACTTATGGTGAACAAAACGGTACACTGGATTCAAGCAAGCCTGGCTGAAGACGGCTGAAATGCCAGAAACCGCTTTTTGGGTCCACTCTATTCAAATATGCATAAATACATAAATAAATTAGGTCACATCACCCTGTCACTAAGGGGAGTCAGAGTGAAGTGCTTGGTGTGCCTGGGCTCCCCTCCCAAGGCCTCGAGCTGTGATGCGTGCCCCCTGCCCCTAAAGGTGAAGGAGCTTGTGAACAAGACAGAAAGTAAGTATTTATTGTACTGTTGGTAGAATTTCCTACTTTTCAGTGGAGACAGGCGTCTGTTAAAAAGTTAGTTTGACCACAAAATAGTCCCTTTCTGTGCATTAACATTTTCGGCATTTATGGAATTAGGGCCAATAGAAATAATGTTACATGCCCACGAAAAAACACTGTTTGTTCATGCAATCAAGGCTTGGGGATAGAACTCGAGCCTTCGGGTTTCTCAGCCCACATGTCCCATTTGAAACAGATCTACATTCTCTTGCAAGTGAGCCTGGATTGTCATTCTAAAATCAGGACAGCCTGCGATTCCTCGACCGAAAGCAAGAACAAATCTTAACCTTTCTGTTGTTTCAAACCCCCCCTATTTTTGTACTTTGCTGAACATTATTTGCCTCTGCCTTAAAGTTCTTAAGTGTTTTATTCCAAACGCTCCAGATTTCTTCATTTAAGGGGCCTGAGAAAAGAAGGAGTTAAAGTTACAAGTCTGAGATCCCACAGTGGAGGCAAGTAAGAATGCCAGGATAAGGAGTGGTATTTCTGTCCTTACTCTGCTCTGCCCTGACAACTGCATCTTACAGAAATAAATAGTTTTTTTACTACTAATTAGAAGTTAGCAATCTCAGCAGTGAGACTATAGATGGCGTACTGTCGGTCCAGAGACGGAACTGGAGCGCCCGACCGGACAGTATTGTTTAAGGAGTGTTCTGATATGCACACCCCTCACAGCAAGAGAAAGTTGGAGTAGCCCCAGGGTCACGTGGGATAAGATAATAAACAGTGGGGACTGTGAGGCATGGTCAGGGAGCCCCGGAGGAAGAGCCCCACTAAGGCAGATCACCACCAGACAACCAGGAAACCGGTGTCCGTGTTGTAATTTATCTAGAGCTCATCCTAGTCATTAAAGAGGCCTCCCCACCGAATAGAGCGACTGAACTGCGCAGTTTTTTAGGTATGGAGAATTACTGCGGCCCAGGGCACAAGTCCTAAATAAAGAAGTGGGGGGACGCTCAGAGACAGGATGTGACGTCACGACAGGAAGTGGCGTCACGAAAGGTAAAAAACAGAAATACAGTTATTAAAATTGGAATGTGATACTTGGTACTGCCGGTGTGCCACTCAAGTGGTATCCAGTTCGTAGTAACTTTGTTATAAACAATGTGTTATTAGCTACATCATTTAGATGAAGCGAGTTTCAAATTTAGGGGACTCCAGAACCATCTAAGGCTCCGCTCCTTAACACTATCATAAGTGTTGTTTTTTTTTTAAACAACTATAGTATCTTAATGTCTTGCAGAATCTTACTTTGAACGAATAGCCGGAATTTTCCTTAGGGGGGGGATGTGGCAGCATTACTTGTGAAACTGTCATTGAGTTCAAATAAAACCTTTTATTTGTGGGTTATAAACTAGTCTTCTTTGTTTGACCCACTAGCAAATGATGCTGCAGGGACTCCTCTTTTGCCTAAGTCAATAATGACTACAAATGACTGTTTCTGAGGGATCTTTATAGTCTACATTCTCTTTGAAACTGTCCGAGGTAAGTTCATCTTTTTCAACGTCTTCTTAATGAGTTGTATGTCTCGGGCAGACTGGGAACTCTGGAATTAAAAAATGCAACAACGCAGATGGAGTTTTCCCACGGGTGTGTAAGGTCGTTGCGTTCAGAACCACTGTGTCAGCCTCTGTCTGCCTCGTTTGGCTCAGGTTCCGAAGAAGCCCGCAGAGGTGGGGCCCATCATTGTGAAGTTGTGGTTTGGTTGGTAAAAGGCTCAGGGCCAGTAGCAGCTCGCCCCTGGGTATTTGGGGGGGTGGGGTGAGTGAAGTCACAGGAAGAGAGGAGTGAGGGGACGAGAAATAGGGAAAGGATGCGCGCCTCATAGTTAAGAAAGTGTGAAGGCTCAAAGGGGGTGGGGTCGTGAGCAGGTCATGAACAGATCGCGGGGGGGAGCTTCTGCTAGAGGTGAGAGCGGGGCACAGACTTCAGGAGAGGGAGCATGAGATGGGTAGCGAGTGAGTGGGCAGGGGAGGGTGATGGGAGGGGTGGAGAGAGGAGGAAGCAGGATGCGCGGAGTGCGTCAAGGTTCGGAGATCAGCGGTGCGCCGGTCCGGTAAGTAACACCATCATTGTCCAGTCCAGCTTTTGGTCAGGGGAGACGGTGTCCACCCTGTAAGATACGTTAAAATAAGTGGGGGGACGCCGTCCACCCGCGTGGTACCCCGACTCGAGCCCTGCTGCGGCCGTTTTATTAAGGACTTCACAAAGCTCAGACAACCGCTCAGAGACCTCACCAAAACCACAACTCCCTGGATTTGGGGTTGCGAACAAGAACACGCTTTTCAAGCCACAAAAGAAGCCTTGTCAGCGGACACAACCTCAATCCATTTTGATCCTCACAAGGAAACAACAATAGCGGTGGACATAGGGCCAACATTTCTCCGTTCGGTGCTGATGCAAAAGGAAGAAGGAGAGTAGCGTTTGATGGTCAGTCCCTCATTGTGCAGTGATACTCCCAAACCGAGAATGAGTCGACCACCATACATTGGGGATGTCGACATTTACAACTATATGTAAACGGCAATCCGATTACTGTAATCGGATTGCCGGGAGAGGTGTGGCGCCGCGGCCAGGATGATTGACTCCGGAATCTAGGGATCACGGTTCGATCCCCAGGGCCGGCGGCAGGTTAGCCCAGCACCATGTGACTCTGGGCAATAGCTTGCTTAATCTTCCCGACGGACCCCAGCACCTAGAGACCCTTACGGGTGATTGTGCGCTTTACAAATGTGGATTATTATTATTATTATAACTGACCACAAACCCATCATACCTCTGATCAATGGCACTGCCTCCAAGCCACCTCTAAGGATCGAAAGATGGATGCTTCAACTTCAGGATTGCAACTGCAAAGTGGAATACCGTCCTGTCTCTCAAAACCCCGTTGACTACCTGTAGAGACACCCTCGTCCGCTACCCTCCAAGAAGAAGAAGAGGTGGATGGAACAAAAGATTATGTGCGATATGTGACGGATAGGTTGCTACCCCTTCCGCTTTACCGAGAAGTTATTCAGGGAGCTACACACAAGGCTGAATGCCTCAGAAAAACATTAGACGCTGTAAAAGCCTTCAAATGTCAATACACTCAATTCACCCCTGAAACCAGGTGCATCACAGGATGCCCCTACCATGTTCGACAAGAACTAAGTGCTGACCCGTATGGTTGCCTTCTGTGAGTACATCACAAAGGGCCCGATGTAGGTAATTCTAATTTACCACTTCATAAATACCGAATCATACCGATTCGGTATTTAAAGAAGTGGTAAATTAGAGGGGGAGAAATGTACGTAGTTCAGAATCGGTAAATACCGAATCGGTAAGATTCGGTATTTACCGATTCTGTAAATACCGAATCGGTATCCCCCATTGACTTCTATGGGCCTTGAAGCCCATAGGAATCAATGTGGAATACCGAATCGGTATTTACCGATTCAGTAAATTCCGATTGTTGCAAGGGTGCAGGGGGTGTCACTAAGACACCCTCTGGCACCCCAATTCCGGACTTGTGTGCCATGTGGCGCACAGACATGCCCTAAGGGCATGTCTGTGTGTCACATTGCACAGGTGTGCATGCACAGATGTGCATGCACACCTGTATTCGGTATTTTACCACCCAATAGGATTGGTGGTAAAATACTGATTCGGTAAGGCCTGTGGGACTCAGAAGAGTCCCACCTACATCTCAAAGTTACCAAATCGGTATTTTTACAGATTCGGTAACTTTGAGATGTAGGTGGGACTCTTCTGAGTCCCACAGGCCTTACCGAATCGGTATTTTACCACCCAATCCTATTGGGTGGTAAAATACCGAATACAGGTAAATTTACCGAATCGGTAAAATAGGGCCCCTACATCAGGAATTACCATTTACCGGTCGGTAACGGCCAAAATCGGCCGTTATCGGTCGCTAAATGGCCACCTACATCTGGCCCCTAGTCATTCCAACTAGCTTCACCGATCAAGCTGTTGAGCTTGCCCATGCGGGCATGCTCAATACTAAGAGCGGACTACAGACAAAGGTCTGGTTCCCTCTAATGGATGAGCAAGTCGAGGGCAAAGATAAGGTCCTGCCTCTGGTGTCAAGCATTGGGTGACCCTAATCCACCAGCTCCGGTGATCACTAAAGTTGGACCTCAAAACCCGTGGGTGAGAGCGTGCCTTGATTTAAGCCTCCCGAATGAGAGACATTCCATGGTCATAATTGATGACTACTCAAAATACTCGAAGGTAGAGATACTGTCATATCTAAGTGCTAAAATAAGGAACACTATGGCTACACACAGTCTGGTAAAGGTGCTAAAGATTGACAACAGGCCATCATTCCAAGGTCAAAAGCTGGCTGCTGACCTGAAATCACTGAACATATCCCACAAACGAATCACATCTGTTGGCCTCAAGCAAACGATGAGGTGGAAAGGTTCATGAGGACATCAAATAAGGTAATCCGCATTACCTCTGCTAGTCACCAAGCTCCTGATCTTGCCATCTACTCCTTCTTATGAGACTATCGTCAAACAGGACGAGCTCCTGAACATCTCTTCATGGGTAGAGAAATCGGAGACACAATCCCCCATCACAGCACATGGACACCTGCTCCTATTGATGACCATTGGGCACAAGAGAAACGACAAAAAAACAATGAGAAAGCAAGTCTCTGCAGTTGTGCAAAGCTCCCTACCTTCGCAGTTAGAGACTCGGTCCTCATCAGGAAAAATCGTTTTCTTGGAAGCAAGTTTAGACTACCTTTTGAGAGAGTCCCGTGGACCATCATCCACGTGTCAGGCACGAAGATTACTGCATATCAGGGGAGTGAAGAGATCACTCGGAATGTGTCTGCTTTAAAAAAGTTTCACCACGACATGAGGATCTCCGAGGACCTGGATGGCACCGAGCAGCTGTTGGAAGAGCACAACATACCATGTGAGCCCAGGAGCCTGGTTTTACTTCCACCAGTGTCAAGTGGTGCATCACAGGTCCATAACAATGAGTCAGTAATGACCTGGGCACACCTGAACTGCAAGAGTCATGCCACTAACACCAGATACGCACTAAGGGGAAATCCAGCATCTTCGAGTAAGCTGAAGGACCATATAATGCTGTAGGTAAGTATGAACATGTACATGATTGAAACTCTAGTCAGTATTGGTTGGTCAGATGTCTTTGGGAGTTTCACCACCGTATGATCATGCAACAGGTCTGTTAAGTCAGCTTTTCAGATGACTAGGTACTCTCTGTGATGTATCACATTATGTATGTGTTTTTCCAGTTTGCTATTTTTGGGGAGGAATGTAGTGTCGCTCCACTTAGACAGTGTTGTATATGGAGGCTTCTGATATGCACATCCCTCACGGTTTGGCAAAGTTGGGATCACATCAGATAAGATAATAAATAGTGAGGACTGTTAGGCATCATCAGGGCGCTCCAGAGGAAGACCCACTGAGACAGATTGTGGTAAAATCGATTACCAATACATAATTTATAATCAATAATCAATAAGAATAACTCAGAGAAATAAGAGGCAAAATCCGGGATATTGAGGTTAACTCAAAAGGGTTTTATTCCTGTAAAAGGAATTGGGTTATTGGCTCGAGCCAAGGTGGCATAACCATTCCATCACCACGCAGGTTCAGGAAGGGACAGACAGACAACATATTGTTTACAGAAGTACATATATATAGTCAATGCATTACAATGTATAAGCATGTAGTAGGCGTAACAACTGGAAAAGAAGAGATAAAACATGGAAACGTCATGGAAAAAGGCATTACAATAGGCGTGTACTAGAAACGTAACCTATCATGAGGTCATAAGTAGGTGGATCCATAAGAGAATCCTGCAATGTCAGCAGAAATATATGGCAGAGATGCGCGCGCAGCAGCTTGACGTGAGTCTGACGTATAACTGGAGGGCGAAGGGGACTTGACATTTAGCAATACAGGGGTAGACATAAGTCGTGTAAGTGTAGACATAAGTCTAGGATGTCAGATCAACCTAATCCCAAATCATATCTGATATCATATGTTTAAGGAACTGTAATATCTGGAAGGGAAAAGGTCTCTCGGGCGGAGACTACACTATACTGGTTGTAAGTGCGTGTACATGTGTCTACGTGTCGGTCTGCTAGGTGAGGGGGCATGAGCCTACCATGGCAACGGAGTCTATGAATTACTTGCACGGAGACAGAAGGACCGGGCCCTCTGCTCCTGCAGCTGGGAGGATGTTTACTTGAGCTACGAGACAGGAATGTGTTTTCGAGGAGTGGAGCAGATAATTCGAAGGTTGAATGCAGTCTTGGCAGGCAGAGGCTAGGCTATGCGCCGGAGCCGCGCAAGGAGTAAGGTGGGGGTCACTGGTACAGAGGTAGCCTGGGCTGAGGCCCTCGGAGTCAGGAAACAGGAAAGAACTCGGAAAAGGCTCAATGGCATAATCTGGGCCTACTTCGCCAGAGCTGAAAAACGTGTAAAGTGTACCACAAAAAGACGGTGGCACGGTATATATAGGAACCGAATATTCAATCTGTTCATGGCGGATCTGATAGAGGACATGTTAAAGATGGACGCAAATGTATTTGCGTCTTCGTAGCTGGCACAGGAGGGAAATTACATGCACTGTAAGCTAGTACATGGAGACGGTGGGGTACTCGCTGGGGAACACTACTCGATCAAAAATTATATTTCCTCATTCCCTCCTTGTTCCCCACGGACCCTTCATGATACATCGATTCTCATTAATTGATCAACTTGTTCACTTAACATCATTTGCTCTTCTTTTACGCGCTTTGAATGGGAACTTGGATGCGGGACACATGAAGTGGCACACAGGCCGCAAATCGCCGGACCACATTGGAGACACAGGCAACAACTGAATACTACGAGAAAGCCAATACCTAGGAGGGATAGGATCTTCCACCCCCAGGCTGACAACGTTGTCCAGAACCAACCGGACCAAGTCCAGGTGCCTGGAGTCTGATGAATTAAACTTGCAATTTTATGGAGACGTGTAATAGCTTTATACACGGTTGGCGCGTTATTAGGAATGAAAATACAGCAGCTTGACCCGATGACCTTACAAGCTCCACCCCTATCTGCCAAGATGACGTCAATAACAAGACGATTTTGAAGAACAACAACCCGCATAGCGGACTGTTCCTCCGTTAAGTTACCTAGAGCTGAAGTGGTCTCAAGTACCACTGCTTCGAGGGTTCTGGTTAATCTACGAATTAGTTTACTATTTGAAACAGTACCTAAGTAGGGGAAGAAACCTTTATTGAAATCTGTATATTGTTCCCATGTAGTTTCAGTATAATCGACAAGCGGGAGATCTCTCTGGTATCTGTGTTTAACCAGATCGGTGTTTCTATGGTAGTCAGGAGGGGCTAGGAAAACAGGTGGCAGAAGGAATGCAATGTAACAGGTACCATCCCAATCTAGAGGCAAACGGACATATGCAGTATGACCACAAACAAAATAGGAATGACGTATGGCCCTAAACGTGGATCTACCATGATCAGTGAAATCGACTACAGTGGTACATTTGCTATGACCTAAGTGTACGGAACCATTCTTGCGAACACAGAGTTCACCAGTAACGGGCATTACTTCCATAGCAGGTAGAACAGGAGCAGCTTCGGATTCAACAGACAAAATCATAAATGTAACTGTGTAATTACCTAATCCATATACTTCATTTTCTAGATCAGTTCCAGTATCTACGGGGAGTCCCTCCTTGTCAGGGTAGCACACTTTAAGCAGGACTAAGTTCAGGTTTCCCCAAACCCAGTTACCTTCGTAAATAGCAGCAGTAGAAATTAGGGAATTGAGCATTTTAAACCATGCACCACACGTGCCATTGTGAGTGAACGGGTATGGGAAAAGGGGCAAAACACCCTTGTTTTCTTGGTAAGGAGGGAGACGACCACATACCCAACAATTAGTAGCATTGGTAGTCTGATGGGAGTGATGTAACATACTAATAAAAGTGTTATTGCGCAGCGCAAGCCTGTAAGACAATTCGTGAGGCGGTAATTCACTAAAAGAATGTTCAGCAGTAACATTATAGGCAGATTGTGCACGCTTAAATATAGGATAGTATATGTGTAGCAGAACACTAGCAGTAATAACAAGCAAACTTAAAAAAAACATAACAAGTAATGTCACTATACAGCGACTACGAAGTGATTTGCAATATGCATTTTTCTTATGTTGTCTTTGTCTATCTCTCTCTCTATCTCGATCTAGGGGATACATGTCAGAAACTAATTTAACCGATTCACCTAGGGGAGGACTTAAACAATTAAACTGTCTGACTTGCTAGATCGCAATTTTAGTCTGTAATTTTCTGAAGCAGTTTTCTCAACCAAAGGGAGTTTCGTGTCAGTTTGTGGAGGAGGGCAGGGCTTAGAGTCCAAGTCCGAAGGAAGTCCGAAGTATTTCTTAATATGGCTGGAATGCAGCCATCCTTTCCTGCCCTCTATTTTCACAGCTGTCCTCGTCGTGAGCAGAACCAACTTCGGGGATTGCCAGCGGGGCTCCAGTGGACTCTTCCGGTCAAAATTCCTGACGAAAACGTAGTCCCCAGGAACCACCTCATGGGGCTTCGTCTCGGTGTTGTCGGGAAAGGCTGCAGCTACCTGTGAACGACAAGATTGTAGTGCAGACATCAAGGAGGCAAGGTAATCTGTCAGCATAAGACAATCAACATCAGTTATTTTACGTGGAATAGGCGTCCCCCACATATTCGGTGGCCTACCAAAGACCACTTCGTACGGGGATAGCCCAGAACGGGAATGGACCACCATCCTCATATAGAAGAGGGCGACCGGCAAGGCAACTATCCAATCTATACCTTTGTCTCTACAAATCTTGGAAAGTCGGATTTTCAATGTCTGATTATGACGCTCCACGAGACCTGCTGCCTCGGGATGCCGAACACAATGGAACTTCCACTGGTAACCTAACAGAAGTGTAATGTTTTCCACAAGTGCGGATGAGAACGGCTGGCCATTATCTGAGTACACGATACGGGGCAAACCATACCGTGGGAAGTATTCACGAACCAGTTGCTTGGCAGTGGTCGGAGCAGTATAATCGGGAACAGGGTATGCCTCTATCCATCGGGAAAGAGCGCACACGACTACGAGGACATACTTAAATCCTCGACATCGTTCCATCTGGATATAATCCATCTGGAGGACTTCAAAAGGGTGGTCGGGAGGCTGGAATCCACCTTGCTCTACGGGGATGCTTTTACCTGGATTGAACTGACCACAAATCATGCAAGTACGCACTTTTTGTTTGGCTGCTGCCCGTAAGTTTTTATTGGACCATATGTGTTGAATACTGTCTAGCATTGCCTTCTCTCCTAGGTGTGCTGGGCTATGTATTGTGTTAATAATGACTTGTACCATAGAATCGGGGAGAAACCATGTAGATTTTCCCTCCGTCATCCATCCCTGATCTGTTTGGACCCCTCCTAGTTTAATCCATTCCTTAATTTCCTCTGGTGTTGCATGTGACTGTATGTCGATCACATCATGTGCGGGATCCCTAACTGTCATAGAATGTGATGGTACCACTATCTGTGTCTGGTCAGTTACATGAGTTCGGTTCTGAGCGGTTTGCTTTGCAGTTCGATCTGCCAGGTCGTTACCCTGGGAAATGGTGTCAGTAACCTTGGTATGTGCCTTACATTTCATGATAGAAATTGCAGTGGGTAGATGTATCGCGTCTAATAAAGCTTGAATGAGGGGACCGTGTTGAATGTTGGCACCGTGAGAAGTCAAGTAACCTCTCTCCCGCCAAAGGACTCCAAAGTCGTGAACGACTCCGAATGCATAACGTGAATCAGTATATATGTTGACTCTCTTATTTTTGGCTTGAATACATGCTTGTGTCAGAGCAATGAGCTCTGCTGCTTGAGCTGACAAAATGTCAATACAACTGGTTTCAATGACTTCCGTGTCTGTCGTGACAGCGTAGGCTGCCACTAATTCACCTGTCCTTGTTCTCATACATGATCCATCCACATACAGTGTCAGGTCTGGATCCGGTAACGGAACATCTGTCAAGTCTTGTCTGGGTTTTGTTGTGATAGTGATAACTTCAATGCAATCATGTGCCAATGGATCTACTCCACTTACTGGCAATAACGTGGCAGGATTCAATGTGCTGCAGCGTCTGATTTCAATATGAGGTTGAAACAATGTCAGTTCGTAACCTGTCAATCTTGCTATAGTCAGGTGTTGGGTCTGAGTGCGATTTAAAAGAACTTCTACAGAATGTGGAACCTGTACTGTCAATGGGTGTCCTAACACAATAGAATCACTCTGTCTGATTGCTAAAGCTGTTGCTGCAACTGATTTCAAACATGCTGGAAGGGCTTGGGCTACTGGATCTAATGTGCTAGAAAAATAAGCACACGGCTTGTGTGAACCTGCTTGTTCTTGAGTGAGGACTGACAAGGCAGTACCCTCACGTTCTGTGACAAAAAGTGTAAAAGGCTTACTGTAACATGGTGTTGCTAAAACAGGTGCTTGACATAAGGCTTTCTTCAAGTCTTCAA
Organism: Lissotriton vulgaris; assembly: GCF_964263255.1. Classification (NCBI taxonomy): domain Eukaryota; kingdom Metazoa; phylum Chordata; class Amphibia; order Caudata; family Salamandridae; genus Lissotriton; species Lissotriton vulgaris. The sequence goes on from NW_028246267.1 coordinate 117,990, forward strand.
AAGCTTGTATATGTTCCTGAGTCCAAGGGAGGACAGGCGAAGTCGCTGCCTCCTGTGTCGTTAACTGAATGAGTGGCTTTGCTAGAAATGCATATTGGGGAATCCATTGTCTGCAGTATGAAGTAAGGCCTATGAAAGCCCGCACTTCCTTTTGCGTTCTGGGTGGTGACATGTTTACGATTAACTGAATGCGATCGGGTGTGAGCTGTCTCCCCACTTTGGACAGCAAGTGACCCAGGTACACAACTTGCTGAACACAGAATTGTAGCTTCGAAGGAGACACCTTGTGTCCTTTGTCGGTCAGGAAGTTCAAAACAGTCAGAGAAGCAGTTTCACATTCGGGTTCGCTTCGAGCGGTGATCAGCAGATCATCGACATACTGAAGCAGAGCAGTGTGTACCGGCATGTGGATGCTATCGAGTTGTTTTTTCAGTGCTTGACTATAGATGCTGGGGCTTTCTGTGAACCCTTGAGGTGCACGTGCAAATTTGAAAGATCGTCCATTTAAACTGAATCCGAACAAATATTGGCTTTCCGGGTCAATAGGAACACTGAAGAAGGCGTTCTTGAGGTCAATTACTGTGAAGAACGTCGCTTCTGAGTCAATAGCAGTTAGTAATGAAGAGATATCTGGGACCACAGGGTATTGTGGTACAATGCATTTATTCAATTCCCGTAAATCAATAACTAATCGATACACAGGTGGAGCATTTGGGTCAGTACGTTTAAGAACAGGAATGATAGGAGAATTACACACATTGGAGTCGGTTTCCACAACCACTCCTTGTGCAATCAGCTCATCAATGATTCTCAGTAAAGCCACTACAGCATCTGGGGGTAACTTGTATTGTCGGATTCGTGGTAATACCACTCCTGCCTTGAGTGTGACTCGATACGGGGTAATGTGCATGCAACCTACATCAGTGGGGCCCCGCGCCCACAAGTGCGCAGGGACGTTCTGTAGCCGGGGATCCATATCTCTCAATACATAATGGCCTTTGAAATCTCGCAAGAATAATCGTACCCCCTCAGGAGAACAACAAATAATCGCTCCTAGAGCTTTCAGTGTTTTAATGCCTAACAGGTTTTCTGGACATGATTTCGTAAGCAATAAATCTGTAGTCCGTGTCAGAGGACCTACTGCAAGAGGGAGGGGTTGCGATACTTCGTTAATAATGGGTTTTCCTGAAAATCCGAGGGACACGTTCTGGGAGCCTGAGAGGGGTGCCCCTGGTACTTCGTTGTGGCTTATTGTGGTTCTGCTTGCCCCTGTATCAATGAGGAACTTTCTGTCTTTCCCTAATACTTGACTATGTACATAGGGACCATTCTGATCTACAGGAACTTCAATAAGAGGCAAGCGGAATTCCCTCTCTAGGCTGTTTCATGTGTATCGCTGGTAATCGGGGTAATCGTTCTGTGCATACTGATACATTTGCTGTGTCGTGTTTTGTGTTGCGGTAATGGGCTGCTGCTGGGGTATCGCTACAGTCTGTGTGGAGGCTGGCATGGGTGCAATATGTTGTATATTCTGCGGTACATGTTGTGTAGTCTGGTCTTGTCTAGGAGGACGTGGCCTCTCTTTAGTCTTACCCGTGGCGATATTGTGTTTCAAAACTGCACAATCGTTTATATAATGACCTGGCTGTTTACAATAATTACATACACCCTTTACAGGAACTGTTGGATTCCCGGGATGGGTCGTACCCTTTTTCTGCCCGTCCGCAGGAACCGACTGAGCAACTAACATTTTCATTTTTGTATCTTTCATACGTCTTTGTTCATGTTCTTGTTCTTCTCTAAGTCTATTCTGGTGGTACTGTAACATTTGTAACATTTGTGCAGGAGTGTTAGCTTGCCAAGTGCTTTCTACTTTTAATACTCTATTCTTAACTTGGGGTAAGGAATTCTCGACTAGTTTTGTTACAAAAAGATGTGGATATGACTCGCTACTTGCTTTCAAACCGCTATTAATACCAAAACATTTCTCAAATCGTGTATAAAAATCACTAGTATCTTCATCGGGTTTCTGTTTACATGCTGAAATTGCACCCCAATCCTCCTTCTTCGTACTCAATAAGCGTGGCAACACTTGTACTAATAAACCTGGTAACGCTTTAACTTTATCTCCAAGCCCTAGGCCTGGAACTCGGGTATCTTCTTCATTTTGTAATGCAGCCCAATCAATCTTTGCATTTCCCACCTCCCACTCTTTTTCTTTGAGTTTCTCGTATATGCCTGGAGGTAGTAGGACTTTCAATATTTTCATAAGGTCAGGATAAGTATAATCGCCCATTAATAACATGTCTTTTATTTCACGGTGAAAACCTGCAGGGTCTTTATCATGACTGGGTACTAGTTTCTTCATCTCTAATAGTTCAATTTTAGTTATAGGTGTATACACAAACACGCGTCTAAGCGTGTTGTCTGCGTTCTGTACGGGATGCACTTCTCGCAACGGATTCTGTCTATCTATGTAATACATGGTCCTTCGTTCCATAACGGGTGCTGAGTTGATCTGTGGACATAAGAACGCACTATACTTGTGACGGTGTTCTAGAATTACTTTAATCAGGTCAGTACTTAGACCTTTCCATCTGTTCGTGACCAGTTCAATTAGTATATCAGGCAAAGGGCCTGGATCAGAATGCTGGCTTTTATACAACAAGAGCAGATGTTGTATCATGTACATACCAGCTAAACGCTGTTCACTCGGTGTCAAGTTCAAGAACGTATGTGCTAGCGCATCATCACCATATTTCTCAGAGCTGTCAGCCCATTGCACGGCTGACCTGGCTAATTCTTGTTCATCCATGGAATCGAGTACATGGTACCCCATGCGCTCTTGAAGTACTCTGTCAGTAGCTTGGAATAAGTGTTCGGGTGTTCTAGGATTACACATGGCTTCCTGATATATTCTTTTACTTTCCGGGCGCACTGGGCGCATAGAATTATTAAATGGTCTTCCCTTACCTACGTAAGCCACCATTTCTCTTACTGGTAATTGAGTCTGTTCTGGTGTCTCGGCTTCCTCCTCCGCCTCTTCCTCTGTGGATTCCTGTTTGTCTGAATCTATTTCCGGTACGGGCTGCCTTTTCTCATGCATCTTAACTATTGACTTTCTGATTCTTCGGTACATATTATCTATACAGGCATCTTTGTCATGTTGTCCATCCGCTATATGCTGACCCCATTTGTGGAGTGCTTTTACATCCTCCGGGTTCATACCCGGCCTATCCACTTCTCTAATAAAGCAGTTTATAAGAAACCGCAATAACTTGCCTTTAGTATCCACTTTCTGATAGGCCATGGCCTCTTTAATACTTTCAGGCCCTACCCCTGTCTGAACAAACGTATATATTCGATCTAAGTGGTCTGTCATTCCAGGTAACGTCATCAGGAAGTTCGTGACTCGCCGTAAACGTACTGATGCGAGTAACATTCTCTCGTCACTCTTTTTACCAGGTACTGGATCATATCTACAGTCTATAAGGCGATCTCCATAAATTGTAATGTCTGTTCTAGGTGTACGCTGCTGCGCTATTTCTCTAAAGCTCAGACGTTGGGCTTGTGGCGGAGTCTGGAAACCTGTCCCTCCGGACGCGCCTCCTGAGGCACCGGTTCCGAAAGGATTAGTCGAGTTCGTGTCAAGGGAAGTAGGAGGAGGTGGAAGAGGGGGGGTAGCCTGTCGGGGAGGAAGAGCATAATTATCCTGACCGCCCTGACCGTCAGGTGCAGGCACTGGTGGCGGTGGCAATGCGGTATTAACATATGTGGGAGCCACATCGTCTAAATAGGAAGAAAGGAAAATGTCCTTTGCTGTCCTCTGGTGTGTTTTGGTCGGGAGCAATGGGGGTGGTAGGTCTTTCGGTACTTCTGGGGAGGCCTTAGGCAGGCCTTTTGACAAGATAGGGTACATGCCATTCATAAGTGTATTACGCTGCCTGTCTACTTGTTCTAATTTTACTCTGATACCTTCCTCAACTAACACGTTTTCTTGGGCCTTGTCAGGCTCCTCCTTACTCTTTTCTTCTAGTCTGTGAGCTTTTTCTGTGCGTCTATGCGACTCTTTACGCCATAACTCGATGGCATCTTTCTGTGACTGTCTGGCTTTCTTTTTCCAAAATGCTTCTTCTACTCTCATGATGCAATCTGCATCCCATGTCCCTGCAGCGGGCCATCTCTGATTCTCCGTCAAGTCTTTAGTGTAGTCTACCCATAAGTCGAGAAATAAAACAGCATCTAGGCCGTGTTTATGGTACATAAAGTACCCTGGAGTGTCCCTAGGTGGAATGGGAACAGCCTCTTCTAGAACCCCTTTACGGGTTTTTATTTGTCTTAGTTTGGAAAACAACGGCATTCTGAAATCTGGCTACTTGGTTCTTACTTCAGATATGAACATGGACACATAAGACACGTTTAAGCACAATAATGAAGATCGAACATTCACTCATACCACGACATTTGAATGACACATCAAAACATTTCAAAGACAACCCACATTAATTACAATGACAAACCTACCAACCTAGTGCAACAGAATGTACCGCTAAACGGCACAGATACACCTTTTACGGGTGCAAACTAGATATACTGCTATACAGTATAGATACACTGCTGAACAGTGCAGAACAGGCTCGTGTACCCGAACCCGTCTTGACCGGCACAAACTAATGCGCACGTCAGGATGCGTCCCTAGCAACGGTACTCACCAGGAAGCACGGAAACAGAAGGCCTCGGAAACCCTGGACTGGACTGGGCTCGGACTGGATTCGGACTCGACGCAGATACTTCGGAATCTGGTGGGCCTCGGTATACCACGGATCTTGCTCTCTCAGCTAGGCTCAGGTCGGGATCCTCCGCACTCCTCACCGCCTCGTCTGGGTGTCGATCGCAGCCTCAGTCACCTCCGTTGGCCTGAGGGAGATACAGGAAATCCTGCGGGTACGCGTAATTGTCCGTCCGGCTGTGGAAGGGGGCTAGGCCTGCAACGCACCTCCGGCGCGTGGGGTGGGGGAGGGGTCCCTGTTCGGGCGCCAAAACTGTGGTAAAATCGATTACCAATACATAATTTATAATCAATAATCAATAAGAATAACTCAGAGAAATAAGAGGCAAAATCCGGGATATTGAGGTTAACTCAAAAGGGTTTTATTCCTGTAAAAGGAATTGGGTTATTGGCTCGAGCCAAGGTGGCATAACCATTCCATCACCACGCAGGTTCAGGAAGGGACAGACAGACAACATATTGTTTACAGAAGTACATATATATAGTCAATGCATTACAATGTATAAGCATGTAGTAGGCGTAACAACTGGAAAAGAAGAGATAAAACATGGAAACGTCATGGAAAAAGGCATTACAATAGGCGTGTACTAGAAACGTAACCTATCATGAGGTCATAAGTAGGTGGATCCATAAGAGAATCCTGCAATGTCAGCAGAAATATATGGCAGAGATGCGCGCGCAGCAGCTTGACGTGAGTCTGACGTATAACTGGAGGGCGAAGGGGACTTGACATTTAGCAATACAGGGGTAGACATAAGTCGTGTAAGTGTAGACATAAGTCTAGGATGTCAGATCAACCTAATCCCAAATCATATCTGATATCATATGTTTAAGGAACTGTAATATCTGGAAGGGAAAAGGTCTCTCGGGCGGAGACTACACTATACTGGTTGTAAGTGCGTGTACATGTGTCTACGTGTCGGTCTGCTAGGTGAGGGGGCATGAGCCTACCATGGCAACGGAGTCTATGAATTACTTGCACGGAGACAGAAGGACCGGGCCCTCTGCTCCTGCAGCTGGGAGGATGTTTACTTGAGCTACGAGACAGGAATGTGTTTTCGAGGAGTGGAGCAGATAATTCGAAGGTTGAATGCAGTCTTGGCAGGCAGAGGCTAGGCTATGCGCCGGAGCCGCGCAAGGAGTAAGGTGGGGGTCACTGGTACAGAGGTAGCCTGGGCTGAGGCCCTCGGAGTCAGGAAACAGGAAAGAACTCGGAAAAGGCTCAATGGCATAATCTGGGCCTACTTCGCCAGAGCTGAAAAACGTGTAAAGTGTACCACAAAAAGACGGTGGCACGGTATATATAGGAACCGAATATTCAATCTGTTCATGGCGGATCTGATAGAGGACATGTTAAAGATGGACGCAAATGTATTTGCGTCTTCGTAGCTGGCACAGGAGGGAAATTACATGCACTGTAAGCTAGTACATGGAGACGGTGGGGTACTCGCTGGGGAACACTACTCGATCAAAAATTATATTTCCTCAAGATCACCACCAGAAAACCAGGAAGCCTGTGCCTGTGTCGTCATTTGTCCAGGCCTCATCCTAGGCTGCAACAACACACTTGCAACAGTACAGATTACCACTCACCCACCCATTTACACCATGCAAGCCCGTATCCTAACCCTCACTACGCCAACACGGATGCTCCCGCTAGACTTTGGCAGGAAAACCACCCTCCTCAGTGCCCCAGCTCCCCTTCTCCAGAAACCCCCTCACTGAGCATGGACCAGGAAGTAGTGCATACCCCAGACAGTGCCGTCTCATCTGAAGAGAGAGCTTAGTGAGGCACTGCACAGTAGCATGGCTTCAAAAAGCGTGTGCAGTAAAAACGAGCATTCAGTCTCGCCTTTGGGACTGTATATGTATCTAGCTATGCAGCACATTAGCCTGGGTGCTGAAACATCTACTGTTCTTTAACATGGAGAGCAGGGCCGGACTGGGAAGCAAAACCAGCCCTGGCAAAGTGCTCGATCGCCCCACCCCCCCCCCCGCCCCCTGGCATTGGGGGTGCCGCCGAGCTCTTTGCCGGGCCGGTTTTCGGCCGATTTTGTTACAGCTATGCTGCAAAAACGGCCCTGTAACAAAAACGGCCCCCACCCTTGCGGCGCACCGGGGGATTACCCAGTGCCCGCAGCACCCAGTCCGGGCCTGATGGAGAGACAGTAAGCACTAAACTGCGTGACACACCAGGTATGGGAACACATGGAGAGAAATATTGCCTTTTGGCTGGTATAGTCCAAAGCTCTGTTTTTAATATTAAATAAGGGTCTTCAGTGGTCATATTACTGAAAATAGAAGATTTGAAATTAATATTATTGTTCATGGGTCATCGTGGAAGACAATTTCTATGGACTGGAATCTAGAGAATGCTAAAGTGATTCTGGTATTTTACTTACCTCTGCAGGTCGTTTTCTATCAAGAAAGTTAAATAGTGGCAGTTGTCAGAAAAATTTAAAAAAGAAAGTCCCTCAGCAGAAAGCAATTCTGATATGTTACTGACCTCTACTGGTCGTTTTCTATCCAGACAGTTAAATAGAGGCAGTTGAACAAGATGAAAGCAATTCTGGTATTTTACTGACCTCTACTGGTCGTATTCTATCCATACAGTTAAATAGAGGCAGTTGAACAGAAACAAAAGACCCTAAAAGGAAGCAGACAAGTCCTAGGACTGATCTCCAGAGCCCACAAAGTACATACACATATAAGTAATTTACAAGAGGTCTCAAATGCTCAACCTAAAAATATACATATTTGAGAAAACACAAATTCCTATTTCAAACAGTATATATTATAAATCCAAAGAACAGGTTTTTGGTGACTTTTTTAATGTGTCCTCTCCAGTCTGTTCCCCACACAAAGCCATTATGTAGAGTAATGCTAATCCGTAATCAGCAAGGACAAAGAGTGACCCCCATTCTGACCCTTACCTTCATGACCGCCCAACTCTTTACCCAATGTCACTATCATTCCTGTGTGTCTCTGGGCTCTGTCCTATTATCTTTGTCCCACTCTATCTGTGCCACGTCTTCTTTGTCTGTCCCCCAACATTCTGTTCTTCCCCTGTACTCCAGCAAAATGTGACTCAAAGGGGCATATTTACAAGCCCCTAGCGCCACTGAAGCGTCACTTTTTCTGACTGCGATAGCATTGCTCTCAACCCAATATTAATGCCACGTTGTAAATATGCCCCTTACCGCAGCAGTCTGCTGAGGCAAAGGGGCGGGTAATGGGTGTTGCAGTGGGCTTTCCGTAGCAACACCCGTTGCTTTTTTACGCTGCCCCATATTTACAAGGTAGTGGGCACCGCCAAAAAAAGACCAGGAAATACCTGGGGCTATATTTACAAGGGCTTATTGCTACTAGAATGTCACTTTGTATTAACCCTAGGCGGAATTTGCGGAGTTGCATTAGGCGAAGCTACACAAAGTGCAAAAAAACTTCGCCGCACTACGAGGAGCTCTGCAAGCGGAATAGTACGGTAGACAGATGCTGTTCGCGGTGATTGCCCAGTGCCCGATGCTTGTCCGCACTGTGCAATCATTGCGAAAAGCACCATGCAAAGCGCAAGCTTATCTTTTCTGCCGCTCAAGTAGATTTTTACTCGAACAGCAGCTTTCTCAACGAAACGGGTAGTTTCTCAACGTGAGCGGTGACGAGCATACAGGTCCACTCACAATGAGAAACCTGACCCCCACCCCACATTGGAGAACTCGCCGGGAGGTTTATTTTCCATGCTCGCACTCGCCAACATCAAGTTGGCGAGCGCAGTGAGGAAAAATCTCGACAGGAGGTGGATTTTCCTCGCTCGCCAACTTGACGTCGGAAACGCAAGCCAGGAATAAAACTCTGCTCTGATGGTTAAAATATTTTTGCTTTTTGGCGTTTTCTTAGCCCCTCTGGGTGGCTGCCACATTTACAACAGAGCTGCGAATACTTCTTGGACCGTCGGAACTGTATCCAATTTTAACCATCGGAAGGACTAACAGCTCGCCCGTCCTGTTTGGACACTTTTTATCAAGCAGGGCCCTCGTCTTTGAAGAATAAGTTACCATACTAAACATCTCTTTTTGAGAAAGGCCATAATTGCACAAGAAACCTATAGATGCTTCTTGGGTGATGAATATATATCCTTGGCGCCACAAGATCCTTTCCCGACTTGTATCATTCAAACAGCTCTTTTGCCTGCATACATATGCAGGATAGACTTGAACATATATCCTAGAGAATACTTTTTTTATCTTCTACTCAGGGACGCTAACTTTCTTTACTTGAGCACAACTTTCTGAGGTGGAACTCCTGATGAAGACAGAGTATCTGTCGAAACGTGCGTAGAGTCAGATTGGAAACCACCTAAAAGAGCCAATCATTCATTAAAGTGTTGTTATTGTTTGTTCGCTACATCCTTTATAAATTCTATCATGTTTGACGAAAAGATCATATATATCAATATGATTATGTGTTTGTAGTATGTGTGTGGTTGTGAATGAATGTGATCAGAATGTTGTGTATATTTGCTAGTCTCTGTATGAATTTTTTCTACGTCTAATATATGTTTTTATAATGAACTAAAAAAAGATAAAAGACAATTAACAAATAAACTTTTTTTATATTTTTCTAATTCTTTAGTGTCACCATTGTTTGTTCTTCTCCTCATAATGGTTTGAGGGATTGAAATAGCCCTAGAATATTTACATGATTGTATTTTCCCTGTCTAGGTGTACTTCTCACCAGTATTAGGGGGCTTCTTTATTTTGCAATCAATCACCCCTGCAGCGCAGGCACCCTCGCAAAATGGTGCAAAGGTACCTGTGCTGGCGCTGGGCAGCTTTTTTAGTGCCCGGACAAGGGGAAATTCAGGGGTGCGCAGTATTTTTGTAAATACTGTGCATCCCTGCACTTAAAAAAAATTCGGAGCTTGGAGTTAGCAATTGAAGAGTAATACTGCACTCTCCCTTTTTTTTTGTAACTATCCCCTAGTGTTACACATAGGGACATATTCTCAAGGATTTATCGCAGAGTTAACGACACTTTATCGCAGTCAAAGTGGCAATAAAACCATCACCCCATTCATAAGCTGGTGATAACAGCCCAAATCACCAATTTACCTACGATAGCAGCTGCAAAAAACATCGCCACAGATGAGTCGGCAACTATCGCTAATGAGATGCAGAGTATGTGTTCCTGTGCCAAAAGCCGTTACAGCACTACTCCCCAACATTCTCAATGACCAGCCAGATTGGCGATCAGATCCCTAAACAGGCAATAAGGCACATTAGCAGCAGGAAATTAACACTTGCTCTGACCTGGTGTAAAGTCGGATGGCACCCTGCACCAGAAAAGGGAGCCCAGGCCACAGCCACACCTGAAGGGCAAAAGATGCCATGGAGCCACTGATCATGCAGCAGGAAGCCCCAACAGGGCCACTACAGACACCGCCACCCCCCCAGGACCCCTCCGGGAACCCCCGGGCAAAGACATGTCACATCAACTTCACAAAATTATGTACAAAAACATTCGCCTGATGTCGCACAATCACAACAGGTAACATGCATGTCTTGTCACAAAAATGAGCATCACACGTTCATCTTCGAATTACCAAACGGAAATGTATTAAAAAAAACTCAAAAGAACCTTAATGAAGACTCATGGTGGGTCTTCTCAGGACAATTTGTAGGTTACAGCCTGCAAGACAAAAATCCAGATAAGAGGGTGTGTCATGCGCTCATCAAAGGACAGAGAGAGAGTGAAGGAGAGAGAGAGATACAGAGAGAGAGAAAGAGAGGGAGAGAGAGAGAGTGAAAGATGGAAAGAAAGGGAGAGAGAGAAAAGACGGAAAGAGAGGTAGAGAGAGAGGAAGACGGGAAGAGAGGGAGAGAAGAAGACAGAAAGAAAGAGAGAGGAAGATGGAAAGAGAGGTAGAGAGAGAGGAAGACGGGAAGAGAGGGAGAGAGGAAGCCTGAAAGAGAGGGAGAGGAAGATGGAAAGAGAGGTAGAGAGAGAGGAAGACGGAAAGAGAGGGCGAGTTAAAGGAAGAGGGAAATAGAGGGAGAGAGAGACACAGAGAAAAGAAGATAGGGCCAGGGAGAGAGAGTACCAACACTGCACACCCAGGCCTCACTACTCACCTGCTGCCAACCTCTTGTCTCCAACCACTTGCTGGTATGTACTGTAGTACACCAGGTCCTTCATCTTAAACAGATCCCACATCTGAGTCCAGATACATGAATGGCACAGAACCTACAATTGCACACTCCATCATCGCGTGTCCGCTCCTGCGCACCCAGGAAGCTGCACCCCTGCCCCTCCCACCGCCCTGCAGTGCATGCCCGCCCCAGCGCCCCCAGTACTCACTGTTCACCTTCCACCACCGGCGTGTAGCAAAGAGGGCCCACCAGGTGCCGGTGCAAGCCCCAAGCCTGGGGTTCGCAAACACGGCACCCTCCACATCATGCAGCCCCACTCCGCGGGCCACCAGGTCTCACGCTTGATTCTAGGTCTTGATTTTGCTACGAAAGAGGACATTTCAGTGCACACGGCATCATCGCAGGCTGCACACCCGCTCAGCCCTTGAGGTACCACTCACTCTGTGACCCGCGAGGCAACACCACGTGGCGGTAGGCCCACACTGCCCTCTGGCTCAGGCCTATACTGCGGTCCAGCAGGGCTCACAACAATCGTCACCAGTCCGGACCGCCAGGATGGGGCATCATCGCAGGCTGCACACCCGCTCAGCACTTAAGGTGCCCCTACCACAGTGCACCGAAAGTCACCGTCCCGTGGTGGTGTGCTGTGCTGGCCGCAGTGTATCCGGTGCCACCAAGTCTGTGTCCCGAAAGTCATGGACCCTCTATGAGTATTGTGGTGCGGACAACATCATGTCACCTCCGGCCCTGGGTAGTGTGATGTTGCAGGGCCCTAGGCCCTCATGCCTACATGAACAGCACATGGATACACCGAGATAGAGAGTGGAAATGGCGTTGGGCACCTGCGCCCGGCCCTTTTTATTGGCAGGGTCATATGTCCTGTGACATGTGTGCTGGATGGGTGTGGTGTGGGTGTACACCAGCCATGAGGGAGTGGCTGTGGCATGCTGACAACTAGACCTGGCATCAGCAGATCACTGCAGGGAAGATCTGGGACATGTAGCGTTGTCGTCCCCCCTGTGAGTGTGAGTGGAGTGGGATGACCTGGCGTATGCCAGTCCAGCGTAAGGGTTTGAATAAAGACCCCGGGGCTCTGGGTGTGGTAGCGTACTGGACTGGAACAAGGAAGTAACTAGTGCATGTGTCCCTGTTGTTGTGCAGGTGCCACCCGGACCGCCCCATGTGACCCAAGTCCAACCACATGAGTAACATGGATGTAAGGGGGAATCACTGACCCTACATTCATCCATACTTCCACACTTGAAAGATCATAGACATGACACATCTGTGTGATTATGAATGTTTAATGCACATTCAGTGGAGTGTTGCAGCTGGAGAAGTACAGGGCCATGCAAACCCCATTTTATAATGTTGCCCCATGGAGGGCCAGCCAGAGTCCTTCAGGGAATGACAAGTCCAAAGGTAGAGGAAGAGTTCAGTCCACAGCCTGTTTGCTGTGTCATTGGCGATCAAACAGAATATGGCAGTCCATGTCAAGGTACAAGGTGAGTGTCGCAGAGTGTATCGGGGGACAGTGGAAGATGATGAGGCAGAGGGCAGAACCAAGCAGAAACAGGCCATATGGTGGAAATGCATGCTACAGTTTTCTTCTTACCAGTGACGCGGTTTCATCAGCATCTTCATCCTCTGCTGTTTCATGAGCCTCACGTGTGGTTGGTGGTGCTCTGTCTCCAGCACTGTGTGGCAGTGATACCTAAGGGGCCAAAGGTGGAATGTCTGCCACACTGTGTGCCACTGACACTTCAGGGGGAGGTGATGTGGATGGAGTGGTAGCAGCAGCATGCATTAGCGCCAAGCCTTGTGACATCAATGTCATGAGAATGGTCCTGAGGTCATTGAGAAACCCAGCTACCTCTCGCTGGTGTGCAGCCATGGCAGCTGCTCTTTCCGCCTGCGTCTGCTCCATGGTCTCCATTAACCTCTGCATGTGTCCCAACACCCGGGTGAGACCGCTAGAGCCACTCTAACTGAACAGTTGTTCTAGTCTCTGAGTCAGGGTTCCAGCTATGTCAGCCATGGTCCGTTGGGGAGCATGGAGTGGACTCTGGGTGTCTGTTAGGGAATTTGAGTGGTCCATGATGGGACTTAGACACCCACATGTGGCATCTAGTTTGGCTGCCATGAGGTCAAAGCCCACACACACCTGTTCAGTCAGATTCTCCTGGCACCCCAACACACGGCGTTGGAAGGCCATGTGTTTGTCATGAAGATCCTGGGAGGCAGCCTTAGTGGTGGGTGCTGCCTGCTGTGTGGTCTGTGCAGGGGGTGGGGTCTCCTCGTAGCAGCTGGGCTGCCCTGCTTCTGGAGGTGTGCTGCAGAGGCACTCCACGAGCTGTTGGTGGGCATTGGAGTCGAAGCTGTGGTGGTCCTCTTCGTCATCAGAGAAGAGAGGTTTGAGCTGCTCTACAGGAGGTGTTGATTCTCCCTCTGCAATGTGAAGGTGAGATACAGTTTAACAATGTGTTCACATGTATGTTGTCGCATTGTACATGTTTTCATACAGACTGCATGACTGTGTACATTGTGGCGGTTTGGGAGGAGCTGCCTATTTGATGGGGGACAGTGGACATTTTGACAACATGACGGATGTGTGTTTGTACTTGTACATTATCAACTCACATTTTCCTGCAATGCCAAATGTGATTGACCAGTTTCTACACACAAGAGGCACCAGTTGTGTCCTGTGCTCTGTTGTGGACATGTTGCGGTTTGTACCACATTGTTGTCTACGTTGATATGCTCTGCATGTTATGGATGTGTGTGCAGCATTTCGGGGGAGGCGCCCCTGCAGCTCTGATTTTGCTGCCCCTTATCCCTTTCATGAGATGTGCCTTTGACTTCTGTGCTTGCACAGTGCTGAGATGTTGCATACTTGGGTACATTGGGTACAAATGAGTCAAGTTTCAGAAAGCTTTTGAAAACCCATCTATTTACTCTTCAGATGTAGGTTCTCTGTCTCTCTTCCTAAAAGTACTCTTTCTCCACAGCGCGGGGACACGCCGGGAGGCGTCACCAGGCGCTTTACAAACCCCTATAATAATAATAATAATTGGTCTCTTGGTGGGAGTTGGGGGCTGGGGCATAGTTTGCCTGCAGATGTGCTCTACTTAATTGTGAGTGTTTGCCATTGTGCCCATCCCTCCCCGTCTCCCCAGTCCCTGGTCGTTACTCACCCTGATGCTGTTGTGTCCGGTCTCCCAACTCCTGCCACCGTCTCCCCACTGATGACTCTGGACACCATTTCCTCCATCTCGTCCAGCTGCTCCTGTGGTGCAGGACTCCCACCACCAGTCTGCATTGCTGCCTTCCGGTTGTTGGAGAATTTCAGCTTGGTTTTGCGCTTGACATCATTCCAGCGCCTCTTGACCTCTTCCATTGTCCTCTTAAGCACTCCGACTGCATTCAAGTTGTCCATGATGGACTGCCATAGTCCATTTTTTGTTGCCAATGAAACAGTGGAGGTGAAAAACAGGTGTTGATGGTGTTCCACCACCTCCGTTATCAGGATCCTGTTTTCCTGCAGACTAAACTGCTTCTTCCTACTCTTCTTCTCTTGGCCTTCCCTGACTGGTCCTCCGGGGGGCTTGTGGGGTTCTGGTTGTCCTCCGTACTTGCTCCGGCAACAACCATTGTGCTTCGCTGTTGTTTAGCATTTGTCTGTTTTTTCTACCTTTATACCTATTTTTCCCACCCTTGACGTGTGTGAATTGCAGGCCTGTCGTGGTTTTTGTTGATTTTTGTTTTGCGATTGGCCTCATCGCAACTTTTATTGCATTCGTGTTTCGGATTTTTGAGGCGTCACGTTGAGTTTATCGTGGACATATGACGCGTTATCGTGGGCCTATCGCATGGTACCGCTGTGTTGTGAATGCTACGTTAACACAGATTTATTTTCCCACGATAGACTGCGATAAGAAGAGTTGCGTTAAGCTAATTTTGCGGTAATTATCACACGTTCTTGTGAATATCCCCCCCTAATGTAATAAATATCACACATAGGTAGTCGGTACGCTGAAAACAGGATAATGTAACACTAGGGCAAACTGAAAACTTAGCAGCTTTGTGATGCCCTCAGAATCTTTTTTTCATTTTCAACTCTTCACCGCATCGTGTTCAACTGTTTGAATTGCGGGCATTCATGTCAATGACGTCCTTCAAATTTGGATTTTTTTAATTTCCAGAAATGCTTACTCCAAATCTTCAGTTACTTTAAGTACTTTGGATAAAGCAACTTCGAAATCAAAAAGCCCGTCTTTCTCCTTAATATTTAGGAGAGAAATGGCCCACTCTGCACGTTCAGGACCGTTATAAACAAATATTGAACAATGTAAGATGTTACTTAAACGAAGGTTCGAGAAAAAGGAACGTTCTGTCGAGGCGGCTATGATCATTGACAAATGGCCTTCCTGTTTCAGTCAGTCCCAGCAAGCAGCAGAGAGACGTCAGTTGTCTCTGTTTTTTAACCCACGTGAAGCCAGCCGTACTCACTGCCTGGCCCGTGAATTGAAACTGAAGCATTGAGCAGATGTTCCTAGTTAGTGCAACCTCTGCACAGTGATATGAAGCATTAGGCCCTGGCCTTGGGGGAGCAGGGAGGGGGGTGGTGTGTGCCCTGAAACCGTTCGCCATGCATAATGCTGTTTGTGCAGCGGGCAATATAGATCTACGTATACATTAAACCGGCTAAATATGAGTGTATATTGTCTTGCTTTTATCACAAAAGCCCTCAGTAAAACCGTTGAGCACGATCTGTGTGTATTCATAAGCTTTTGGAGGGCGGCCATTTCATGACTGCTGCCTTAATGAAAACGAGCGAAAGGGAATAGGCCCTGCTTATAGTGCGATAATGTTATGACTACAGAGTCTGGGCTTCCTTTTGCTCAGGTACAGATTTAAATTGGTACCACCTGTTGGCAATTGTAAGTGATATATATAACTGTGGCAAGTTTAAGTTGCCTCAGCCAGACTTGTGATAGTGTAACCTCCTTTCTCATTCCTTCTACTACTGCCTGTCAGTTTAATGCAAGGATCTTTTTCCTCATTATTATAAGCAGTGATGTCACAAGTACTGTGTGCCTGAGACTGCGAAGCGGTAGTGGATGGCTGGATGTCTGATTTACATGTCTATTAGCCATCTGCTGAACAGCAACGTTTCTTTCCTCTAAACCTCAGTTTGACGTAATTTGGTATCCTAGGGGTCCTACCGGCACTATTGCACCACCAGAACGTCACTTTTTAGACATTCCGGTGGTGAAATGTACCACTGGTAAATTTATAAGGCCATGTAAAGCCAAGTTTCGTGGATTTTCACAGCCTTATGAATATGTGTCCCTTTCGCGCAGAAAAATTCATGAAGGGAAGTTCATGAGTGTTGCTTGGGGCGTTCACAGCAACTTCCATCGTTTTTCGACACTGCCCCTGATTTTCAGAAAATGTTAAGTCTGAGGCGGGGCCAAAAACTTACAGGAGGTGTAAGGGAGGCACAACAAGGAGAAACATTTTTATTTCTCTATTTTTCCTCTTTCTATGTCTGCTGACTTTTGGTAGTTAAGGTAGTTTTGGGCCATCCAGATACCCATCGCTGTCATACAATCGTGGAATTTGTGCCCCATTTCCTGTAGCTTTCCTGGCAGTAGTGACACCACAATTTGGGTGTCATATGCATATGAGGTCAGCTAAAAACCAAAAGATTCAATCAGCGGAGCCAATAGTGACACATAGACGTTAAAAAGAGTTGGGCTCATAGATGACCCCTGAGGGACGCCACAGGGCAAAGAAAACGGTTAGGCTGAGAATTCGCCAAGGTAAACTGTCTGTAATCTATTTGTTAGAAAGGATTTGAGTAGTTTCCAGGTAGTGCCCTGGACTCCAATCTCCTGCAGCCAATCCATCAATAAGACATGATGGACCTTATCAAAGGCCGCTGAGAGGTCCAACATGATCATGGCAGCTTTTCCTCCCTGATCGAGTATAGCCCTGATTTCTTCAGTGCATTTATGAAGAGCGGTCTCCGTGCTGTGCACCCCCCCTCCAGGATACTATATTGGGTGAGATCCAGCACCCCAGACTGGGGGCCAGATGTAGGTCGCCCAATATCGGTCGGTAACAGCTGAAATTGCCGAATTTCGGCCGTTACCGACCGGTATTAGGCTACTGAGATGTAGCTGGCCTAAATTGCAAATTCAGTAATTTACTGATTCGGTATTTTAAGGAATCAGTAAATTACTGATTCCTTAAAATACCAAATCGGTAAATTAACGAATTTGCAATGTAGGGAGCACTCAAATTAGTGCTTTTCCCATTTTAGGATTCGTTATTTACCACCAACTATAAATTGGTGGTAAATAACGAATACCTTTGAAAATGTAAATCTGTGCATTTTCAACTGTGCCATGTGGCAGACAAACATGCCCCTAGGGCATATATGTGTGCCACATCTGGCCCCAGCATGATTCAGGGGTGCAACAGGGTGTCAAAGTGACGCCCTGGCACCCTTGAATGTGTCCTCCATTTTACCGAATCAATATTTACCGATTCGGTAATTGCCATTCATTCCGATGGGCCACCATAGGAATGAATGTTTACCGATTTTTTGCTACATAGCATTTACGATTCTAAAATACCGAATTGGTAAAATTCGGTATTTTAGAATCAGTAAATGTACTTTACCTACATATGGCCCTTGGAGTCTATTATGTGGGACGAAGATCTCTTAATCGTTGACCCAGTGAAAGTCAAAATAATAGTTTCAACTTTGTTGGAGAAACATTTAGCTATTTTCTCACAGTTTCTTTCTCACCGGAAGAGTGAGGGGCTGGGTACGCTAGGGTGGTAACAGTTTTAAACAGTTCTTTTGTGCAGTTTTTTGCTGAGTTCATTTTTTCAGCAACTTTTTATACTGAGCTAAGCCTAGTTTGTATTCATTTTGTTCCATATCGTTATACTCCCTCCTATAGATTCTTTCAAGGTGCTTGCAGGCCAGTTTTTGATGGTGCTGGTA
The DNA here is from genome assembly GCF_964263255.1 of Lissotriton vulgaris. NCBI lineage: Eukaryota > Metazoa > Chordata > Amphibia > Caudata > Salamandridae > Lissotriton > Lissotriton vulgaris. Next base: position 135,949 of record NW_028246267.1, read on the forward strand.
CGTCTGCTAGCTCTTCTCCAGGAATGACCAGGATTGGGGTGTGCAGCATTACTAAGGAGCATAAGCCTTTCCACCCAGGAACCAGCTGAGTATAGGCATGCTCGCTGCACTGCCAATAATAATCCATAAGCATGAATGTACTCCATTGGATATCCGGAATATGTAGAATCACTCCGCAGTTAACATTCGTGCCCATCAGAAGCATTCATTTTCCTCTGAAACATGAGGAATACAGTGTAAGTTTCCATACAATCAGGGGTTAACCTTTCCCTTTTAACCAAGTTTACCAACCCACCTCAGTGACCCAGATTTCCTTACATATTTCCTGACATAGCGTCTGACTTTGTTTAACCTCTACGTTTCCCCAGTGGCTAACATAGTCGAGGGCCATGGAATGCTTATTGGGTCATATGCCAATGACACGCAGCTGGTCATCTCGCTATCACGGCGCCAAATCTGGTGGCACCCAACTTCAGAGCCTGCATGCAGGAGCTTGCCTCCTGGATGACTAACAACTGCCTGAAGTTGAATGGTGGCATGACAGAGGTGCTCGTGGTGGGGGGTGGGCCGTCTGTGTGTTCATCGGCATGGTGGCTCCCTGTCTAGGACCGATCCTCACCGCATGTCAACAGGCGAAGAACCTTGGCGTTTGGGTTGATTCGGACCTTACCTTTGCGCCCCAGATCAGTCGGGTGGTCGAGGCGTGTTTTGGAGGTTTTGAAAGGTCTATGCAAAATCATGAACCTTCTCCCCACTGAGGCGAGAAGGATGCTGGTACACACCCTGGTTACCTCACGACTGGACTATGGCAATCTGTTGTACCTAGGTGCCACGGCTAGGAGCCTAGACCGGGTGCAGGTGATGCAAAATGCTGCAGCACAGCTGATTTTGAGGCTCCCCAGGAGAGCTGCTTCGAAGACCGCCCTGGAGGCTCTCCACTGGCTCCCGGTCAGGAAAAGAATTATGTTCAAGGCCTTATGCACCTGTCATCGCATTATTGGAGGTAAAGGACCCAGGCCCATTCAAAGCCTGATTACACTCTACGTGCCGAGACGTTCTTTGAGATCAACCGGGACGGGCCAGTTAGTAATCCCTAAAGTTAAAAAGGCCCGCATGGGTGGCAGATCTTTCTGGCTCCTGGAGTGAGGAGCTGGAATAAACTCCCGCTTGAGCTTCGTCTAGAACCTTTGGAGGTCAGGTTCAGAGGAAATCTCAAAACATATCTGTTTCTTCAATAACTGGGGCGCTGAAGTTCAACGGGGCGCACGCTGCTTCTACTCACTACAGCGCGGGGACACGCCGGGCTGCGTACCCTGGCACCTTATAAGCTTCAATATTATTATTATATGTTAGCCATGCTTTCATTAAACCCTCCCCTGTGTGACCCATTCCCCTGTTTATCCCCAAGATGGATGGCCCTACTCAGAAACTCCATGTCGGAAGATCACTTGTTGTTAAAGAAGATCACCCCAGATACACTAAGAGCCCCTCTTGCTCCACAGATGGATGTTGGAGCCGACAAGTTTGTACACTGTATTGGGGATTTTGCTACCTCAAAAAATTTCTTCTCCAGGAATTTTCAGGCCCAAATAGTGTCTTCCTCTATGTTGCCCTTCCTGCACATCCTGTCCAGCTTCGTTTGGATATCCGTGGGCTCAGTGAAGAGGTATAACAGTGTTGGGTTGGTATTGTATTGGGTCAGGTTGAAGACTACTGTGTGTGGTTCTATCTTGTTGGGTTGGGTCTTGACTTTTTTCCTAAATTCGTAAAGGTGAATGAGGCATTTTACTTTCTCGGGTGCTACGTCTTGGGACAGTTAAAGCCTATCTGTGCCTACTATGTGTGGGATCAATGAGCAAACATAAAATTGCCAGGCGTTATGTGAAAAGGCCACTGTGCAGTGCATGTGGGATGCTGGTGTTCTGTTTAGTGTAATTGGAGGTGGCATATAAAAAGTCCTTACCCAGGCGCTGTAGTTCCCCATTAGTGAATCTTTTTTGACTCAGAATTTCCTTGGCAGTCCTCAAGTGTGAGACTACCCATAGTAGGCAGAGAGTACATATACACAGAAATATACATAACTTTTGTCGTGAGTAAGTAAGTAAGTAATATTTTCCATATCAAATTCTCCAAATTACAGGGCCGTAGCGTAAGTTAAAAAAACGCCTTTGCATAGATAAAAAAGTAGAAAACACAGGGTCCGAGTTAAAACCCTTGGGTGTGTGCCAACATTTGCCATTAGTCTTAGCCTAAGCTGCTTTGTAATACTAATAAAAATATGTGTTAAAATTAAACAGGTCTAAAACTACAGGGCTCCAAGCAGCTAGAACAAACAAAGTGCAAGATCATCATTGGGCAAAGTGAGTCTCTCGGGTGCTACCATAGCAGTGGCTGAATCTTAGATGCCTGGTATAGTACCTGCTATGGAGGCCCATTTGGTTACCTTAGTGCCAGCATTTAAAATGTTTACTGCTATACCCATAAACCGGACCAGACGGCAGGCTAGCTGAACATCCCCACCTTCAAAGCATGCTTTCACTGCCTGTCTGCGTATTCTTACTTTTGTCGTACATTGTAACCTGACATGTGGATCCAGTGGCCATCCTCTGTGCCTCTCCAGTGGCTGTGCCTCTTCTGACCAGTATGAAAATGCACACAGAATTTAGTCCAAAGGCGTTATTGTCATTGAAGGGTCCAATTGTATGTTTGGGGTGCTTTAGTGGGGAATCCACAATTTTAGTAATGTGGATGATATCATTCAAATGACATTATCCTGGTTTTGTTTGTCAAATAGTAGGGTCAATTCGTACATGGTGCACCCTTACAAATTTTGTACTATGAGCTCAGCGCTTACACTTTTTACATCAAACAGTTCAAAGGAACACTTCACTAAAACAAGGTAAGACTGCATAGTAGTTTTGTAACACAGGGCGAATATGCTATATGTTAGAATAAAACCTGCATAAACTCAAAGTGTCACATATTACAGTTTTGAAAGACAAGCAAGGCAATGGCATCACATACAATTATACTTTCAATAATGATCGAAAGAAAACATTCGTTTGTCAAAAGAAGTAGTCTGTTAATCACAATGTATCCTCTAGCAAGAGAAGGCTAGCTTGGAACACTTTCCTAAGTGAGCAAGATTTACCACTATCCATTCCTAGACAAAGGTGGTAAAAAAATATACAGTTTAGTAATAACTCTGGAATCATCGGCCCCTCTTGGCCACTCTTGGCCCCTCTTGGCCCCTCATGAGTTAGGCCCAGTTTCCTGGGTCCAATTTTACCCTATACGAATTCTGCCATGTAGCGCCCAGGGTCAAGCTAGGTGCACCTCCTGCAATCCTTCCAGATAGTACGGGTGTTAAGAAACCACTTTAGCAATGGTAAACCATTGAACTAAAAAAACATGACACTGATGTGTCAACTCCACCCAATCAGGTTTTGCTATGCCACAAAAATCAGCTACCTGGGAGTTATCAAGGCTATAAACAGTGTTACACTATATTCACCTTAGCTAGCGGTCTGTCTTTAAACAAAGGTGATTCCGAGGCCGCCTTACAACTGATACAGTTGGGACATATAAAATAGATAATATGCCAGTCTCTGTCAGTGGCAGAACGCTCAGCTTATCTTTTTACACTTCTCCCTAGATGCCATACGCCCAATGCTTTAGACTATGTTGTAGGTTCAGGTGTAGTCTCTTACCCTCTGTGACAGCTGCTTCAGGATGGACCTCTGCCCTAGGGATTCAGCAGATCTTCCAATCAATTGCGTTGTCTGCCCACCTTTTTTGTTGGCAGATGTGAATCCACCTTCCTTCAGCTGCATTCGGATTCGAGGTCACAATCCTCCTCTCTAGCTTGCCAAAATGTTGCTTGAATCGAGTTTCCTTAAAAAACAGAAGACAGGAGGTGTTTGGCAAAACAGGAACGCTTTGTTTAATTAAACAGTTCTGCCGAGAGAACAGTTAGAGGCACTAGGCTTGAGAACTGTCTCAATTTACATCAACGTTGTACTCTCTTTTTATACAATATTATACGACAAGTAATAAAAGATTAGAGGGCAAATGTATCAAGATTCTAGTTTGCAAATCCTAAATAGCTTTTTTTTGCGAATCGCTATTTAGAATTCGCAAAATGGAATGTATGTACAAAATCACTATTTATTAGCGATTCCTTAATATTCTTTATTTGTGAATTCGCATTTTGAGAATTCGCAAATAAGGAATAATTTCCCATGCATTCCTATGGGCCAGGCGGCCCATAGGTATGATTGTGAAGTAATTCTCAAATTGCGAATTCGCAATTTGCTAATCGCAATTTGAGAAGTATTTCAAGAGTGCAGGGGTGTCTCAAAGACACCCTGCTGCACCCCTGAAATGTACATGTGTGTGCTTATGGTGCACATACATGCCCTATGGGCATGTGTGTGCGTCACATGCCCCCTTCACAAATGTCAATTTGTGCTTTTTTTAAAGAATTCGCAAATTACCATCAACAACAAGTTGGTGGTAATTTGCGATTTCTTAACCAAAAATCGCAAATTGAAATTGCTACATACATAGCATTAAAGGTATCGCAAAAATTGTGATTTCTTAAATGCTATGGCAAAATAAGGAATCGCAATTTTTTTGCGATTCCTTAAATTGCGATTTTTTCATGCATTCCAAAACATGCAAAAAGGCCGTTTAAGTACATAACTACATGACTTTATTTTTGCAATATTGTGCTTATGCCTTTCACATCAGAACCGTCTGCTTGGTGCCTTCTCTGCTGGTTCCTGGAGTTTAATCTGACCACTGTAAGCAAGGTCGATAAACAATGCCCCTTGGTATTCTGTTCTGGTCAGTCCTTAGCACCTAGACAACACATGCTTACGCAGCTGCTGCTGCTGCTGTTGGCAATGTGTGCTTTTAAATTATGGGGATGCAGGTTTGGTTAACACACACTTTGAGAGGGATCTTTCCAGGGAGAAGAGTCATGCGGTTCCTAGTCATGCGGTTCCTATGATGTAGATATACCATCTAGTCACTAAGGTATGGGGTCTGCTGACAAAGCCCAGAGATCTTCTATTATATAATAATACTTCTTCTTACCAAGGGGAGGGTGGTTAGACCTTATAGTCCTTTATCCACTGTCTTAATACAATGACATCTCCCTTTGATATATGGCCTTGCAGCAATGCTAACTGTGTTAGCTTTGTGTATTTTGCTGCTTGTTGTGGTTCATATACTGCTTTTTAGAGCACAATAGTTAAAATAAATAATTTAAACTATATTTGTGTCTCGTTCAGTTCTTATTGTGGACATGTACGAGTGACTGAGTGAAAAGGTGTGTCTTGGTCCTGCGATTCCTGAGAGATCCGGAAGTGTTGTGTTCAGGGGTGTCTAATCATTTGCATCTTCATGATTGGTTAGGAGAGCGAGTTATACACTATTGCTAGTTGGTCCTGGGATTGTTGGTACTAAGGCGGTAGGAAGGTATAGCCTCGATACACCGAGGTCCCGTATTCCTGTGCATAGTTCTGTGTATGTGCAGAATTCCTGCAACAAGTGTCTTGTCTTGTCTTGCACATCAGAGTGGACTGTGATGATGAGTACAGCACATTGTGTGCATGGCATGTATGTGAGAGCTGTTGTGTACATAGTGAGGAAGAATGGTGCTGCAAGTTTAAGTGTGGATGTTAGAAGGGCAGCACAAAAGTGATTTAGTATGATTCAGCTTGGTAAAGTTTGAGAACATTTCTGGAGCTTCTGGTGCAGACATGCTTTTCCATCTAGCAGCACCAAAGGGGGCTTCTAACGTGCTTGTGTGTCTAGTAGTTTTGAGACATGAACATGTACTTTGAAGTGCATGTGGGACGAGTCATACCTCCACAAGTTTATTTATTTATTTATGCGTTTTTATATAGCGCTGACTTTACCCGAAGGTGTCAGAGCGCTTCACAATAGGAGCAGAACTGATACATGAGAACATTACAAGTGAACAAATTACAAAAGCAAACGTTACATCACATGAGGCAAAATTGACAATCGTGAGCAAACAAAATACAAGAGGTAGCAAACGGTGCATTACAGGAGGAAAAAGTGACATGTGTGCAGGTTACAAAAGAGTACAAAGTACAAGTAGAGGTATAATACTGCAATAAATGGAGGACACTCAAAAACAAGAAGAAACATTACCTAGGCAATGGTGGCACTTGTGCAAGTATCGAAAGCAAACAAAATGTAAGAGGTAGCAAACATTGGGTTACAAGAGAAAAGTGACGTGTGCATGTTGCAAAAGAGTACCAAACACAGGTAAAAGAGTAATACTGCAATAAATGACGGACTCTCAAACCACAAGAACAGACTGCGAAGGCACTTCCATAGTCATGGAGAATAGGCATTTTCTTTAATAAAAGGTCTTCCTTTAGATAATAGAGAGGGCATGAATTAAATTTGGAAGTGTCTTTGAAGGAGGAGAACTTTGAGGTCAGTTTTGAAGGCCTGGGAGGAGGAGGTGGTCCGGAGCTGAGGCGGAAGTGAGTTCCAGATTCTCCCTGCGTTGCCTGAAAAGGATTGGGCATCGATCTTTCCTTCTTGAAAGTGGGAGGTTCAAGCAGTAGATTTTCCACATTTCGTGATGGTCTAGAACCTCCAGAGAGTTTCAGTTTATTCGCCAGGTAGCGGGGAGAGGAGGAGTGCAAGACTTTGTGGGTGATGCAGGCAGTCTTGTAAATAGATCTTGCCTCGATGGGAAGCCAGCGGAGGGTGGATAACAATGGTGTGATGTGGTCGCTTCTTTTGGCCCCATAAATGAAACGAGCTGCTGAATAGAGAACAGATTTCAGGGAGGGCAGGTGGGATTTGGGGAGGTCAGTAAGATGAGAATTGCAGTAGTCCAGTCTGGAGAGGACAGCGATTGGACCACAAGTTGAGTTCATGCAGGCCTTATGGTTATGCTGAAATGTATATGTGTGTGGAATATGTGTATGTGAGTATGCAGAAACATTAGCCGCAGTGAGTATGTAGATGTGTGATGTGGTTGCTGCAGATTGCAGTCTGCCAATGTATTGTTCATGACTTATTGTTGTGATGGCCACTTTGAGTACACTGGCATGTGCAAAACCTATTGGCATCACACGACAAGTGGCCTCCACCTAGGCTTGCCTTTTCTGCATTGTATGTGTGCATAAGTGGCAAGTTGCCCTTTGTAGGTAGTTATGGTCACTGATTAGTCATTCCTGCCCTTGGATCGAGCCCTGGAATGGAGGTGGTGATCCCTTCTGATGTTATGTCATGACGCAGAAACATTGGATAGCAGTAAATAGTCATGGATGTGTGTTGTTATGCCAACTGGGGGCAGACAACTCCAGAAACGCATCCCCACGCTTTACAGTAGATTGCACGCACATGGTTATTCATAGCATTCAAACTTTGAATGGCCAAAGTGTGGGGGCGCCATGGGAGTGGACTAACTGTGATGATATCTCTCGTTGTGCTGTGAACAACACATTGCACTGTCAGCAAACTCACATGTGAGACTGGAACAGTACTCCCAGCTTCATAGGTGTTGGCATTGTCAATATTTTGGAAGGGGGCTGAGTGTACCCACCTGATGATGACATTCCCTTATTGGTCATACACAACATGCTATGGACACATGTTCAATTGGGATCACAATGATGCATGGGCACTCTGAAAGTAATTGGCCCACATTGCGTGATCCTCGCTTTCATATTAGCCTCTGCGATTTCACCTATCAAGGAAGGTTTCAATGAGGCACACTGCTGCTAACCGGGGGGGGATATTTTGAAATGGCCAAATGTGACTTGCCTTCCTGCAAGGCCCCCTCAACCAATTCAACCTCCCTCTACCTGCCGTGCCCTGATACTCATGGGTGGGTGGGGAATATGACACTGCTTCTTGCAAGGCATGTGACGCAGGGCACCAATGTGAGTATGCTCCAAAGTCTGCCCCATCCTCAATTTTCAGCACAGCAGATCAGCGGACAGGATAGTGGCACCACATTGCTGTGGCCTGGTGGCGACTGGGGAAGTGAAGAAGGATATTGCTGTGGTTTACAAAGTCCCTGAAACCTTGGCCCACAGGTGATCCTGGTGCACCAGCCCATCAAACAATGCTAAATTGCCAGCAGGGACAATCCAAGGATATGCTGCACTCTTTCTAAATGGACTCAACACCCAGAAGGCTATATAGCCTTTGGCCTACCATCATGAGCGCCAGCCCAAACTCAGACAGCTTTGACGCACACAAATACAGTCCTTGAGTTGTTGTAGGTGGCTGGTCTGTCTTGCTTGCAGCTCAGCCCCACAGTATTTCACAGGTTTTTAAGGGACCAATTATTGGATGATGAGGCTGTGTTTGCTTTATAATAGTTCCTAGAGCACTTGCAGCTCCACTCTGCCCATCCCTCAAATTTCCCTCTTACTTTTGCAGCAATGTTATGGGAATGCATTTCATGAAAAATCACTTTTGTGTTTGTTAATTTAGACATTCCTGCAGCATGTACTACACCTGTATGTCTTGAAGCACTTTGCATGTGCACCAGATACATTGTTCATGTACACATTGCTGGGGGTATTTACCCACCAAACCCCAGATTTGCATGTACTTTAATGGGGTTATTTGCCGCCCAAACCTCAGATTTGTATCAGCATTACTGGGGGTATTTACCCCCCAAACCACAGATTTGCATCTACTTTAACGGGGGTATTTGCCCCCAAACCCAGATTTGCATCTACTTTAAAAGGTAGATGTGCCCCCCTAACCCCAGATTTGCATCAACATTATTGGGGGTATTTACCCCCTAAATCCCAGATTTGCGTCAAATTTAGTGGGGGTATTTGCCCCCCAAACTCCTGTTTTGAATCTACTTTTAAGGGGTATTTGCCCCCCAAAGCCCAGTTTGGCTCAACATAGCTGTGGCTAGTTGCCCCACAACCCACAATTTGCATCAATATTGCTGCCCCCGCAAACGCTAGATTGGCTCAACATAGCTGTGGCTATTGGACCCACAATTTGCATCAACATTGCTGCCCCCAAAACAGAGATTGGGTCAACGGTGCTTTTGCTATTTTCCCCCACACCCCAGATTTGCATCAACCTTACTGGGTGTATTTGCCCCCCAAACCCCAGTTTGGCTCAACATACCTGTGGCTATTTGCCCCACAACCCCCAATTTGCATCAACATTGCTGCCCCCCAAACCCAGGACTGGCTCAACATAGCTGTGACTATTTGACCCACAACCCACAATTTGGCTATACATTGCTGGGGGTATTCGCCAACTACCCCGGTGTTGACTTTGCATTGCTGGTAGTGTTAGACCTCCAGCTCCCAATTTTGGCTGGATATTGCTGGGAGTATTTGCCCCCCAGACCCTCTTTGTGTCTGATTTGCTGTAACTATTGCCCCCACCCACCTTGCCTATACATTGCTACAAGTAGTCCCCCCAACCCATGTGTAACTGTGGTTTCACCCCTGCTTTATCCTATGTTTCCTTTCACGGTGTAGTGGTGCTTTTGGTTGAGGGTAGGTGTCGGACTTACTTTCTGCGGCGACCACGTTGGTTGGGGTTGTAGTATTGCCCGTAGATGTGGAGTATAGGGTAGACATGCACAATAGGATACATGGCTGCACCGTCTCGTTCGCAGGAATCGTGTTGTGGTGCGAATCGGATCTGAAAAACTCCCCTTCCGGATGCTCTGATGTGTTGATTGTGGCAAATGATTTGATGCATGGGAAGTACGCATCGTACTTGGTCATTCGGAATCAGACTGGGAATATGCCTCCGGACAACTCCATTCAGCGTTTCCAGAGAGTTCTCGTTGGGAAAATTAAGACAGAATCAGAGTGACTGAGTTGTTTGGTAAATAAGGGATTTTGGACATCGTACTTCTCCGTTTGTAGGAAACGGCTCCCAGGATGTTTGGAGGTTCTGGCTATGGACGGCTCTGGGAAGGCCTTCCTAACAGCATCAACATCGGGCCCTAAGTGTATTGCATATCCCCAACAATGAACCCACTTATGTGTGCTTGTATCAATAGAAAACTAGGATCCCACATGGATCAAATAATAATGGTACCGCAACCACACAGCGTTAGAGTAATTGAAAAGCCATGTGAAACCACAATGTGTTACTGTGAACTAAGAGTATTTGTATGACCTGAAGGAGGTCATAAACAGCACCGCCATGTACAATGTATAACCCAATGCATGTTACAAATGCCGAATAGTCATATCAATTATGCATAGGTAACAAATAACAATCTAAATTCTACAGTAATCAAATATTTATAAAATATCTAATTAATGTCACATATGATACCGATACGGGATGAACTACGTTCCATAGTTCGTCCTGACGATATCTGAGTTGATCAAGGAATTGTCATATACATTGCCATCAAACTAACTTACCTAATTAAATGAACTGAGTATTGTACAGTCTTGTTCCAATTCAAATATACTAAAAAAGAAACTGTAACAAAGATGACTGGGTTGATCAAAGATTTGCCATATACATTGTCACCCCCAAAATTTAAATATATAAAGCTACAAGCAAAGTAACCGTAGCAGGCACCAGTGTAAACCTATACACTTAATCAATTAGGCTTTATTCAGGATGAGTAGTGGCAATCAGTTACAATCTAAACAAACAATTAGGCATATACTCAATAAAACTTGATCCAGCAATTCCTGAGTATCAGTAAGAATCAAAAAATAATAGATTGTGAAAAGACATATTGATATTGATATATCTCAAATATTACCACTCATTATATCACAACAGAGGTCAATTAATACCATTCTGCTGTTTGGTGCTACAAATTCCATGTGGATTGGTTCTGTGAACAGCAGTCCGGCCCATAAGCTCTGAATAGAGAGGCATTACCTAGATGCAGAGAAGCGTTACTAGGATAAAGCGTGTATTGACGAGGCTGGGTCTCAGCGTATTTACCCAGTTGGGCGTCTCCACGTTCCTCGCTGACCCGGAAGTTATTTTCTTTTCTGATTGTTTGCCTTTGCGTTTACAGCTTCCAATCTTTCGATGGTTAAAAGAGTAATGCTCCATATGTGAGTGTGACATTAACTACACCTGGGTCTGCTGTTTTTATGTAAATTGCTCCTTCTAATATGGAATTTACTCTCCTGCCTACCATTAAGTATTCTCCATGCTGTCAACATTCCTTTAATTTACTCCGCCATCTTGTGTGCTAGTACTTATTTTGGAAGATTAAAGTTATTCTCTGCAGATTATTGACACTATTGTGGTTGTATTGCAAAGTTGGCAAAAGACAATTTGATCCAGCAACTAAATTTCTACAAAATAAAGCGGTACCACCCATTCCATGGATTAGATGGAAAGATGAATTCATTACGTACTTAAAGGCCATTGAGGGGTAAAGGATGTCATCAGAGAGGAAAAAGAACATTATTTTACATTGTTTAGGCAAGATAGGGAAAGTAGTTTTAAGAACATTACTGCAAATTGAAGGTGGTGGTTATCGTAATGTATATAATGAGGCCATGCTACGGATGAAAAATCACTTCAAGCCCACGAAAAGTGTGGCTTTCAACAGATTTGAGTTCTACACCAGAGCACAAAAAGAAAGTGGAACTTTTGATGAGTTTCTCACTGGGTTACGAACTTTAGCCACAAACTGCAACTTTGGACCAATCACTGATGAGATGATTAGGGGCCAGATTACTGTACACGCCAGGAGCAAGAAGGTTCAAGAACAATTGTGGATAATGGGCAATCCGAACTTGCAGGTGGTTATTACTACTTCCAAAGTGTTGGAACACTCTGAGAGGAGAAATCTTTCTTTAAGGACAGTAAGACGTCTGATGGTGTGTGTAGTGTGACGCCTTGTAATTTGCGGCGAACTCATATATTTTCATCAAATTGCCATACCCTACACATAGTGGTAGAGCCCAATTCGACTATAAAGAAATTGCAGAGCAAGCACACCAGTTATTCAATTTCGCAAATACAATCATAATAAATTCCTTGGCTGTGTAGAAGAGGATCATTGGTATTTTTCCTAACCTGATAAAAAATGCACTGTAACGGAATATAAGGCATAATCTCAAACAGAGGCCCACAGAACTGGCATAGGCATGCCTCTAACTCCTAACAGCAGAATACTCCTAATTTAAGCATCATGTAAGAGTGCCTTACTCTTTAAGGCAGATTCACATGTCAATAGGGCTGATATTCTCATAATTATGGAAGCACATATATGATGCAAGAGAGCCCTTAAATAATAACAATGTAAATTCTGGATCCTTGAGCAATCCTGCTGTTCAGATCAAGTTGCAGTCTTAAATAGGATACTCAACTGTTCCCTACTATGGAAAAAACCTTTCACTAGCCAATGATATAAGAAGTAACAGAACTTCCCCAATGCTCCTGTCACCGGTTAATTTGAATCTTAGATTGTTCTTAATATATTAGGTTCAATAAGGTGCCAAGATTAGGCGAGCTTCCTTATAGTGCCAATTAATGTTAATTGCACTTGTAGAGCGCAACTGTTACCCAAAAGTGTCTTGGCGCTAGGTGAAGCCCAACTGAGAAGAGAAGTGATATTGAACAACCTAATTTGTGAAAAGCTAGGTTTTTAATGCCTTCCTGAAGGCCATTACATTGGTTATGCGTCTCAGATGGGTTGGGAGGGTGTTCCAGGCCTTGGCTGCATTGGCGATGAAACTTATGCCCCCCCAATTGGCTTTCTTCACCAAGGGCATCACCACCAGTTTGGCCTCAGATGACAGAAGTGTTCTTTTTGGAGTGTACCAGCGGAGGTGTTGTTTTGAAAAGTCTGGCCCCATTCCCTGAAGAGCTCTAAAGACCAGACATAGAACCTTAAACTGGGTACGCTTCCTAATCGGCAGCCAGTGAAGTTTTAAGGACTGGCGGTAAGGAGTCTAGCCGCTGCCTTCTGCAGAATTTGTAGTTTGTTCATAGATCCTTCATGCAACTTGAGGTAAAGACTGTAACAAAAGTCCAGTCTGGACATTATTAACGCAGCAACCACCATTTGTTATGCATCTTTGGGTAGTAGTGGCATCTTTGTTTGCATTATCTGAGGATTCATGGAGTGGTTGAAGCCACACCCCCAAGTTCTTTACTTTCCTAAGGAGTTTGGCCAATAATTAGGTGTCCAGAAAGTAGAATTGTTGCCGAACAGCACAACCTCCATTTTACTGGAGTTTAGTTTTAGACAAATCTGTGCCATCCAAGCCCCTACTGCATTCATACAGTCCTGCAGTCTGGAAGCTGTGTTCTGTAATAGCTCAGGACATATTGCCACCATGATTTGGGTGTCATCCGCGTAAGATGTCAAACTAAAACCAAAGTATTCAATTAGGGGGGCCAGGGAGGACACATAAATGTTTAAAAAGCGTCGGATTTAGTGAAGACCCCTGCAGGACTCCACAGGGTAGACAGAGAGAGAAAGCTTCAGTCTCAAATTTGTCCAGATTTGCCATTTGGGTTCTTTCAGATAGAAAGGATTTAAGAAGTTTTTGGGCCGAGCCTTTAACTCCCATCTCATCTAATCGGTCCACCAGCAGAGCATGATGGACCGTATCAAATGCCGCCGAAAGGTCCAGCATGATCAGGGCGACCCTACCACCTTGATCGAGAATGGTCCTAATTAAGCATGGGCGAATTTTGCGAATCTCGCGTTCGCGAATGTTGCGGATTTGCGAACTCGCAATCCGCAAAATCCGCGAATTCTCGCGAATTTGCGGATTTTTTTTTTTGTGTGTTTGCGCGGGTTTCTGCCAGTTCGCGAGGGTTTTTTACAATGTCGCAAATTGCGAACTTACCTGTCGGGTCGCAAGTTTCGCGAACTTGTTGTTTCTACGTGTCCAGCCTGTTTGGGACACTCTTCTTCATCACTGCCACTCTCTGTCACCACTGCCACTCTCTGACTACTCATGCCACCCTCTGGCCCACCCATGCCACCCTCTGTTTCATCACAGCACCCTCTGGTTGTCCAGTCAGTGTACATTATTGTGGCAACGCAAGCACACCTTCCCTGCCTCAAGTGACCTGAATTAATTTGGGGCTGATTAATGTGTCACAGAATATTTTTTTAGCTGGCACCTGCTTCCTTAGTGCTTCCTGATTAGTGATCTTTTGCACTTGCTAAGTGCTTTCATTGTTGCAAAATTAGTTACAACACCTGCCCTGCCCCAACTGACAATAATGCATTAGGGGCTGATTAATGGATTTGAACTTCCAGCCTGGCTCCTGCTTGTCTCCCTTAGCTGTAATTCAGGACCTTTGTGGCATATGTGTAACTATTCTGAGGTTCAGAGCAGGGTCACATAATAGTTTCAACTGGCAACTGAACTCTGGAGGGGCCCCTCAGGAAGCACTACAGGAAATGGCTACTAATGATGAGCCTGAACTTTTGAACCTGGTAAGTAGTTACTTTCAGTTTTGCTAAGATCGTATTTCTGCAATTTTGCACTTATTCGCGGGGCGCGAACTCACGCGAACAGTGCGAACAGTGCGAGCAAAATCCGCTGCTCGCGGATTTGCGGATTTTGCGGGAGATTCGCGAATCTCGCGGATTGCGAATTTACCGAAAATCCGCAAAATCCGCGAGCGAAACGGATTTTCCGCCCATGGTTAGTCCTAATCTCTTCTGTGGACTTGATGAGCGCTGTTTCCATGCTGTGACCCTCTCTAAACCTATACTGAGTGGGGTTCAGCGCCTTGGATAGTTTTAGAAACTGGTTGAGTTGGGCGTTCATATTTCTTTCTATGATTTTTGCTGGGAGAGCTAGTCTGAAAATGGGTCTTAAATTATTTGGATCTTTGGCGTCTAGACTGGGTTTCTTCAGTAGGTGCAAAATGAAGGCCTGTTTCAGTCTTTTGGGAAGTATCTTTCTAGGTACATTAAGTTGAAGATTGTTGTTAGTTTACCAGCCACTGTCTTTCCTGCCAATTTAACTGTCTCTATCGGGCATGGATCGTGCGGAGAGCCTGATTTCATTTTACCTAGAAGATTATAAGTATCCAAATCTGTAAGAGGTCTGAAGCTGTCCAATTTGATACTATCTTTTAAATCTTAGTTTGAGCTAATGGTTGAGACTTGTGATTTTCTGTTTGAGGAGTCCGAGAAGGTTAGGAAAATGGCATTAACTTTATCCCAAATAAAAATTGCCTAGGTTGTTGCATAACTCTTGAATCGCTGGAATAGAAGAGGAGCTAGGATGGGCTAGTGAATTAACTGTTTTAAACAACTCTTTGGGCGAGTTTTTGGCATTTTTTTAGTAAAATACTTTTGTTCTGTATTTTGGAGTAACAGTTTGTTTTGAGCAAGGCTCAGTTTGTATTCCGTTTTATCCTCGTCCTTGTATCCCTTCCTCCAGCTTCTTTCCAGGTGCTTGCAGACTAGGTTTGGTCCCTGAGCTCCTGTGAATACCAAGATGAGGAAGGCTGTTGACTGTGGAGGCGTAGCTGTTTTATGGGAGCTAGCTTGTTCCCTGCCTCTTCTAAGCTTTTTCTGTAGGATTTAGTTGCTTCGTCCAGATCTGTACGAAGCAAATTAATAGTCGAAATTAACAATTTGTGTATATCCTCTGCTTCTATGTTTTTCCATGCTCTTGTTTCAAGATACTGTTTGGAAGGATTTGTACCCGAATGAATGGGCGTGGGGAGTTTAAACAGAACTGCCATGTGATTAGACCATGTGAGAGGGTGAATGTTTATAAATGGTAACTGAGGGTTAATGGAAAAGATACCATCTAGGGTGTGACCTGATTGATGGTTGCTCCAGTTACCAATTAAGGAAGAACCTTGCTTCCATGTGTGGCCCTTCAGTTAGTTGTATAATGCTCACATTCCAAACATGCGTCTTCTGCTACATATATTAGGACTTAATAAGCACCATATGTTACATTAAATCTGGCGAAAAAGTATGTCTCCTCTCGCAGAGATTTATTTGTTCATTTGTTATCAACCAGTACAACCAAGCACTTGTGGCTAGCAAAAAATCTTTAATTTGTATCTGTTTAATTGCTCTCATTCCTACCATATCCCACATGCATTATCTTCTTTTCCCAAGTTGAATGAAATGTAAGTATTCAATTGCTCAGTCTCTCATTGAAGTTCCAAGAGAGTGATGCCTAAAAGCATCATATCATCAGAAAAAATAGGGAAAGAGGGTATATGTGTCTTCCATTCCAAATGCCTCAGTCAAATCGTTGATATATAAGGAGGACGTAAGCACACAACCCTGTGAAATATCATTTTTATTGCATGCGCTCTTGGTTCAATTCTTAGATCCAGGATGTTACGATGCCCAAGTGCTGTGATATAAATTTCCATGACATCGACCAAACAACTAGATGTGCCCCAGCTGACCGCCTTGCTGCAAAGTTTTGTCTTGCACAAAAAAGGGGCATCTCAAATCTTGACAGCACACACTTAGGCATCATTGTTACCCTACATCTTTCGTGGTAGACATCACACATGAAAGCCATCTAAACATTCCAAATAATAATCTGGCTCCTAAGCCATTCTCTTGCATTTTAGGAGCAAAATAAGTGGTGAAAAGTGTGCACTTGATATGGATACAGACTAGTATGGCCGCCTTCCAAATAGGATAACAAAACAGGAGGAAATATTGCAAGTGAAACAGAATGCCAACAAAGAAAACATCGCCATCCCGCAGGGCCAATGACACTCTAGCTTGTCATATGTCTGGCTGCACGATGTTTAAACTAGCAACAGTCAAAAAGTGGTTTTTGCTTATTTCTGTCCCTAATCAAGTTGACTTTCTTTGCAGCAAGAATATTTGATTTTTTTTTAAATATGTCTTCCATTTGGCCAGACCATGTTCTTTCGTCGGGCTCGTGGTCTTTAAATATCACCCCTCTCTCAACGACTCTTGTGGAGTCCCAAATCTGATCATTTCTGGGTGAAGGTAGCCTGGAATGGATATTTTCTGAGAAAATCAGATCCTTCGAACTGCAGTTAAAAGAAATATTTAGCAAGCACTTGAGAGTGGGGACAACACCTTAGTGAAGGACACTGTTTTTGTTACCAACATCTCGTCCCCGCCTATACGTTTTCTCCTCACTTAGGTCACAAAACATATAATTTCTGCAAATAGTGTAGTGTTAGAAACGGGGAAACTGGCCAACAATGTTTACGTTCTTTGACATCCCGCTAGGGAACTCCTTGGTTGTCTACTGCTGTAAATGTCATCTCTGCTGTTATTCTGTGTGAGGGGTCAGCTACGTAAAGGGCACAAGTCGTGTGCTAATGCCATTAAAGCATCCATAGGCAATCCTCCTGAGATATTAGAGTTATTGACTTTCCATTACTCCTCCAGTAGACATACGGCACTCCCATTAAAACAAACCTCAAGAGGTGCCAAGTGGGTTTATTGCTGTGTTAGCTGGTGTACTAATCTTCCTTGGCCACTAGCCCAGTTTCATGGGTTAATTTAATTGGATTGAGTATTCGCTTTTGATGCCTTCTGAGGCTTAATTTTCAAAGTAGCTAGAGCCATAGGGGCAGATTTACAAGCCCCTTGCGCTGCCAGGACATCACTTTTTGTGACGCACTGGCAGTGCATTTCCCTGCCCCATGTTTACAAGGACAGGAAATGCCACCCTGCAAGGCTTTTCCTGTCCTTGTAAATACGGCCCCTTTACACGCAGCACTTTGCATAAAAGGGGGGTTCCATGGGTGTTGCGTGGGTGTTGCTGTGGGTGTTCCCAGGTTTATGAGGAATCATAAACCTGGAAATGCGACAGTATGCAACGCCACCCTCGGGGTGGTGTAGTGAGGCGCAACAAGGAGAAATGTTTTCATTTCTCCTTGTTTTTTCCCTCTTTCAATACGTGCTGCATTCTACAGCACACATTGAAGGAGGAAAATGCCTGTAGTGATTGTTTTCGTGCAGGAAGGTGCTCCTTCCTGCACAAAAACAATCTCCCCATGATGCAAGCATCCTTGCACCATGGTGCAAGGGAACCTGCGCCAGCGCATGGCAGCTGTCGCAGGGATGAGCACAGGAATGTGACATATCATTGTAAATATGTTGCATTCCTGTGCTGTAGCGTGGGACAGCCAAAGGCTTGCGATGCGGCGCTGCGGCCCTTTCTTGTAACTCTGCCCCATAATCTTTATTGCTCTATTTTTGGGCCTTCTTAGGCCTCCACTTTTATTGCTGTTACCACGAAGACAAAAAATCCTAGGAGTTATCAGAGGCCATGGTCAGTTAACAGTGCCTTCCACCATTACATCTCTCACAGCCACCTCTGCAAGTAAATGCAATAAAAACAAAAAAAAATGAAACAGTGCCATGCCCTATCACAGTTGGTACTATGGCTCACTGGATGCATTTAATTGGCTCCCTTGCCATTCCCTAGATGTCCAGGGGCCAGCGCTTCCCCAAATCCAGTGGCAAACTCCAGAGCCCCTACTGGTGTGGCTCTGTAAAGTATTATGTTAGTGGCAGAGGTAGCTGCCAATGCGAATGTGGAGAAGTTAAGTGGCTAAAATAGAACAGTTGAATCGAGCCAAGAAAGGCAGAGCATAGGTGAGGAAGGAGCTAGGAAGGCAGACAGACTGGAGACAAACAATGAGTCAAGCCTAGCAGTATCCCACAATCCAACTCAAATCTCGGCAGGGGCCCCCTGGTGCACTCCACTCAATATCAAAATCTAGGCATAATGGTTCTGGGCAACCCTCTTCTGCCTCTGCTATTTCTTTTGACTTAGGTGCATATGCCCTGCAGTTAAGGAGCAATACCAAGCCATCACTCTTAACTTTGCAGTTGTCCCAAACAATGGGGCATATTACCAACGTTTAGCGATATTTACCGCTAACGATGCTTAGCAACAAATTTTATCGCCGGAACTTATCGCAGAGATAACTTGCTATTAGCAAGGTTTATCTCAGTAGTAATAAAAATCCTCGCTCTAACTGCCAATTGAGAGATTATCAGTGGAAAACCAACGATAATCTCTCGAAGTTTGGAGTTAGCTTGATGATAGGGGCTCACAAATTTAGCCATGATATCCTCCTTCCATAGGATATCATGGCTAAGTCAGGAAAATACCAGGTGTAAAAAAAGCAGTGCTAACCGCGGTTAGCGCTGCTTTTTTTTATCACTAACAGGGTTAGCGAAATCCTTGATAATAGGAGAAATGTCGCTTCACAACATTTCTCCTATTATTTTTCTCTGGATCGCCCTCTTTGCATCTCTTTAGAGATGCAAGGGGAAGCGTAGAGAAAAAGGGTGCTAACATGCGAATTTGCGTGTTAGCACCCTGTTGCTGATAGGGAGATAATTTTATCTCCGCTTTCTTGGCTTTTAAAGCCAAAAAAGCGGAGATAAATCCCTTGATAATATGCCCCAATATTCTCTGCTGCAGAGAGCACTCCCAAAGTGCAACTTTACAGTTGATTCTCCTCTGCAAATTCCCAGTGCCATTGCTTGAAGCAGCTTCCAACACTGAGATACCTTTGCAGCCTTACTCATGACCAAAGTGTTATGTTTCATATTCATTGTATTTTAATACCTGCCTGTAATAATTGTTTTAGCACTATGGTAGAAATCTACCATCCTTTTACTCTGTTGGTGCTTATAAGAATTTATATCTGTTACTGTCCTTTAGTTGTTTCAGCACACATATTTTATACTAGAATGACGCAGGTTCGATAAATGCTTATTGAGAAACGTCTCCACTGTTTATTCTGTGTATCTCTCTGAGACAAATTGAGCACGAGTGACTGAGCGAAAAGTATTGCACTGTTTCCACGAACCCTGATGGGGCAGGGTTGTCATGTTCGATAGTTGCCAAGAACTATTCTCTCTTGGTAAGAGGGTGCTCCACTGCTGCCTGGTTTAGCAAAACCAACACAGGTGAACAGGTGGCACCTCTGCTTGCACCAGCTAGGTCTGTATTGTTATTTTACGTCCACTGCCTCCCCACTCCAACCCACTTTTATCTACCCTGTCCCATACTACCGTGACAGGACTCATTCACAAAGCAAATAACTCATTCTCCACTTGTCGATGTACATCTGCATCTCAGTATAGATTTACTACTTTCTGGAATTCACTAAAATAGCCAGGAATCCACACTGAAAGTCATTCCTGGGATGTTATGTGATATTTCAGTTGTGATTCCATTCCTTCTATGTTGAGTTCTTCTTGGTAGAGATAAACTTTTTTTCCTTTCACTGAGGAGATCATTTTCCCCAAAGAGAAACCCCTTTTCCTACACCGCTGTATATTTACTGGTGTTTCATTCCCCTTTCCACAGTGCAAAGGGATTACACCAGCACTTTCCAGGCTGCAAACAGGAATGATAGAAGTTTGCACGCATTCCCAAACTTCCAAAGCTAACCACACCTTGGAAAACCTACGAACACTACTTAAGTGGAATATAAGGTGCGGAGAACTGAGCGCTTGTGGCGGGACCGTCTGTACCCTTCAATCGGCGTACGCTCCCTTTAGGAATTCTTGGAAGAAGGCCCACGGTTCCAGTCAGCTAGATGGGGTTTTCTTCCCAAGAGGGTCTCTTTGCAGTCCGAACGGCTGTACGTGCTTGTAAAATCTGTACACCATTTGCGGAGTCCAAGAAGGTATTCTCAGCTCCAAAGAATCTATTCTCTTCTGGCGCAGCAGAGCATACATTGAATCATGAACAAGATAATTAATAGAGTGCTAAAGTCAGATGAGGATAATTTGGTGATGGCTATAATAATGAATAACAGTTATATAAACACTGCCGAGAATTTTTTATCAGTTTTACAAGTGGTGCTAGTCATAATACATGTGCGTCCTAGCCTTGTCTGGCAATTTATCCTCTTTACCACCACTGTACATTCTTGTGTGAGCACATCTTGACAGGCCTCTTTATACACACGATAACCTAAAATAAATGATGGTAGAACAGCATTGTAACATCCGATAGTATGTCCCAGTTTTAAAACATTACTTGGAAAGACAACAGAGGGGAAGGCACAGGCTGCCTCTTTATCCACAGCAGCCTTGTGGGATGGGGGTTTTGAAACTTCTTTGTCAGCAGGTAGGATTTGTGCTTAAGTGAGTAGTCATGACATATTCGGCGTCCTCGCTAAGCCAGGCTATATCTATTGTTTTATCAATTACAGTTTGAAGTATGTGTGTTTATCTGTTACTATGTTGTGGCAGGATGGGGCAATGACGATGCTGCAATCAGAATTACTGAGCACGAAATAGCAGTATGGAATGATAATATATCCTAAGTTGTTGCTAGGCATTTAGGAGAGAAACATAATAATGTCTGGATGATTGCGGTTGATAGGAATTGATAGGGTGAGGATTCCAGGTAGTGAAGGAGACATTAGATCAAGTATTAAGAAATAAAAACACTGCATTTCAATTTCGGATGAAAAGAACCATCTCAGATGAATGCCACCCTGTTAGCAAATTGGAATGGTGCCCTTGTGCTTAATTGGCTAAAAAATATAGTTTTTTTAATCTCGCCCCCACATTCGAAGAGCAGCAATGATTCATCTGGGAAGTGGCATGAGTGGCAGGTTATATGACGAGGTCACAATAAGGCAACAGGAAGCGGCATATACAATGTAGAAGGCTGACTCTTCAATGGTTCTGTTCTACTGCTGCTGCCACTACTCCTGCAGTTGCAAAGCGTAACATAGAACTGGGATTGCAGATTTTCTACTCACTCGAAGTTATGTAGAAAGATTTGTTTATGATTAAAAAATAAACAGATATTACTATAAACATCCATCCATAATGATTGGATGGATGTAAAATTGTGATCAAAGGAATGATGTGGTAGTTTACTGCTGTGGAATGAACGCAACACAATAAGAGCGAGGGCAAAAGCAGAGAAATTCATATGAGCTTAAAATGGCCCCATGTTTCTAAAAGTAAAGCTGTTTGATTTCAGAAAATCAACTCCCCGTATAGTCCCTGTTAATTTATTACTGATCTGAAGAGTAATATTTTGAAATGCTGCAGTAACCTCGTGGTGGTTTATGTTTTCCTCAAGACAGATCATAAAATCGGAAAGATAATCAGCTACCAGGCTTTGTAGAAACTCTATGGGGTCCACCTTGCTCCACTTTATGGTATAGCCATTAGTTCTTTCCAGAAAAATCCCGTGCCTATACAGGTTTTCTGCTACATTAAGTGGTTGGCCACAACTCACCCCCCAGCTAAAAGTTGAACTGATAGGAAAATGATCACTAAGAGCGATGTCCTCTGTTTTAAACGTTAGGACATTGCAATGGTAGCTTGTAGTGACCAGGGTGTAGTCAATCACCGACTTTGTTCCCCTGCCATTAAAGGTTGGTTGAAACTTGGCCTGGGGGATACAAAGCTCATTAACAAAACCCACGTCTTGCTCGAATAGCAAATTGTTTAGTAAATTCCCCAGTGTAGAATGCTCAAAATGAGAGCATGGATCTCCCTTAAGGTTGGCCATGCCACATATATCTAGGTTGCCATGGGGACAGAGATGACAATTAAAATCTCCTGTCACCATGGTACACCTGTCCTCTTGCTCTGAACCAATTTCCCCATAATAGGTCTTCTTTTAATTCGTCTAGAACCCTTTTATGATCATCCCTAGGAATATTGTTGTAGAAGTTAATCAATCTAATAGGCTGATTACCTCCCTCCTTAAGTGTGAGTGCCTGGTAATACTGGTTATTTCCCTTACTGGGAAACCATTTGGCTGACAGGTTAGCAGTATTAGATATAAAGGTGCATTGCCCACCTGAGCATCTACCCGTACTGGACTGCTGCACTGGGGAAAAGAAGGTTTGATACCCATTTAAATGAATCTCAGACTGTTCCCAGCATTCCTGAAGACAAATTACGTCAAAGTTATCTATGAATGCTAGGAAATTTGGGTCATTTACTTTACCAGACAGGCCTGCTATATTCCAGTATGTCAAAGCCAACCTGTCCCTATGCTCAACTAATAAAAGATCCCCTGTCATAGATGAATTTACGTCTATCAGGGCTGTGGTTTTTAAGACATCTCCTGTTATTGCTCCAACACCCCCCACTAATGTATCAGGGTAATTAGGGCTGGTCAAAGTATTCCTGCCGATATCTCCAATAAAGTTAGTCGGTAGATCAACAGAAATATCTGGCTCTGTTGCCGCTGGGCCAGTGGTAAAGACTACAGGTTTGTCTATGTCCATCTGGACAGTTTGAACATTTGGACAGGCGCATAAGAACCCATTAGCTCTTCTTTCGGGCTTGATAGTACATACTCTTTTTCTTTTTGACAGACTAATAATTGGAAACCGTCAGTCGACCATATCCAGGCAACTGAACCTGTTTGTAGTCGGAAAACCACCCCAATTTTCTCCATAAGCTAAATCCCTTATGGACTGCCCCCCTCAAACCGCCCGATCTCCCCCCCACTCACGCTGCCCTATTCTATACAATTCCCCTCATAATTTCCCTCTCGGGTAGGGCAGTTCCTCGTGGGGTAGAAAAAAGAGAGTCTTTTAGTTTGAATTCTCTCAAGCCAATCTTGCATGTTCCATGAACATATATGGTCGGCCACGTGAGGATCCTCAAAATTGATCAGGACACAATCGCCCTGGACTGTTTTCCTCTCGTGTCCCAACCATGACACCCTACGTACCATCAAGATCTTACTTGAGCGGTGTGGGGGTAAGGGTCGATTTAAATTGAGCCAGTGTTGAACCTTGTTTTTTAGGGACCAGTTTGCTTCCTCTATGGCATCAGCCAATTCTGGGACTCCGGTCATAACCACCACATAGGGATTTGCCTCAGGGGGCAAATTTACGACTCGTAACCTATCTAGTGCCCCCTTGTTCCTGATCTCTTTAGGTTGCAAGGTATGCGCCCTAGATGGGGTAATCCCCTCTCGCGGGGGGGTGACACGAGCTTTTGAATTATCCACAACTGTCTTCTCTGGGGCAGGTGTAATCTTTGGTTTGGTGCTAATCACTGGGGCTGGCAAGTTTTTAACTACTGGAACTGCAGGTTTAGTATTACTTGGTTTAGTGCCCCCTACTTTTGGTGCTGCCTGGGCTTTAGTAAATTTGGACAGAATGCACAAATCAGCTAGCTGCTTTTCAATGTGAGATATCCAAGTCACAATCGGGGAAAAGTAAGATTTAAAAAGCTCCTCTATTTTTAATAGGAGTATGGTATCAACCTTGTCAGCATTAACACTTCTCTCAGCCAGACTAATTTGAGCCTCTGTAATTTTAGAACTGATACCCTCCTTTGGGGCAGGGAAACATAGTTGATCGTCTTTTGCCTGTAAGATTTGGACAGAAACCCCCCCATTTTCTTTAAGTGGTTCACGCCTACCCCTAGGTATTTTTGACTTGGGTATTTTAGGAATTTTAGGGATGGCCCCCTCCCTCCTACGTCTCGACTGGCTGGGGCTTATGTCATCTTGGGTGATATTCACAACTAATTTCGGGGTTTTTTCTAATTCTAAACTAATTTGGGACTCAGATAATAAGTGAGACGCAGACAAATCCACAGTGTTGGGCAGGCTGTATCGTTCAGCGTGAGTGTCTAATTGACCAAGATCCCTGGCTGTTCGGGGGTTTTTGCTGAGGCAAAATGGCTCAAGGATGATCTTTTAGCCAAAGCTAGATCTTGGGACACTCTGCGCTCCATTAGGGTGATCCCTTGGTCTATGAATGTGTTTGCCCTTATTATAAAGTTATCAAATGTACCCGTTAAGGAGGCCCTCCCTGCAGCCATTTTACTTCTGCTCCCACGAGTACTCATAGTCTAAGACAAGCTGAAAGTCAGCTATCGCTAATGCAGAATATACATTTCAATAAGGTTAGCAGTACGCAAGGGGGAATTTGCACAAGCGGGGATGTTAGAGGGGGGGCCCTGCCCAGCCTCACTCGGTCTCTAAACGGGCTTGAAACGGGCCCGCCCTTGGCCCAGGCTTCGCTTGGCGTGCGTCCCGCGGTACGCAGGTCAGTGATTGAATATATAATGGGCAAAAGGGGGCGGGAAGAGGACCCAGGTGCAGCCGATGTGCTCCCGCACAGACTGCTGGTCCTCACAGTCCCGCTCCCACAGCAAGTTCGGCAACAGCTCCTCCGGTCCTCTGTCCCTAAATCGGCGAAGATCCGGCTGTGTCCGTTTAAAATGAAATGTCCCAGGAGCCAAAAAGCAAAGTATACAGGGTCACAATCCACTTTGACCCACGGCTGCGAGCAGCAGTTGTCCTATCATTTTTTTTTTATCTTTGGTTTATTTGGTGAATTTCAATGGTTTTTATAATATTAGTAACACATTTGTTCTACTCGTCCAGTTTATTCTTGTTGAACGGAGTCTTATTAAGTGGAGTATGGCACAATACAGAGGAGAATAGTGTTGTAAAGTGTACTGTGGTACAGTATAGTGTGGTGTAGTGAAGTGGAATAAAGGGAAATTAGGTATTCTGGAGTGGTATACATTGGAATAGAATACCGTGGAATGGCATACAGTGAAGATTGGAGTCACATACACTGGAGTGGCATAGAGTGACATTGAATACAAAAGTGTGGTGTTTGTTGGAGTGGCATATGGTATGGTAGCATACAGTGCAGTGATATATAGTGGGATAGCATAGAATGAAGAGTAGTAAAGTGGAGTTATGTCCTGTAAATATTGTAGAGTGTATTTGTGGGCATTGTACTGGCATACAGTGGAGTGCTATACACTTGAGTGTTGTATAGTGTAGAGGCATATATTGAACTATTGTATACTGTAATAGCATACAGTGGAGTGTTTTACACAGTGGAGTGGTGTAAACTGGAATAGCATGCACTGAAGTGGGGTACAGTGGAGTGCCGTACATTGGAGTGGGGTACAGTTGCGTGGTGTACAGTGGGTTTATGTAAAGTGGAGTGTGGTACAGTGTAGTATTGTCAAGTAAAATTGTGTAAAGTGGAGTGGCATATATTGTAGTGTTGTACAGTGCAGTGGTGCAGAGCAGAATAGCATACACTACAGTGGGGTATAGTGTAATAGGGTGCAGTGCAATAGCATATAGTAGAGTAGCATAAAGTGTAGTGCCATACAGTGGAGTAGCGCAGAATTGAGTAATGTTCAGTGTAATAATGTTGAGTTTAGTGGCGTTAAGTGTTCAGACATACAATGAAGTGGCATATAGTGGAGTAGTATACAGTAGAGTGTCGTACAAATCAAAAAAGTTCATTATAGAAGCATGGAGTTTAGTGACACACAGTGAAGTATGTTTTGTGGCGTGGCACAGAAAGTCGTAATGTAAAGTAAAATAGCACACAGTGGATTGTGGTACAGTCTAATGGCATATACTGCTTTTCAGTTCAACGAAGGGCCGTAGAGTAGAGTAGAATATACTGGAATTCCCTACACTCCATTAGTGTACCATCAATTGGGGCATAGTGAACTCCATATAGTGGAATAGCTTAAAATGAAGTTGCGTACAGTAGAATAACTTACAGTTGCAAGCGGTACAGTTTAGGAATGTCTGATAAAATGGCATACACAAACATGTAATAGAGTGATAGAATACCATGGGGAACAGTTTAATAACATAGTCTATAGAGGTGTAGACTGGAGTGGTATACAGTGGAGTTGGGTGAAGAGAGTGTTGCAACGCACAGTTGATTACCGTACAATGTCGTGGCATATACTGGAGTGTTGTAAACTGGAGTAAAATACTCTAAACGCATTCAGTGGAGTGGCATAAAGTCAGAAGTTGTACAGGGGACTGGCGTAAATTGGTGTGTATAAATTAAAAGAAATGTACTGTTAAAGTGTGTGAACAGATGCCAATGTTATATCTCTGAAATATATATTACAATATGTAAATGTTGGGAGGGTCCCAAACGTGAATAAATCTAGCAAATTTTCCACACACTTTTGTAGTTTGCGTATCGCGAAAACCTTCATTCGGATTTTGTTAAAATTTGGCAGGATTACATATTTATGTGCGCAGATCATTATTTTGGGTAGTGCAGGTAAGTAGTGCAACTATTTTATACGTTTTAATCTATTTTGCTGTTCTACCATGGCACATAGTGATGAGAAGCTGTTAGCTAATTGACTAAAGACTGCATTTACAAAAGTTACAGGAAGGTATGTTGATTTTAGGTACACTTTGCCAGTGTTCTGAGTTAAGGCTTCCAATGTACGTAAGTATTAGATTTGGTATTTTTGCCCTACTTTTTACTTCTTTAGTGAAGTGGTAATAGGTAGTGTAAAATATTTATAAGTTTCTAAATATTTGTTTTAAATATATAAAGTAGCCCATCTGTCCCACGTTACTCCCAAAAATGTTTCTACAATTATTCTTTTTGTTTATAAATCTCTATATATTGTTCTAGCAATCTACGTTACACTTCACTTTTTTTCAAGAAGCGCTGTGATTATTTCATTATTAACATGCTACTCTGTACACTTT
Source organism: Lissotriton vulgaris (assembly GCF_964263255.1). NCBI lineage: Eukaryota > Metazoa > Chordata > Amphibia > Caudata > Salamandridae > Lissotriton > Lissotriton vulgaris. Next base: position 163,407 of record NW_028246267.1, read on the forward strand.
TCTCAGCATATTTTCAAATATGTGAAACATAAAAAAATACACTTTAGCACACTAAATTTCTAACATTTAGGGCCATATGTAGGTAGCCCAATACCGGTCGGTAACGGCCGAAGTGACCGAATTTCGGCCGTTACCGACCGGTATTGGGCTTTTGAGATGTAGGAGCCCAAAAAAGGCTGATTCGTTAAATACGAATCAGTATTTACCGAATCTGTACATTCCGAATCGATATTTACCGATTCAGTATTTACCGATTGGGAAAATACCAAATTCTTATTTACCGAATCGGTAAATAAGAAATGGTAAAAAACAAGAAATGAGATGTAGGTAACTTCTAAAACACCGAATTTCCTGAAATTCGGTATTTAAGAGTCGGTAATTACCATGGATTGAAAGCAGGTGGTAACCTGATGCAGGCAATAAAAAAGGCCCCAAAATGCAACAGTGTGACCAGAATGGCGGCATTCTATGTGATAGCAAGGCGGCTACAGGTACAGGCAGCAGGAGAGAGGATCTGGAGACGGGAGGAGCAAGTCTACAGACAGTGGATCACGCTCTTCCAACTCACTGAGGTAGAGATCTTGCAAAGGTACAGGCTACACCCCCAAACCATCCTGGACTTAATTAGGGACCTGCACCCACTCCTGGAGCACCCAACACCAAAGGCACACCCCATCCCACCCCATGTGCAGGTGCTCTGTAGCCTACACCTGCTTGCATCTGGCAGTTACCAGGGGGTGATAGCTGAAGTAGGTGGGGTGTCCCAGAGCTGACTGTCCCATTTCTTCCAGAAGTTCCTGGAGGCCATGATGCAGAGAATGCATCATTACATCAGCTTCCCTGACACACATGCGGATCTGTTAAAGACCAAGACTGACTTCTATCAACTGGCACAGTTCCCACACATCATTGGCTGTATTGATGGGACACACATCCCAATCTGCCCACCTGCAGCCACAGAATACATTTACAGAAACAGAAAGTCAACCCACTCTATCAATGTGCTGGTAATCTGTGATGATGCCAATAACACCGACATTGTGGCCAAATTTCCACGAAGCACCCACGACTCCTACATCTTTCAGAACAATGGGATCTGCACACGCCTGACAGCGGGGGAATTCGGAGAAGGATACCTGCTAAGTAAAACACTGTGACACATCTTGATAGATATTGCAAATGTATGGGCTGTTAAAAAGCAGGTTCCGGTGCCTCCACAAAAGCGGAGGCGCACGTCAGTACTCACCACTCATCTGCTGTAAGATCATTGCAACTTGCGCAATGTTGCACAACCTTGCTACAAAGAAAGGTACAGAAGTGGAATTAAGTGATTTTGAGGACTACAATGATGAATGTGCACAGCCTTAGCCCAACACAGCAGGAGTGGCCAGCAACAGATGGGAGACAGAGAGAGGCAGAGATCACACGCAACTACTTTTAAGTAAGTAGAGAGACACAGCCAGGTGGAGTATGTACCCAACGTAGTTTAATTTTTGGCACTACGCAAGTACTCAAAGGCACAAATGTACAACACAAATTGTATCCATCCATGATGGGAGTCCTGAATCACTTCACCATTAAAGGTCAGGGAGTATGGGCAGCATTAGCCACGCTTACCGGTGCCAGATGAAATTGGCTGGCTGTCCTCACTGGGTGTGTGGGCAGTGGGAGCACCATGGAGCCTGCTGCTCCTCCGTGTTTCAGCAATGGGTGGAGTTGTCATGCTGCTCCTACTGGTGCTTTCCTCACTCTCAGGTACATCCAGAGCAGCAGTATGTGCTGACAGTGCATTAAGCAGCACCTCAAAAGAACTCGTTACCCTTGCAAGGCCCCTGGACACTTAACTGCTGCTGTGTGCCAATCCCTCCTGCATGTTCACGCATCGCCTGCAAAGAAGGGAAGTGGCTGTGGCCAGACGGTTGACTGCCTTAGTGTGTGTTGTGCTTGCTGCCTGTCCTTCCGCCTTGTTGTCCTGTCCTGGTCCAGTTTGGTGCACAAGAGCAGCCGGACTGTGACATGTCCTGCATCCCTGCAGCCATCTCTCTCATGCCTGATGCCATCTCTCTGTTTTCATCCACCAATGAGCTTTCCTATGTTTGCCACGTTCTCAATCAGGTGCCTCATCTGGCGTTGCACGGACTGGATGGCCTGCCCCTGCATGCGCTGTATTTTCACCATGCTACCCTCCAGTCCACAGAAGACACTGGGACCCTCCAGATGTTGCGAAGCACTGCTGTCTCTGGGCCTGCGGCGTCTGGTACCTGTGCGGGCACCCTAGGTGCTGGACTGCTGTATGGAGGTGCTTTCTTCACCAGCCAAGGTTGGTGTATCATCCCCCACCGTGTCACCTGCTGATAGCTCCATTTGCACTAGTGTGGCAACTACATGCCTCTTGATTTTTTGAACTGCAGGTGTTGTGTAAGCCGGTAACACAGGCAGTTCAGGTGAGGACAGGAGTGGAGGGGAGCCAACATGCTCTGGGGAGGCCTGCAGCTGTGGTGACATTTGCAGGTCTTAGGAGGCTGGCTGTGCTGGTGTTGCACCAGTGTCCTGTGTGGTATTCCCTGCACTTGTGCTTGCCTCCTGTGTGTCTTTGCTCTGTGGTGCACTGCCTTCCTTCTCCCTGGTACGCCTGTGATATGTCTCACCTGTGGAAAGAAAAGCGTACATTAGCTCTGTGTTCCTGCAGTACTGCTTATACAATTAAATTCTAATCACTGAAACACTGTCGCTATTGCCTCAGCTTGCTTATCACTGATGTGTGTCACATGCCTTGTTGCTTGGTGTGCTGTATGACATGGTAGGTGTTTCAATAAATACATCTCCCATAATTCATTGCTGGTGTATATTGCTACCTATACTGGAGTGGGGTTAACACTTCCACATTGTGTAAGGGGAAAGGGAAGGGGATGGGGTGGGAGTGATTGTTGTGCATGCTTCTTACCTTTTCTGGTGACAGCTCTGGCTGAGCTGTCTGCATCTCCCAGTCCACAGACGCTGTCTGGTTCAATGGTTGACTGCACCAGCTCCTCCAGCGCAGTCAGGGCAGGTGCCCTATTTTTCCCTCCTCCAGTAAGGTTCACATGTTTGTGGAGCTCTGCCATCTTTCGCTTTGTTTAGCTCCTGAGGTCATACCACCTCTTCTTCAGGTCGTCTATCTCCCGTGGGGTCACTCCAACTGCATTTACAGCCAAATCTTCCTTTTGGCAGATTCTGCCACCATCAGGGACTGCTTTCCAAACACTTTTTGGTATTTCTTTACCACCTCCTCCATGAGGACCTGCAGCTCCATGGTGCTGTATTTGAATTTCCTCTTCCTCTCTGCACCTTCCTTCTCAGAGGTGTTTGCCATTTTTTCTCTTTCAAAAGCAGTAAAGTTTTCCTGTGGCTCAGGGGTTCTGCTCTGCTCTCACAGCCTCTCCAGAAGCTTCTGTGTGCTTGCACCTGCCTGGGTGTGGCCGCTTCCTGGTTGGGAGGGGGGTGGTTGCACCTGATTGGCTGACTCCAGTTTTTTTTTCTTATTTTGAATAGCCGATTCGGTATTTACCGATTCGGTATTTACCGATTCGGTAATTCCCGTAGGAATGAATGGTACAGTCCAAAAAAATCAATTTTCTGACGAAAATCGATGACCGCGGAGCTGTCGAACGTTCCCAAAATGGTCAATTTTGATGAAATTTTACATTTAATCTTTTGGCTGTAAATTACTGTTGGATGTGAATTATTACTTTTTCAACTAAAATAAGTGTGTTTAAAGTAATTTCTGTGCCTGAAATTGGTCAAAATTGAAGCTTCTTAGTAAGCAAAACTCTGTAAAAATGGCAATTTTGGTCACTGTGATTAATTAATAAAGGCAGTCGTTAGCCAATCAGGTAATGACTTGTCATCCCTATATCGCTTGGGAGTATCTCAGTACTACTGCGGCCACAGATCTCACTAAGGTAACAGCACTTGAAATGTATAAAATAATTACTCTACTTATCTGCCCTACCACCACAGAATAATGTATAATGCTGCCAAATCAAAATCTGACTGTTACGCAAAATACAAAAGTCTGTGTAAAATGGATTGGATTATACACCAGTTTTGGACTCCACCTTTTTTCTTTGTAACCCCTTGAACAAATGCTGCAAAACATTCAGCACTCTGACAATGAAATTGGTGTGCCAGGTCTGGAAAGTTTGAAGGACATTCATCAAACGGGTGCAAAGTTATTAGGCGACAATTCTATTTTTTTTAAACCCTATCTCTCTCCTAACTATAAATACAGAATGGCTACTGTCAAACTTAAATTTTGCTTATTAGTTACTGTATGTATATATACATACATACATATATATATATATATATATATATATATATATATATATATATATATATATATATATATATATATATATATATATATATATATATATATATATATATATATATATATATATATATATATATATATATATATATATATATATATATATATATATATATATATTACCTACTGGCGATAGCCAGTAGGTATATATAGTTAGGATTTTTTTCCTATGGGACTTTTGAAAATTCTATGTCTAATGACTTTGGCGTTTGTGGACGGAATTGGCTGAAATTTTCAGGAAAGTGGCACATTTTGTTTCTGAGCAGCCCCTAAAAATTTGAGGGGGGGGTCGTCAAGGGGGGGCCGAGAAAAAAGGGGGTTCCCAAAACGCATTTTTCCCATTCATTTTTCCATAGGGCGGTTGGCCTCACTTTTAGCTCGAACGGCTGAATGGATTTGCACGAAACTTGGCAAAATTGTAGGGACTGTTAGCCCGATGTGCCTTTGCTAGGTCTCAATATATGTGCTCCAGTGGATTTTGAGAAATTAACGTTCAAAAAAAGATATATATCTGTAACAGCGCTCCGGGCAGCGCTTCGGTTCGCGTACTTTTCGCGTAACGGAACTTTGCGATGCGAAGCTGATTGGATCTCCGGTGTCTGTCAACATTCTAAACAGTCCGGAGCGGCCGCCATCTTGTCTCTCGGTAGGATCGAGAGACAAGAGGAGGCCAAAACAAAGGGGGAAATGAAGGAAAGGGGGCAAGGTAGACCCCTTCTGACCCCCTAGGATTGATGAGGGGGATATTATAGAGCCACGCGGGGCCCAAAAAAAAAAAAAAAATTCCGATTTTTTCGCCGTAGAGACGCGTCTAGGTACGCGAACCGGGCAGCTAACCGGGTAGCTAACCGGGAAGCTAACCGGCAGTGTAACGGGAGTCTGAGGAGTAGCTGATTGGCTGTCAACATTGTAAACAGTCCGGAGCGGCCGCCATCTTGTCTCTCGGTAGGATCGAGAGACAAGAGGAGGCCAAAACAAAGTGGGAAATGAAGGAAAGGGGGCAAGGTAGACCCCTTCTGACCCCTAGGATTGATGAGGGGGATATTATAGAGCCACGCGGGGCCCAAAAAAAAAAAAATCCGATTTTTTCGCCGTAGAGACGCGTCTTGGTACGCGAACCGGGCAGCTAACCGGGCAGCTAACCGGGAAGCTAACCGGCAGTGTAACAGGAGTCTGAGGAGAAGCTGATTGGCTGTTAACATTGTAAACAGTCTGGAGCGGCCGCCATCTTGTCTCTCTGTGGGATCGAGAGACAAGAGGTGGAAAAAAAAAAGGTGTAAATGAAGGAAAGGGGTAAGGTAGACCCCTCCTGAACCCCTAGGATTGATGAGGGGGCTATTAAAGTTCCCCGCGGGGCAAAAGAAAAAAAAATTGTGATTTTTCGCGGTAAAGGTGCTTCCCGGTACGTTAACCGGGCAGCTAACCGGCAGCGTAACGGGAGTCCGACATATTGTGTTTTTTGAACGTTTGTGATATGTGCACGTGTGGATTTTGTCTAATTAAGGTTAAAAAAATATATATATATCTTTAAGCGTGCTCTGGCGCGCTTACGTTACGGGTTTTGTTTGCGCTGCAGAGACGATACGTCACGGTTATGTGATGCATCATGAGGCGTCTCACGGGCTACGTGATACGTCACGTAATAAAGAATATATTTTACAGCTATAGATATTAGCTTTTAAAAAACCAATGAAATTCACTGAAAAAACCATAGGTTATAGACCATATATAGTTAGGAATTTGCATTTACAAAACCTTGAAAATTCACTGAAAAAACCATAGGTTATAGACCATATATAGTTAGGGATTAGCATTTACAAAACCTTATTTTATTCGCACAAAACCATTGAAATTCCATATATAGTTAGTTGCACTAACTATATATCGCGGACCCGCAATCCACTGCTAATGATGCCACATATTACATCATTCATGACATGGTCAGTGACATCACTGATGACATCACTGATGACATCTCAAATGACATCACTGATGACATCACTGATAACATCTCAAATGACATCACCAATGACATCACTGACATCTCATTTGACATTACTGATCACATCACTGATGATATCATTTATGTGATAATACAATGAACATCTTCAGACTCTAATATAACCTTAGATACACTCAGTGTAAACAGACACTCACAGACTGTCACACATCCATGGAGTTACTCACACACCTAGTCAGTCATGCAAAGAATCAATCACACCTCCATTTCCTCAACTATACAGTTATACACACCTTACTTATTCAAACATATACTAACACATATGTACTCTCTTATACAATCCCTGATACAAGTTCACAATGATCCATACAGCCACTCTCACATTCACTGGCTCTTATGTTCAGTTATTTATATATGTCAACTCTCACATGGACTGTGTTTTACATATGTACTTACTTTGACATGTAGCACTGAGATATCCATTCACTCACCAATACACTCATGCACACAGTCAACTGTCCATACAGCTGTTTCTACATGCACTTTTGAACCCATACACCTAGGGAATCAACTGCTCACACATCTATGCACAGAGTCATACACCTCCCAGCCACCCACACACATACTCAGTCTCCCATACAAATACTTGGGCAACCATTCAATAACCCATATAGTTACTGATATAGCTACTGATTTAAACATTCAGCAGTTTACAGAACAACATATATAATGATTGCCAAATTAAGAAACTTTAGTAACTAACCCATGCACTCAGTGAGACACATTTAATCATTCTCTCATACAGTCAGTCATGCACCTACTAAATCCTTCATCCAGACACTTATACATCCACTCATTCTTCAATATGTAAGACATATTTTAACTTTACAGAAACATACAGTCACTGGGTGTTGTCATCAGTGATGTCATCAGTGATGTCATCAGTGATGTCATTTGAGATGTCATCAGTGATGTCATCAGTGATGTCACTGACCATGTCATGAATGATGTAATATGTGACATCATTAGCAGTGGATTGCGGGTCCGCGATATATAGTTAGTGCAACTAACTATATATGGAATTTCAATGGTTTTGTGCGAATAAAATAAGGTTTTGTAAATGCTAATCCCTAACTATATATGGTCTATAACCTATGGTTTTTTCAGTGAATTTTCAAGGTTTTGTAAATGCAAATTCCTAACTATATATGGTCTATAACCTATGGTTTTTTCAGTGAATATATATATATATATATATATATTTCAAAACTATGGTGCTTCTTGTTCACACATATATATTGAAAAAAACAAAGGTTTCAGGACGTTACAGTTATGAAATAGATTTTTTTAAATGTAGACATTTACTGAATAAACCAAAGGTTACAGTAACGTTATAGTTTGGCTCAGATTTCACTCATACAAAACCAGTGAAATTCAGCAGTTATAGTTACCTGATTTAACTATAACTTACTCCTACGTAATGCACTGCTTCTGACCTCACATATTACATCACTGTTAACATGGTCAGTGACATCACTCATGACATCATATCACTGATGATATCACAAATGACATCACTAATGATATCACTGATGACATCATCCAGTGTTTTCTAAAGGTTTATGAGTGTTAAACAAATATGATAAGGTACTACAAAAGTTAAATTGCTATACTTTGTGTACTACTGATGAGTGAAACTTTTTGTAACATATATTATGTGAGTGGCTTTGTGAGTGTGTATACCTGTGTGTGAGTGGATGTCTGATTGGCTCTATAGGTGTGTGAGTGACTGTATGGGTAAATACGTAGGTGTGTGAGTAGCTATGTGGTGAGCGAGTGGTGTATTGTGGGTGAATGTGTGTGTGAGTGACCATAAGGATGAGTAAGTGGCTGTATGTGGGAGTGAATGGTTGTGTAATCGTTGTATGGGTGAGTGAGTGGCCATTTGAGGGTTTCTATGGATATGTGAATGGGTATTTAAGTGTTGTGTGGGTGTGTGAAAAGGTACATGAGTGGTTGAATGGGTGAGCGAGTGGCTCTGTTGAGAAGTTGTATGTGTGAATGAGTGGGATGTGATTTGCTCTATGGGTAAATAAGTGGGTGTGTGAGTAGCTGTATGGGTGAGTGAGTGGCTGTGTGAGTGACTGTATGAGTGAGTGAGTAGCTCTATCAGTAGGTATATGGGTAATTGAGTGGCTGTGACAGTGGCTATATGGTTGAGTGAATGGGTGTGTAAGTGGGTCTAGGGATGGGTGAGTGGGTGTCTAAGCAGTTGTATGGGTGTATGAGTGGTTGTGTGTGTATGGGAATGAATGTTAATGTTAATGTTAAGTTGGTCTTCTATAGCGCACGGCTACTCCAAAGGAGTGTCCCGGCGCTTTAATTAGTGACCGGAAAAGACAAACGGCAAGAACACAAACAAAACCACTACAGAAGAATAAGAAAAATACAGCAATGGAAAGAGAGCACACTACCGGGCAAAGAGCCATGTTTTAAGGCCCTTCCTAAAGGCCAGTAGATTAGGTGTACTGTGTAGTGCCAATGGAAGAGCGTTCCAGAGCTGCGGAGCTAGCAGCCTGAAAGAGTGGCCTCCAATGCGTGCCTTTTTTACTCGGGGAACCACAGCCAGGAGACTCAGATCTCAGGGTTCGGCCCGGATGGTAAAAGGCAAGTCTCCTTTGGAGATATTGGGCTCCCGTGATATGCAAGGCCTTATGGGCCAGTGTCAAGGTCTTAAACACTATCCGCTTCCGGATAGGCAGCCAATGAAGCGACTGCAATAGGCTCGAGACTCTGGCCCACCTGTGGAGGCCAAAGATGGCCCGCGCGGCCGTGTTCTGAACCACCTGCAAGCGTTGCAGGAGATACTCCGGCAGGCCAAGATATAGTATGTTGGAATAATCTAATCTTGAGCTGATTAAGGCCTGAACCGTGGTCCTCCTATGCTCTTCAGAGAGCAGAGGGAGGAACTTCCGGAGCATCTTGAGAAGGCCAAAACAAGTTCCCGAGTGAGCCAGAACCTGGGATCTTAATGTCAGCCCGTTGTCAATCTTAATTCCCAGATTCTTAGCTAACTGGGACGAGTGCGCTGTAGGGAACATGTCGGCAGGCCACCATTCATGCCACTCTGGGTCAAGTGAGCAACCGAAGAAGAGTATCTCAGATTTATCTGAGTTGAACTTGAGGCTGTTTAGCTGGAACCATTTGAAAACAGCTCCAAGGCACTCTCGGATACTCTCTCCGTCAAAATCTTCTCCTTTCCGACATGTAAAGAGGAGCAGGGTATCGTCGGCATAGGATACGATCTGGGCCCCAAAGGACTCCACCAGTGTCACCAGAGGTGTCATAAAGATGTTAAAAAGAGTCGGGCTCAAAACAGAGCCCTGAGGGACTCCGACTCCCAATGGCGGCATCTCGGTAGAGCTAGGAGAGGCCCAGACCGTTTGTCGTCGGTCAGCCAGAAAAGATCTAAACCAGCTGAGCGCCGCCGACAGATCAAGCATGACAAGCATGGCTTTGCCTCCCGAATCCAGCGACTCTTTAATGGCTTCAGACACCTCCAACAGCGCCGTCTCGGTGCTTAAGTTGGGGCGGAAACCAGATTGGGAGGAATGTAGCAGATCGTGGGACGCCAAAAAGTTGGAGAGCACGATATGCATATGTTTCTCCAAGATCTTAACCAATGCGGGAAGGAGCGAGATAGGCCTGTAATTGGCGAGAACCTCAGGGGCAAGGCCGGGCTTTTTAAGGAGGGGAATGACCATTGCCTGCTTCCACGCCTGCGGAACCACCCCTTGACTCAGAGAAAGATTCAAGAGCGGGTTTGCCAAAGGATTAACAATAACCGCCATTTTCGCCAAGAATTTGGCCGGGCACAGATCAAGAGGCAATCCAGATTTAAGATTAGCCATAAGAGCCAAGGACGAGGCTGGCGAAAATGGCGGAAACACCGCCAAGACTGGACCTGAAGGAATCGATGGAACTGGCCCATCCACGGGGGTGGGAAAAACATCAACCAGCCTCGTGGGAAAAGAGTCCTAGAACAGCTTTATCTTAGTGGTGAAGAAATTGGCGAGGGCAGACACCCATGACTCAGAAGGGGCGGCCTGAGTTGAATTAGACCGAGGGGTCGTGAATTCTCTAACGATCGTAAAGATCTCCTTACAGGAGTTGGCTGCCGCCTCAATTCTCCTGGCGAAATAGCCTTTTTTCTCCTGGAGGATTTCCTGGTGGTAGGCTTTAACCGTTGTTCTGTAGACAAGCCTAGCATCGGCATCATACTGTGACCGCCAAACCCTTTCGGCTACTTTGCACTGCCTGCGGGAGTGCGACAGTGCTTCGGTAAACCAGGGGGCAGAAACCCATTTAGATGTCGATCGGGGGGGAATCACAGGGGCTAGATCCATCAGCCACAACTGCAAAGATTCTAAATCTTTGTCCAGATCGCCCGTAAAAGGGAAGGGATGATCCAGATAGGCCGGAGTCACCCGATGGTACGCCCTGGATACAGGCCCCTGATGTCTCAGAGCGGTGCTGTAGATGATGTCATCAGTGATGTCATGAGTGATATATTTGAGATGGCATTAGTGATGTCACTGGCCATGTCATGAGTGATGTAATATGTCAGGTCATAAGCAGTGCATTGTGGTTGCGTAAGTTATTGTAAGCTCAGGTAAATATAACTGCTGAATTTCACTGGTTTTGCTATAAAATCTCTATAATGTTTGTTTTTTTCTGTGAATTTCCATGTTTTTATAACATTATTTCCTAACTCCAACTTCCTTGAAACCTTTGTTTTTTTCAGTGAATTTCTAAGGCTTATTAAATTTTATTTCCTAACTTTAATCTATGCCTTTTCAGAGTGGGTGTGTGAGTGTCTATATAGATCGGTGAGTGGCTGTATGGGTCTGTGAGTGTATGTGAGAGTGGCTGAAGGGGTGTGTGGGTGTGTCCGAGTGTCTGTGTGGGTATGTTGATAGCTCAGTGAGTGAGTGGTCCAGAAGGGAACCTCACCTGCCCCTTTAACAAGAGTTCACAGTTTATAAACACTGATGATCCACATAGAACGAATACCCTATGCCATTTTTTAACAATAACCCTCCTTAGAACTTTGGTTGAAGAAACAAATGCTATGTTTCATATAGGTACCCCAATTTAGGCTCAGGTAGTCTCAGTACCGCGTTTGACACAGTGTCTCACTTTGTCTTGTTGGGAGCCTTGCAGTCCTTGGGCCTGGCAGGTTAAGGCTTGCAGTGATTCGGCTATTTTCTAACGGACCGAGCTTTTCAGGTCATTTCCGCATCGGCCAGCTCCAACTCTCAGCTATTTAATGTGTATGTCCGTCCTTTGGCGGATGTTATTGAAGAGGCTGGTCTGTCCCTTTTTCCTATGCTGATGACACCCAGATCATCTTTTCCCTTTCATCTCCTAAGGGGTCGGAACACTCTGTTCTTCAGTTAGGTTTGAGTAAAGTTGCGTCCTGGATGCAAAACAACCTGCTTAAACTAAACGGCGACAAGATTGAAGTCTTGATCTGAGGGAAAAAGCATGACCTCTGGGGACCTCAACACTGGCCCTCTGAAATGGGTGCCTTACCCTGCCGGTACATCATGTTCGCAATTTTGGCTTCATACTTAGCGGGCTTAAAGTATGGAAAGTGATCAGGAAAAAGCTAGGGATAGGAAGGCTCTCGTTCTACACATCGATTAAAAATAACCCTGATCTGCCCCAATTTTTAATGATAGCTACATGCTCAAATGGTATGAGGCCGGGATTAACCAGGTAGGGTAGGCTCCCTCTTTTCCTCCGATGGGAGATCTTCCTTTGAAGAACTGAAGGACAAATTTGGACTAGATTGGCGTGACTTTTTTAAATACCTCCAAATCAGATTATTTTTTAATACGAAAGACTGGCGGAGGGGAGGTATAGGTAAAATAAAATTAATAGATATATTAATAGCTGGTACAAGGAACAAGATTGGAGGCATATACCTACACATTATGACCATGTTTCCTGACGATATGGAAAAAATAGCTTAAAAATGGCTTGAGAAAGCAGACATACCGAACAACAAGTTCAAATATGCCTTTGAAATGTCGCAAACAATCTTAATTTCTAGTAAACGCCAGGCACAATTTTTTAACACTTGCTTCTTTTTATATTATACGCCCGACAGAATAGCAAAATGGGGATCTGGTGCAAGCACTTTCTATCCTAGGTCTAATCTCTATAGTGCCAATTGTATACATATTCTTTCAAAGTGTGAGGGATTAAAAACGGTTAAAAAAGAAATAGAGACATTTCTGTCCACAATTTTAAATAGTTCAATTGTATTATCTAATGGGAACATGCTATTGGGGACTGCGGATTCCGAAAACCCTATTGTGGGTCACAAACTTATCTTTATTGCAATGGCTGTATTCAGACTCTCATTGCCTCTGCTTGGCAGGATAATAATGCCTCATCATTTCAACAATGGCTAGCCAGATTCCTGGTGTAGCGTTCTAATCTAGGACCCTGATCGATACTGTGACCTTATGCCCCTATTCGGCTATAAATCCATTTATTCCCTATATTGGCATAACCGTTCAAGTGCAATATTCAGAAACTCATCTCTGGCCTCACACAAACAGAGCCACATTTCAGAATAGCTTTCTCTGCCACTTCCTTTGCAACCAATTAGTGCAATGACATAGCAGAAGTTAATATCTGACATTCCTAGATTAACACTCCGAGTTCTTCAACAAGATAAAAACTCAGCGACCTGGAAATCCCCGCTTGCTGTGTTTTGATTAGTAATAGAACTCTAATGAGCACTTAGAAACGATCACTTCCTAGTGACATCTTTATTGACGTCTTATGTCTAAAAACTTACGTCAAACAAGGCACCTTTCAGGTATAAATATTACCAACGTTGCCTTAAGCAAACGCTGCTGCTGTCTGCTGTCTGCTGTTGTTTTCACTGAAGCTATCAATGCCATCGCTGCTGCTGAAGAAGCTGTCATGCTGATGATACCATAGCTGCTATCGCTACTGCTATCGCTGCTAACTAGCGAACGATGGTGTGGTGAATTTAGGAGCTGAACAGCTGTCCCCTGCAAGAGCCCAGCAGATGCAAGCTGCCCGCGGACGCTGCCCCTCCTCCTCCTCCTCGACGCGCTGAGAAGAGACGCTGTCTTTCTCCTGCAGAGAAATCCAGCTCCGGCGTTTCTAGTCTACCCTTGCGGGTGACTGGGATATCGACCCCCTGAAGGAGATACCAGACCTCCATCATTCTATTCCAGAGGTATGGTGTTGACTAAACCCTTAGAGAGAATTCTTGAAGCAAACCTTGGCAAAACCAACTTAAACTAAAGCTACTTACTTACTCCCCTCCCAAGTATTAGGCTTAGGTCAGGTACACTGGGGTAGGCGTAGTTAGAAGCACCAGTTGAGTATTTTTAGCCTAATGTATATATGAATGTATATATGTTTTTTTCATTTTAAACCATTATATGGCTAAGAAACCATATCAATACAGTATTATTTTGCAATACTCATCTTACTGTACGTACTTTTTATAATAACAAGTCTTGCAATTGTGGCAATTCATTTCTCTTGTACGAGAAGAAAGACTGTTCAATAAATGTTACCCTTTATTGACAACGCCCGTCTCTCTATTCTCTACATATTGTGAAAGTAAACTGCACAACCACTGACTGAGTAAAATAACTGTCTATTGTTTCACACGACCCTAGAGATTGACTCTTGATCTGAGGAGCAAAGTTGTCATGTTGCACGGTTGTTGGAAAACTGAATCCCTTCTTGGCTGTGCCAGGGAAGCTGATCACTTCCTATTCAGTCAAGAAAGTTTCCAGTGACCTCTGAGCTAGTTGGTAACAAACCCAATTAAGTTTAGCATAGTCAGTGGAGGCCTGGAAGATCCGCACTTCTACGTCGATACTACTGTTTATGTTATTCCAATGCACAGGGCCTATTGGGAAAATAGGAACTACACTACACTGGCAACAGCAAATATCGAAATTGCCATACATAAACGTAAGGGAAGAAAAAAACAGAAAAAAGGCCTAAAAATGTGGACTCCCCTGATAGCATGGCGTCAAAGTCTGGGTTTTACAGAGTAAACCCCATGCTTAATAGGTAAAAGATCAAAAATATAAGCAGATTAGGACGCCCCAAACCAGATAGGACTTGTTTTCCTGGTATCTTACTTTGCCTCACTAAACTGTTTACAGCATAGTATCATGTATTCCCTATGTAATCCTCTGTACAGTATGTATAGTCTTTATTTGTCTACTAATGTTTTGTGTACTATGATATTCTTATCTGCCTGTCCGGGAGGGTGGGGGGTGGCGGGGGCGTGGGGTAAAAGCTTGTTGTTGTAAAATCTGAATAAAGATATTTAAAAAAAAAAAACTGATCAACTTGTATGTGTCACAAAACATTCTACACTAAATGCCAACGTCAAACAAATAATAAATTCCAATTGGCATATTTTAAATAGGGACCCAGAACAGGAAATAAAACTGGCCAAACCATTATTTGCATATAGATCTAATAAAATCATTAAAGACATGATAGTACCTTCAAGTTTTAATGCGGACAAAACTTTCATCCAAATAACCATTGAGGGAAGTACTCCGACTAAAGGAACTTTTAAATGTCCATTGTGTAAATCATGCGACACAGTGATGGAAGGGGAAACCCTAGTTTTTAATGGTTATATCGTTTGTGCACAGCAAATATGGAACTGCAAAACCCATAATGTGATCTATCTTATTGTATGTTCCAGTGGATTAGATTACGTAGGTGAGACTTCACTAGCAGTAAACACGAGAATTACAGAACATCGTTCTGCCATCCGTACTGCCAGAATAACTGCACCATTAGTTAAACACTATCTTGATTTAAAACACAAGCCAGAGGATATGCATTGCGAGTGTTAGGAAAAATAAAAAGTTCAGAAGAGAATGGAGGCACAGAAATTCGCAAAAGAAGAGAAGTTTATTGGATCTTTTCTCTTAATACCTCGAATTGTGGGCTAAATAATGAGTTACCATGGGAAAATGAAATTTAGTGTAGATATCTGTTGAATGCAATACAAATAATCTATTGTGTCTTCCACATACTGTGCTGTAAAATAACTATGCTGTCAACTGAATGAATTATATAGTTTAAAAAATATTTTAATGTAATCACTTGGCCACGAAAATATTTCATTTTTTTTTTAATAAACAGCCTGATTAGACCTACAGAAATGCTATTGATGATTGTGACAAATATTAAGTTGTATTCCTGACAGGCCTGTGAGCGTTAAGATTAAGGAAGGGGAGAAATTCCCTTTCTGACAGTTAGCATTCTAGCGTATAATCCCCTTTTAGGAAAGGACAAAAGTGCAGATCACATGACTAGGGTACGTTTTTAATTAACAACAATAGAAACACAGAGAAGGGACCATGTGATTGGCCCTCTCCATATGATCTATTTATGTAACGTACCTGGATGTGTCAGTTACGCTACGTATTAGGAGTAAAATACAATTCACAGACAAAACCAGACGCATAACATTCAGAACTGAAAATGTTTAAAAAGAATCCAGAGATGAAGCTCAACCTTTTCAGCACATAGACGCAGCAAGTTAGGACATTTCCACGCCGACGGGCCGATATCTGTCTTCTAAATTCTCCCCCACAGTCCGTCAATGAATAGGGAATAGCTTACAGCTTATAACTAGCTCAATGTCTTTAAACAACGGGGTTAAATAATAACTGAAATTAAATTGAATATACAAGAAACCGGGAGATACAAACCATTATGATGGCCTCTGGAGCTCAAGTAGGGCTGTTCGGGCCTTCATATTCCTGTTATCTTTCTTTTAATGTTAATAAAGAGGTCCGATCGCGCAAGAACCACATTCCACGCTGTCACTTGAAGCGTAAAAGGCCATTTTATTAGGACAAGGTTGCACTCCTTTAGGCTTTATTACATAGTACAGAAATGCAATAAATATACTTTTCCTCACCCCATACCGATTCATTCTCCATTCCTCCTTCTCAAATCCATCTCACCTGTTTGACTCTTCCCCATTCACTCGGTGACCTCCTTCCTCTCCCCATTCTCACCTTCACTTGCCCTCCGAGCATCCTCTGTTGAGATAAGGGTCATTCTGGGCCAAACTTTGCTTGCAACAAGAGCCTCCTTGGCTAGTGAACAACCATCCACCCTTTTGCCGGTGTCCAGCATAGACATAGGGTTCCCGGGCCAAAACCTTGTTAGTGCCACGTGGCCCCTTTCCAATGAACGACCATCCACCTTTTTGTTCGCCTCCACTGCGAACTGATAGGATTCAATGTGACCGAAACTTTATTTGTGACAGGTGCCCCCCTTCGCGGTGAACAACCATCCACCCTTTGCTTGTATTCAGCGGAACAGAAGATTTGCGTGACCAAATCTGCTTGCGACAAGCACCCCCTCCTTGGTGTACAACCATCCACCCTCTTGGTCGTATCCGGTGTAAACAGACAGGATTCCTGGGCCCAATTCCTTCCTGTGTCAAGTGCCCCCTTCGCAGTGAACGACCATCCACCTTTTTGCATGCCACCAGTATAATGGAAAATTCTGGGCCCAAACTTTGCTTTCTGACGAGCACCCCTTCATCGGTGAATAACCATCCACCCATTTGCTTGCCTTCAATGAAGATAGATAGGATGCCGGAGCCCAAAACCTTATTAGTGCCAAGTGCCCCCTTCACGACGGACGACCATCCACCCTCTTGCTCGCCGCCATTGCAGACAGATAAGATTTGATGGGACCGAAATTTTGTTTGTGGCACTTGCCCCCCACGCCTTGAACGACCAGTCCACCGTCTGTCTTCATCCTGGGGAAACCGTTCAGAAATATTTGGGCCATAACTGTGCTTATGACAAGAGCCCCACTCACAGTGAACGACCATCCACCACCAGGGCCTGCACCCAAAGGCACCAGTAACTTCTATGGACGGGCCGACCCTGTCCATGCAGGTGGCCCCCTTCCCAGGGCAATCCCACTCCCCTCACCTGTACCTCCATCAGTCAATAGCTCCCCCCCTTCGACTAATTCTGCTGTAAGGCCCCAAGTCATCACAGCGGCCCAATTTCCACCATTTTCTGCGTCCTTGTACCATGCCCCCCTCCATGCATCATTGTAAAAGCCATACCCACGATATCCCAGCATACGTTTGTCTCCCACCTGAAACCTCGAATTGGGGCGACTCCTTATTTCACATAACACAATGTCAAACATCCAGACCAAAAACCTTCAATTACATATCCCAGATTCCTACATCATTGTACAGCCCTTGAGCAGCTGGCTAGTTCGCCTCTTCTGACGGTCCAAGGGGGGGGGGGCACTCCCGCCCAGGCGACCGCCTATGGTACCAGCTATTAATACTCCTGTAGTAGAAAAGAATAATTAGTCCTGCATGAAGTTTATCCTTCTTTCCTTAGCCCCCGGTCGACAATTCTCCAGTCGCCACATCAACACAGAAATCGGACACCCGCAGCCCTGAAACCTGCAGCCGCTCCCTCCCTCCCCCCCAGGGCCCTCCATCTGGTAATGCTGCAACAGCCCCCACAACACCAAAAACGAGCCCCACTGTAGAACAACCTGCAGAACCGAAATCCTACTTTCCCCCTTCGGAAAAAAAAAAACACACCCCCAGTCCTATGCCTTCAATCTTAAGCCAATAATCTCAGTGCCCGTGAAGACTGCCCCCCAACCGTAACCGCTGAACCCACCTCCAATCCAGGCACCCAGACAAACCATCCTCACAAAGCGCCTCAAAGCACCAAAATTGCCCTGCTTGAGAATCAGGTGCCCTCAGTATGTACCCCAAGCCACGCCAGCCACAATGCCAGTCACCATTAATCCGCTACTCAACATTGACCACTGCAAACCCGCCTCCAGGGTGAAACCAATGCACTTCCAGTTCACCCTTTAACTCATGAGAAGAGCACAGTGCCAGAGTCTTCCCGCCACTGCCTTGCGCGCAGGTTCCCCGCACCACCCATCCTAAAACCATCCCTACACCTACCCTGCCACGTACACTCCCGATGCACAACCCAGTCTCGCACTCTGTGTGCCCATGAAAAAATCCCCGGCCTAACACCCAGCCCAAACCCCCCTTCCCATGTGTAGCACTCCCAAACCAGACATGCTGTAAATCCACCTGCAACCCAGGCCCCCCCCCAAAAAACAGCGCTCTGATACCCACGGGTCCTGCCACCGCAAAATAAAACTGAAATGAGGACAGCATAGCAGTCAAACCCGTCTCACCTATAGCGCAAACCTCAAGCCCTACCACTCCTATGCCAGTATTCAGTATCCGCATCATTTGTGCCAGCCATCCATGTCCACGCCCCCCTCCCCTGGGTGGGCCCCCATCACAGTCACCTAATCCCGCTCCAGCATCCCTGGACCTGTGCAAACCCCTCCTCCCAGAACAAATCCTGCATCTGCGCCAGACTCCCAGCTTTCTCCCTACGACATTGAACGCAATGGACCCATGGCCTCGAACAACAGAGATGGACTTCCTAGCCCCCTCGATCCCCCAAATGTCAGTGGATTGTCTAATTCTCTACTGTGCAAGTCAACCCAGCCTGATGGCACCCAACATCAGCATGCCCAGAAGAGTGCACACACGCCCCCCCATGCCGCTTATTCCACCTAGTACTGCTTGTGTGGCAGTCGGCACCTCAGGCCCCCAAGCGCTCCTCTCACTCTGAGAATGCCCCGGGACCCCTGGCAAAGAATTTCAACCACGCCGAATCAACAAGCACCGTTACCTAACATTCCAATTCAGCAACCGGTGTGCTCCATTGGTCCCCTGTGCAGTCCCATGCCTACCCGTCACTTGACCCTAAACATTACACCAGCAGCCTGCCGCAGCAGCACCTGCATCCCCTTTCATCCACCACCTCCCAATGCACCCCAGCCAACCAGCCATAGAAACCTGTCTATGCAGCTCCCCCCTTTGCCCCCATCCATAGACCCATACCTGAGAGTCCATCCAGGACCTCCTTCTCCTGCTGAGTCGCTAGCGTTCCTCGCTGACGTCGTCCCCCGCATTCGCCTGTAACCGTACTTGTCTCCTGGAGCAACACAAAGCAGACAAATTACCTGGAAACGCCCCCCAACCCACCCCCTGGGCAACCCCACTCAACCGCCATCCTATTTGCACTGCATCAATCAAACCAGCAACCCACTCCCTATTCTCACGGCAGACCACCACATCCATGTCCACAGAAACCCCTCACTCATCAGCAGAACTCCATGCCGCATGCCAACTGTCACACACTGTGGTCGTAACTTCCGAAAAAATTCCATAACGCTGCAATGTTTGAGCTGCGCGATCCCACGATGGAGGGGCTGGTCGCCACAGTCCCCCCTACAGCTTCTGGCCAGCGCCCTGAGGCCATTGTGCGCCCCGCTGGCATTCCACTCACTGCCGGCACAATTCCGGTCCTGGTCCCCCCCCCCACCAGGTTGCTCCAACCAGGTGAGCCCTGAGCACCACCGGACCTCGCGCCGTTCAGGAGGTCCCTCACCCCTACTGCTCCCTGCGAATGGAGGTACAGAATTCAGAAGAGGGTCTCCAGTACATCCCCCCATTGGCCCCCCGTGCCGCCACCCAACACAAACCCACCACGGACCAAGTCCCGGTAGGGCAGCCCCAGCAGTCCACAAACTAGTAGTACCAGTGCCCGCCCCCCCCAGGTCCATGTGTTACGCGTCAGAGCTCGCCGTCCTCACAGCCCCCACCACCATCCGAGGCAGCCAGCTCGCCCCCAGTACCGGGCATAGCCGCGCCTGAACCCGCTTTAGACCGCCGCCATCATCCCTCCCAGCCCAGGCCAGACGTGTCACCCCGCCTGCCACAGGGAATCCTCCTGCTCCGCACCGGCCTGTGCGCCACATGGCCCCCTTCACCTCCACCCGACAGGGACAACGGCAGCGTGTAACGCTTAGCTGAGAACAAAAAGGCAAAACCAGACCTGCTGCCCATACACACTGCCGCTGGACGCCAAAAACCAGGTGCCCCATCCACAAACTCCAGGGGGTGGCGGTCCGCAGGCCCCAACACCTCAGAGGAACCAAATGCTGACACCCACACCTGACATCTGCCAGCCTGACACCCACCCAGAGAGCCCACCGGCTGCAGCCCCACCCACCGGCCCGCACTGCGACGCTGTTCACAGGTAATTTTTACTGCATGTATCATTACTGGACTAATTGTGAAGCGCTCCGACACCTTCGGGAAAAAACGCGCTATCTAAAAATGCCGAATTAAATGAAAGAAAAGGATAAAAAGCGCAGACCGCAGGCCCAGTATGGTCCTGGCGCCCCAGAAAACATTCCTGCACACCACCTACAACAGCCATTTCAGGAAAAAAAACACCCCCGACAATTGACAAATCGGCCTCTGCCCTAACCACCCACCTACCGACGACAACGTTTTCTTATGTCCCCCGGGTGGTGCTTATATGTTCAGAAGAGGCTGTTTCTCCTCTCCTAACACCTTTTAAGCTCTCCCAGATCCCGCCCCTTGCCCCTCTAATCCCACCCCACACCTTGTCCTTCCGGTCTATGCGCAAATTCCCATGGGGAAGACTGGTCTGCGACCTTTGCTTCCCCTGGGGCCCGCATTCGCTTCTATTTTTGACAAACTCCAAAAAATCAACCATACATCTTTTAATCTAAGAAATGTGACCTGTTAACTTAGAATATACATAACGAATCCTTGATATTTAATTTTGCCCATTTATGTGTTTCCCAATAAGAAAATAGCTGTCTAATCACCACTTTTAGTTGACCCTCTACAACTAATCTAAAGCGGAAAACCATTGACGAAATTTGATGAAAATTGTCTGAATATAAACTGGAACTGTTGGAATTTTTTTAACACATCGATAAGGAGTTTTGAAAATTTCAGATACTGACAAACATTCACACAAATATTAGCTTTATACAGTGAACTTGTCATATTGTGATACCAATAGTTGTTTATTGATTTTTATACAGATTCCAAAGGAATACATATAGTTTTAAATATATAGAAATACGCGACTATCTTTAAGAAGGATATATCAGAGTCCTGTAGGACCTAAATTAGGGTAAGTATTATGTCCTCCACGCTCGTTATACATACAACAATTCGATGTATAAATAAGAATTAATTTAGGACCACTTCATTAACCCTTCTAGATCTTGTAAGTCCATCGATACACTGGACCTAGATAACCCACAATAAGCTGAATATAAAACCCTGGACCAAAATCCAATAATAAGCTTGAAACAAAAAGTAAGCATTTATCGCTGGGTCTACCTAAATTTTTATTCAAGTGGAAGTGAAATTCTTGGTGACTTATGGTTTCCTATAAATCTGATTATATCTAAAGTAGTCACAATATTTTCCTTCTTTACGCACCCTTTTAAAGATGACATGACAGAATCTTGTCTAAAGATATTTCTTTATTATTCTTCTCTGCTCTTTTAGTATACATCTTTAGATGATGGTCAATCTACTTTGCAATTTATAATGAACCTCAGTGTAACTGTCAAAAATGATATTTTAGGTAAATGTATGGCATTTCCTGACGCAGATTGCGTCGAAACGCACATCGAAGACAAAAACCTTTTTTGGTGCCACGGTTTAAGTCTGTTTATTTTGTGTGATTGGTTGAAGAGAACTGTTTGTTTTTATGTAACTGAGTATATGTATTTATATGTTAACTACATACAAAATATAGCATGAAGAGTTATTTTATGAATTGATTTCAATATTGTAATAAACTATGTTTTTAAACTACCTCAAATTAAAATTGAAATGTTTAATTTTTTCTGTTGAATGTTACACTGAATTCACAAATAATGTGTATCTAATGGATGGATGTATTTTGAGATTTTTAACAGTAGTAACTCCATAATTGCCTTGGGATTTATATTTCATCGAATAACTAACCAGCATGGTAACAATTTTGCCAAAAGGCAATTTTAGCTTGTATTTTTATAGCCGATTACCTGAAAAAAAACAGTTGTACTTGAATGTTTACACCAACTGATATTTCTTCCCAGCACGACCTGATAGATTATCTCTCTTCCTTACCCTGCACAGACCGTCCAAATTTAGGACCGTTTTAAACTTCTAAAGAACCTACTGATGTATGATCTCCTTACGCCCTGAGGAAGCCCCCGGCTGAACAAGCCACCTTTTGGGACAAAGTTGGAAAGACATGGAATTTCCATGTTGGATATCACACATGTCGTTTCCATATATACGGACGACATGCTGGTATGCCTAACATACCCAGCCCGGGTGATGCCAATCCTCTTAAACATACTACGGATTTCAGGGAGTTCTCCAGCCTCCACATTAACCCTGCGAAATCATCAAGGGTCCCTATTGGGCAATTGGAACAAGAGACAAATGACACATACCCTGAAGTGGGCTTGCCTTTGAAAAAAGAGGGTATGAGGCACTCCGATGATCCAATTATGGCATACACCCATGACGTTCCTAGAGCATAATATAGGGAGAATATTAAATGGTGTGCGCGCTTCAGTGGGGTTCTGGAAGTCACTACCTCTCTTTAATGGGAAAAGTGGTGATCATAAAAATTATCGTACCGCCCCCCTGCCTTTACACTTTACAAAATCCCCAAATCGTGTTTTTCAGAACTGGATAGCTTATTGGTAGAGTTGTTGTGGGGGAACAAATGGAAACGTGTCAAACTGGACACCCTACAACGGAATTGGGTGGATGGGGGAGTGGAGATCCGCCCCCTATATTTCTACTATGTAGCAGCCCAGCTACAATATGCTGTTTACTGGCTGGATGAAGGTAACAACTGGGAGAAGGCCCTGCTGGAGGGAATTTATGGTAGTGACACTCGCCCGGAGTTGCTTATGATGGGAGCTGCTGTCCTGGACGCATACCCATACATGATCAGAAATGTGGCAAGAGTCTGGGAAGACACAGTCAAAAGAGTAATTTGGAAGGCACTCCTTTCCCCTGGTTAGAGAGTGGATTGTGGGCCAGAGAGTGTGCTAGAAAGGGTGTCATTGACAGGGAACTGGGTTTGCCTAAACGGGGAGGATTAAAGTGGCATCAATTGATGCCTTTGGTTAAAAGCATTGCAGATTTCCAACATCCAGACCTCATGATTGTGCATTGTGAAGGTAATGACCTAGGCACACTTAATGGGGTAGGACTGGAAATCCCAATGAAGGATACCTTTGGTCAATGAATTGTACTTTCTCTCACACTACCTTGGTGTTCTCCAACATTTGCAAAAAGGCAGAAATGGAAGTGGTCAAAGGAATTTCTCCACAGATAGTCAAAGCCAGGAGGCATGTCAAAAAACAGTTTCCACATTCCTCAGAGACCACAAGATTGGCTCCATCTACAACAACAATTTATGCTTTGACACCGATGGTATCTATAGAGGTGATGGAGTTCATTTCACAGAGAAAGGCAACAGGGTATTTCTCAAAAACTTGAAAGACTGCATCCTGTTTTTTGTGTAGTTATCATCTATACACAATAAACAAAATGGCTCTTCTCAGAGCCACCCCTTTTCTAAAACAATGGTTAATTTTCCTTTTAATTATTATTTTTTAATTATTTTTCCGAATTCGATAATCCATCATGAATTCACAAACCAAAGGCACACATGCAAGACACAGCAGCCCACTTCAGATTCACAACTGTGTGAGTACCTCTGTGCAACTCACTGGGTATATGAGTGTCTGAGTAGGTCTTTGAGTGGGTGTGAGAGGGTCTGAGTGGGTCTGTGAGTAGGTACATGAGTGTCTTAGTGGGTCTATGAGTGGGTGTAGGAGTGTCTGTATAAGAATTGAGCGGTGTGTGAGTCTCTGAGTGAGTCTGTAGACAGGTGTGAGAGAATATTAGTAGGTCTGTGAGTGGATGTGAGTATGTGAGTGGGTCTGAGCATGGGTGTGTGTCTAGGTAACTTTGTTAGTGAATATGTTAGTTTCTGAAAAGGTATGTGAGTGGGTGCATGGGTGTCTGAGTAGGTATGTATATGGGGGTGTGACTGAGTGGTACAATGAGTGGGCACATGAGTGTCTGAGTGGGTCTCCCTGTGGGTGCATGAGTGTGTATGTGAGTCTGTGAATGTGTGTGAGAGTCTCTGAGTTAGTCTGTGAGTGGGTATGTCTCAGTGGGTCCATGGACATGTGTGTTGAAATGTTTGTGTGAGTCTGTGAGTGGGTATGAGTATCTGGTTGGGTCTGTGAGTGAGTGAGTGTGTGAGTGTCTGAGTGAGTCTCTTAATGGGTGTGAGCATCTGGTTGGGTCTGTGAGTGGGTGTGTAAGTGTCTGTGTGGATATGTGAGTGGGTGTGTGAGTGTCTGAGTGGGTATGTGAGTGAGTATCTGAGTATGTCTCTGAGTGGGTCTGTGAGTAGGGGTACGAGTGTCTCATTGAGTGGGTGCATGAGTGTCTAAGTGGGTCACTGAGTGAGTGTGTTAGTGTCCGAGTTGGTCTCCTAGGGGGTGCATGAGTGTGTGTGGGTCTGGCAGTAGATGTGAGAGTGTCTGAGTGAGTCTCTGAATGGGCGTGAGCATCTGGTTTGGTCTGTGAGTGGGTGTGTGAGTGTCTGTGAGGATATGTGAGTGGGTGTGTAAGTGTCTGAATGTGTATGTGAGTGGTTGCATGAGTGTCTGGGTGGTGGGTGCATAAGTGTCTGAATGAGTAAGCAAGTGTATATTTTTTTCTGGCAGAATTTGCAAATCCTCTGTGGCAGTACACAGGTGTCACTGCAAATTCATAAATTCTTCCCAGTGGTAACATTTTTTGGGGGCATTTTGTTGCCCACAGGGTTCCTTCAGAAACCCCAATATTGCCCCATAGAGTCAAGGTACCTCAAACCTGGCAATATAATGCACACAAAAGGCAACCAGATGGTGTCGCAACCTAGCAAGTGAATGTGAATGTCCTAAACAAACAAACAAAAAGGGGTAAATACTTTCCAAAGACGAGAACCCTCACTCACAAGTCTGTGACATGCTTCATCATTGGGTTCCCTCTTGCACACAGTGCTCGCAAGGTGCACTGTGTGGGCTACAACTCTCAGGAGAAGAGCGTGAGGTGTTTTACACTTTGAAAATGTGTAGTCTTTCATACCGTTCCTGTAAAATACGAACTGGAAGTAGTGGTTTCCACTTCCGGGCCCGCTGCAGAGATTATATCTTGGTTTGGATACAATAGAATTTTTAGGGTTCTGTCTTGTCTTTTAACAATGTAGTGGAGTTGAGAAATCCCTTGAATAATCCATCGCTACACTAAACAGTTTCTTAGATTTTGGGGGGATTTCGCCTCATCTCTGTAATAAACCACGAACCACAAGTAGTTGTTTCTACTTCCGGGTCGGACGAATATTTAAGAGACCAGTTTGCCGTGACATTGGTTCCCCTTTTGGCCTCTATACTTGAAGTAATCGACGCTGTGATAGCCGGTGAGACTGCATACATGATAGCTGTGGGCAGCAACTATAGGTTATGTGAAGTACGGATGCCTACGGGCAGCAGTAGCGTGTTATTTGAGGCATGAGTGCACACGGATTGAAGCGGCACAGTTATGTTAGTCCCCTAGTTATATTTACATCTATAATTTTAAAAGGGGTGCATTTTGAAAATCATAGTTTTACAGACCTTTTCTTAAGGAGGATATGTGTCTGAATTGTTTCGACGTGGACACTTGTAGAATGGTTCCCAACGAGTCCAGGTATTCTGGATGACTCGAGTGGGAGAAGCATAATTTGTATGTCTCCACAGGAGATGTTAGTGAGTACCGTAAGAACTGAATTCTGTTGATATAAGAATTAGAAATATAAAGGAGACTATTAGGGGCATGATGAATATGGTTGGTCACTGTGTTTCCTAAGGTGATTAAACTATGTACATGTGCCATAGGACAGATATATAGGATTGATGTGTGTTCTATGTGAATTGTTGCACACATTCATTCATGTTATCTAAGTGATAGGATTCCTTGACATCTTATGTGTTACGTTGTATGGACCGTGATAATTTGTTGTTTATAATGTTTATTTCACATGATTGTGATGTTGCCTTTAAGTCCCCGTGAATCACGCGTATAGAGGACCTAGTAAAGGTAGAAGCAGACAATTGGTCTGACCTTGGTGAGATGAAAATATAAATATATTCACTTTGTGTGTGATTTTACACTTGGGGGGTGATTTGACACTGCACCTCACGGATACTTGAGCATGTGATAATGTATAAGATATGTCACTGGACTTTTGACAGACTAATATGGTTGTGTGTTTCAGAAACAGACCAGATTGAAGTTGGTCCTTGAGAGACCCATATAATCAAGTATGGTTTTCCTTTTTCTTATTTTTTAAACTTCGTAGCAGAGTGACACTAAGATGGTCCTGATGAATGCCACAAACCTTTTGGTCATATGGACAGAAACATGTTGACCTGACCATATGGGAACATACTTATCCCTGTCGTTCACACTGTTTTTTAACACTGTCCACTGGGATATTCATTAAACAAATTTTTCCCTTTTGAGGCAGTTTTAACTCACTTTTTTTACTTTAATTTTTGCACTCTGCCCCTCACTCACTGTAAACATTGGAGTGTAAAACACCTCACGCTCCTCTCCTGAGGGAGAGTTGTAGCCCACAAAGTGCACCTTGTGGGCACTGTGTGCAAGAGGGAACTCAATGATGAAGCATGTCACCTACGGGTGAGTGAGGGTTCTCATCTTTAGAAAGCAATTGCCCCTTTTGTTTGTTTATTAGGACATTCACGTTCACATACTAGGTTGTGACACCATCTGGTTGCCTTTTGTGTGTATTATATAGGAGGAGCGGAAACTTAGATGGTTACTATTCCTCCGATAGAGACCTTTTTGTGAGATTATACCTCAAACCTGACCCCTTCCCTTACTTTGCACTTTTTTTCAGCAACCCTGGACCATGTCCTTTTATATAAAATTGTATCTGCAACTTGTATATTCAAGAATCAGCTGTGACGATACATGGGGGACCGCACTGAGCATCACAGTGGTGTCACAAATCCTTCTACATGGGGAAGAACATTTCTTGGGGCATTTTGTTTCCCATAAGGGGCCCCTTTAAGACCCTATATTGCACCCATGAAGTCAGGGCAACTCTACCCTGACCCCTTGTAGTACTTTGTAATTTTTTTCAGGCCCCCGGGACCATGTCCCCTTATATAAAATGACAGCCACAACTTTCTACATAAGTTACGGCCACGCAATTACCACAGTGATGTAGGCACACGGATTTGTGCCTCTAGATATACAAAATAGTTTTTCCTTCATATCTCAAAAACTAATGAACAGATTTATACCAAATAAATAAAAAAGGGCTCTTTCTGGACCAAGAACTAGATTTCTGCTAAATTTGGTGTAATTCTGTTCAGTGGTTCAGGCTGTAGTCATGTTCAAAATCCCTGCAGGAAATTGCATGGGGAAAAGCGTTTTGTGACTCCCCTTTTTCTAGGCCCCCGCTTTACAAATCTCCCCAGAACTTTCAACCCAGCAGTTGAACCAAATGACATACTAATTTTGAAACTGCACCGCATAGAAACTAGCTCCTAACTATAACTACCTACTGGCAACCGCCATTAGGTAGTATAGAAATATACATATATATATATATAAGTATTCACTGAAAAAAACATAGGTTTCAGGGGTGTTGTAGTTAGCTCGACATTTCAGTCGAACAAAACCATAAAAATTCCATTGATATAGTTAGTTCAGCTAACTATGACTTGCTCCCCCGCAATGCGCTGCTCATGACGTCACATATTACATCATTCATGGCATGGTCAGTGACATCACTGATGACATCTCAATTGACATCACTGATGACATCATCCAGTGACTGTGTGTTTCTTTAAAGTTTAAATATGTTTTATATATATGTCAAGGTGTATTAAAGAATGAGTGGGCATTTAAGTGTCTGGATGAAGGATTCACAAGGTGTGTGACTGATTGTATAAATGACTGATAAACGTGGCTTATATAATGCATGCGTTAGTAACTAAACTGTGTGAATGTCTGTATCAGTGTGTCTGTTGGTGTGTAAGCTGGTACATGGGTTGGTCAGTAGCTACATGTCAGCTTATATGGGTTATTGAATGTTTGCCTGAGTATTTCTATGGGTGCCTGAGTGTGTGTGTGGATGGGTTGGAGGTGTGTGACTCTGTACAAAGATATGTGACTAGTTGATTTACTGGGTGTATGGGTTCAAGAGTGCATGTGGAAACAGCTCTATGACTGGGTGAGTGTGTGTATGGGTGTGTTGGTGAGTGAATGGAAGTTTCATTGGTACATGTAAGTAGCTACATATGTAAAAGGCAGTTTATGTGAGTGATGGTGTATGTAAATAACTATATGTGACAGAGAGTGATTACGAGAGTGGCTGTATGGATGAGTGTGTACTTGTATCAGTGACTATATAAGAGAGTAAGTATGCACTACTATCAGTATGAATTAGTGAGGTGGTGTGTGTATAATTGTATTGGTGAGTAAATGGGAGCGTGATTGATTCTTTACATGACTATCTAGGTGTGTGAGTAACTCCAAGGATGAGTGGCAGTAGGTGAGTGTCTGAATAGGTGTATGAGTGCATATGATAGTGTTGTATTGATGAGTGACTGCATGTATAAGTGATTCTATGGATGGATGAGTGGATGTGTGCGTAGATCTAAGAATTAGTGAGTGGGTATGTAGTAACTGGTATTGGTGTGTCTATGGTTTCAAAAATGGTAGTCTGTATTTTAGAATGGGTGTATCAAATGTTATGTTAGGGTGTCAGAATGTGCATCGTATTATCACGTGGATGATGTCATCAGTGATGTCATTTTAGATGTCATCAGTGATGTCACTATACCTGACATGAATGATGGAATATGTGGCGTCATGAGCAGTGCATTGCGGGGATGCGCGTTATAGTTAGCTGAACTAACTATAACGGTTGAATGTCTATGGTTTTGTACGAGTGAAATGTCCTGCTAACTATAACGCACCTGAAACCTATGTTTTTTCAGTGAATTTCTAAGGTTTTTTAAATGCAAATTTTTAACTACAACTTCTGTAAAACCTATGGTTTTTTCAGTGTATTTCAAAGGTTTTTTAAATGCTAATTTGTAACTACAATGTTCCTAAAACCTATAATGTTTTTTAAGTAAATTGTATAAAGACATGTATACTTTTTGTAGTGAAAAAATAACTGTAACAGTAGTCGTTCACAACTTATAATTATGGCTCCCGGTTTTATTGTATTTATTTTTTTGGCAATTCCGTCTGTATTTATCCATATTTTTTTTTAATAATTGTATCTGTATTTACCCATATATATTTTGGGTTTTGTGAAAAAAGTAATCTGAAATGAGTATTTTTCCACATTTATTTGTCTGATTAAGATGCACTCATGCCTGAACGACTGACCGGGTTTCAGTCATATAAACACATTCAGATGATAAAATATGCACAACCTTGATATTAAAATGTGCCTGTTTTCTTATACGAGCATATATATTGCTGTTTAAGGTTCTTTACTAAAATTATTTTATTGTTTTAACTCTCTTACTTTTAGAATGACGGAGCTCTTGGCCTGGTAGTCATGATTGACACCATTTAGAATTGCTCAAAAAATAATCCAATTTCTGTTTTTATCCACATTTTAAAATAAATTCAGACAGTAAAATAAATAGTTTCCTGTCTGTATTTATCTGTAAATATCAGTAACAATAGAAAAGAGGGACCCCTACTTATTATTTAACAATGTTTATAACTTAATAAACAGTAATTTACATATAAGTGTAAAAAAAGTGTGGCACAGCACCTATGATACCTAACTACCAACAACAGCATTCACAGTTTGATTCCCAGCTCCAGCAGCATGTTAGCCCACCACTATGTCACTATGGGCAACACCTTGCTTAATCTTCCCGATGCCCCCGAGCGCCGGCACACCTTTCCGGGGGTAGCTGTACGCTTTACAAATGTTGGCATTTTTTTAATTAAACAGCACGTTTATTTTTTCTTCTATTGTGAACGATATTTTTTTTATGTCTTCTAATTAGATGTTTTTAGTCAGGAGAATGTAAATGACACGGTTTGCCGGGTAACAGTTTTTAAGCTCTCCAACGTATGTACATATTAAGGACCTTATACGTGTTCCGATCGAAATCAAAACCTTTACAGCTTCACATTTTGTAACTTTTCCCGACAAGTGCACAAGTTAAACAGTTAAACCATGAGCATGTGTAAACTGTAAAATGTGACATCTAAATAAGCGGAGCCGCATCTTCCTTCCATAGACTACTCAACAACCAAAAAGTATATAAACCACACCCATTGCTCGATTAGTTTAGTTTGTGTGAATTATTCACCAGTGTCCATTCTGTGATGCAGGTTCCCTTTTCTTTTGTTGGATTCTTGTTTTGTGGCAACAAAACAAATTCCGAAGTTGTAGGTTGTTTGATTATGGCATAGTAGTTATTTATTTATTTACTCGCTCTCAGCTCTCGAGCCGAGTGGTCGCTCCCCTGCTACCGGTATCGTTGTACTATAATTGCCTGCATTGTGCCTCTCCTGCCGATTTGCATTTTCCTATGATCGCTGTCTTAGCTCTGATTAATTAGACTGCATTCATTGTGCCTCGCCTGCCGCTTTTCACTTTGCCATTTATTAAGCGCCGCTTTTACTCTGTGCATTTAACCTGCATTGTGCCTCGCCTGCCCCCTTTCTCCCTGCTGATTTAATTAGCCGCTTTTGCCTAGTATAATAATAGAGATAGCGCTACTTTGTCCCTGCCTAACTTTGGAGCGCGTTAACCCCCAGCGCTCCGCTGCCATTTTGTGTGTTTGTTTACTCATCTTGGTAAACGCGCCCCGCCTCCCAGCTGAGCCGCCCTCCCACAGACTACTTCCAGCGCCCCAACCCCACCCAGCGCTGTGACTCGCTCTCAGCTCTCGAGCCGAGTGGTCGCTCCCCTGCTACCGGTATCGTTGTACTATAATTGCCTGCATTGTGCCTCTCCTGCCGATTTGCATTTTCCTATGATCGCTGTCTTAGCTCTGATTAATTAGACTGCATTCATTGTGCCTCGCCTGCCGCTTTTCACTTTGCCATTTATTAAGCGCCGCTTTTACTCTGTGCATTTAACCTGCATTGTGCCTCGCCTGCCCCCTTTCTCCCTGCTGATTTAATTAGCCGCTTTTGCCTAGTATAATAATAGAGATAGCGCTACTTTGTCCCTGCCTAACTTTGGAGCGCGTTAACCCCCAGCGCTCCGCTGCCATTTTGTGTGTTTGTTTACTCATCTTGGTAAACGCGCCCCGCCTCCCAGCTGAGCCGCCCTCGCCCCTCCCCCCTCCACTATCCATATATGACAGTAGTTCCCGCGCGCAGCGTTCACGCGCAGCGACCGCGCCCAATCCGCGCCGAAGGTGCGCCAAAGGTAAGCCCGTCTACGCCCGTCCGCGCCTGGACCGCGCCCAGCGCCAGTCCCCCTGCCCCTCTCGCTGCCCAGCCCCCCCGCGTCACCTACGATGCCGCCACCCTCCTAGCCCTTAACCCCGGTCGCGCCCCCAACTGCGTCCAAGCCGCTCCTGGACACACCCATGGACCTTTCTCCTGCTACTCCTGCAAATTCAGCGGCACCGACAACATCTCCGCTACAACTACACCACAGATTCCCGACCCCAACCACCTACGATGCATCCTTCTCAACACCCGCTCAGTCCACAGACACGCCATTGATCTCTGGAACCTACTAGACACCATCTCTCCTGACGTCGCCTTCCTAACGGAAACATGGATGAACGCTTCCTCCGCCCCTGACATCGCCATCGCTATCCCTGAGGACTATAAGATCACACGCAAGGACCGCACCGACCATACAGGAGGAGGAATCGCTATCGTCCATAAGAAATCCATCCGCATCTCAACCAGCTCTGACGCCAACCTCGCTAACTCCGAACACCTTCACTTCCAGATCCACACCGACCCCAAAACCACACTCCGAGGCACCCTCCTCTACAGACCACCAGGACCCCGCGCAAAATTCAGCGAAGACATCACGGACTTCATCACCCCACACGCGCTCCCCTCCGAAGACTACATCCTTCTGGGAGACCTCAACTTTCACCTTGAAAAGATCAACGACCGCAACACCGCCACCCTCGTGGACAACCTCGCCAACCTCGGACTTAAACAACTGGTCACTTCCCCCACCCACATCGCAGGTCACACACTCGACCCCATCTTCACCTCCAGCAACCATGTCTCCTTCAGCCACACTACGGATCTCCTCTGGACTGACCACAGCTGCGTTCACTTCACCTACAACAAGCCGAAACCCATCATCCACCTCCAACCAACTCTACAAAGAAACTGGAACAAAATCACCACGGACCAGATCTCCACATCGCTCCTTCAAACCTCCCCAGCCCTCTCTTCTAACGCCAACGAAGCCGCCTCCAACCTCACCCTTTGGCTATCCAACACCGCCGACACCTTAGCACCACTGAAAAAACGCCAACACAAACTTGGCATCAAGAAGGCTTCATGGTTCAACGATGACCTCAAGAAGTCCAAGAAAATGTGCCGCTCCCTTGAAAAGGCCTGGAAAAAAGACCCATCCACCAGCACCAAGGACGCCTTCAAAGGCGCCATCCGTACTCACCACCAACTGATCCGAAAAGCCAAGAAAACAGCACTCAAGGATCGACTTGACAACAACGCCCACAACAGCAAGGAACTTTTCAACATCGTCAAGGAATTTTCCAACCCCTCTGCCAACTCCAACGACATCACCCCCTCTCAAACACTCTGCGATTCCCTAGCCTCTTTTTTCCACAACAAGATTGCTGACATCCACAACAGCTTTGACAACCAACCCGGAAGCCAACCCACCCTACCATCAGCTGACCATCTTCCCCTCGTTAACACCCTTAACGCCTGGAACCCAATCTCCACTGAGGACACCATGCGCCTGATGAATTCCATCCACTCTGGATCCCCCACAGACCCATGCCCTCACCACATCTTCAACAAAGCAGACTCCATCATAGCTCCGCACCTCCGAGACGTCATCAACTGTTCTTTCAACTCCGCTACCTTCCCAGAAGACTGGAAACACGCTGAACTCACCGCCCTTCTGAAAAAACCAACCGCAGACCCCACCGAACTCAAAAACTACCGCCCCATCTCGCTTCTTCCATTCCCGGCCAAAGTCATCGAGAAAGCTGTCAACAACCAGCTCGCCGCCTTCCTCGAAGCCAACAAATCACTCGACCCCTCAGAATCTGGCTTCCGAGCCAAACACAGCACTGAGACCGCCCTCATCGCAGCGACAGACGACATTCGAACTCTACTGGACAATGGAGACACAGTCGCCCTCATCCTCCTCGACCTCTCTGCAGCCTTCGACACAGTCTGCCACAGCACCCTTTTACAACGCCTCAGAAACATCGGAATCCAAGGATAGGCACTGGAATGGATCACCTCGTTCCTCACCGGAAGAACCCAGAGAGTCCGCCTCCCACCATTCAAGTCCGAGGCCTCTGAAATCATCTGCGGCGTACCACAAGGATCCTCACTCAGTCCCACCCTCTTCAACGTATACATGAGCCCCCTCGCAGCCATCGCCCGCCAACACAACCTCAACATCATCTCTTACGCGGATGACACTCAACTGATCCTATCTCTCACCAAGGACCCCAACACCGCCAAAACTAACCTACACGAAGGAATGAAAGAAGTCGCCGAATGGATGAAACAAAGCCGTCTGAAACTGAACTCAGACAAAACAGAAGTCCTCATCTTAGGTAAATCCCCCTCTGCATGGGACGACTCCTGGTGGCCGGAAGCCCTCGGAAATGCACCCATCCCGACAGACCACGCACGGAACCTTGGCGTCATCCTGGATTCTTCACTCTCAATGAACAGACAAGTCAACGCCGTATCCTCTTCTTGCTTTAACATTCTTCGCATGCTCAGAAAAACATTTCGCTGGATCCCCTCCGAAACAAGGAAAACAGTCACCCACGCTCTAGTCACGAGCCGACTGGACTACGGAAACACCCTCTACGCAGGTACCACCGCTAAACTCCAGAAGAAACTACAACGAATCCAAAACGCCTCAGCCAGGCTCATATTAGACATCCCACGCAACGAACACATCTCTGATCACCTTAAAGACCTCCACTGGCTACCCGTCAATAAGAGGATTACTTTCCGTCTGCTTACCCACGCACACAAATCACTCTACGACATCGGACCAGATTGCCTCAACTCTCGACTGTCCTTCTACACCCCCCCCCGCCAACTTCGCTCTTCCAGCCAAGCCCTCGCCACTGTACCTCGCATCAACAAGACCACCATGGGAGGCAGATCCTTCTCATACCTGGCTGCCAAAACATGGAACTCACTCCCCGCTCACCTTCGCCTCACCCAGAATCACCTAGCGTTCAGAAAGCAGCTTAAAACGTGGATTTTTGACAAATAATCCTCCTCCCCTTCCTAAGCGCCTTGAAACCCTCTGGGTATGTAGTGCGCTATACAAATTTTATGACTTGACTTGACTTGACTTGACATAGCTATTTGTCAATATTTAAACATTTATATTAAGTAAAAAGTGATATTGCTTGTTTTTGCCTTTTTTTCTGTTACTTCAGCAGCTTGTTTTCAGAAACAGACAGATTACATCAAACATTGCTCCTTTTCTGGCTCCTTTGAGCTTATATATTGTGACTTTGTATATTATAATATTTATGCTGTACTTCACTTCAGCGGTGTTGGTGACCCGTCAGAGCAAACCCTAAAGATTTATAAATAACGTCACCAGCTTCCGATTGTTACTCTGTTTTTCCCTGGGGATCATATACTGTCAATATGTATATTATAATATTGTAAGTCATTGTATTCTCAGAGGAGTTCATTACCCATTGGCGCAAAGAGTAAAGATATGTAAGTAACGTCAGCAGCTTCTGGTTGTTAGTCTGTTACCTCCTTGGGATCACATATTGTGAATATGTATATTATAATTTTCACAGTCATTATGATCTCTGATGAGTTTATGACCAGTCGCCACAAAAATTATTCATTTAAAAGTCCCAGAGAAAACAAATTCTAAAATCTTCACAAATCGAAAGTATTTTGTTATTGATCTTCTGTTGTTTTCATTACTTTACTTTCCTTTTCTTTTTACTGGTGTCACTCTTTATATTGTAATAGAGTGTCATATTGTTAAAGATGAGGAAGTTGAGATTTCTCTGCGCCATTTGAAATACAGCTTACTAACCTTTATAACTTACTTGATCAGATATTTTTTTCAGTGAGCATATTTTACAAAATTGCAGTCTAAAGAACTATAGTTTTCATACATACTTTCTTACTTTAAACATTTGATAAACCCTAGATTTCCAAATGTTATTTTCTAATTTTTATTTTCCTCAGTTGCGGTTCCTATACACCTTCTCCCTATAGAATATATATCACCAGTACTGTATATTATAATAGTACTGTCCTATATATTTGAAAGAGTATGTGATCTGTTAGCGGAACAATGTGCGCCCTGTAAGCACTACGACATAACGTTCCCGAATTCTACAGAATACACATTTTAAAAAATGATAATGCGTACATTTCTATGTAATATGAAGTCATTTGTGTTTAACTTCTTTTTATTTGTTCTTCTGACCTCAGATGATGTAGTGCGGGAGTGTTTCTTGTAGCACTTCTTTTCTACTTTATCTAAAAGTAGCACATGCCCTCCTATATTATCAAGAATAAGGGGCAACACTTTTAAAAACTATAGCAGAAAACAGGAGGGTGTGGCCACGCTTAAGTGATATTTTATGAAATTCCATTTTTATTTGTCAACCCTTTGATATATACAGCGTCAGTTTTCGAAGAAAGTTTATTTGTAATTACTTAATAAAAACTGTTTGAAACCTAGACTGACATTTTTGCTTTTGAACCACACCACATTATAAGTAAAAAGTGCTCCTGGGAAGTATCCCACCCGCAATCTTGATAAAAAGAAGACCGCAAGACACTGTTATTTTTCCGCTGTGAATTGTACACCTCACGGCAGTTATATATATGGTCTTAAAATATATAAAAAACAATTTCTACCTTCACAATCCCTGTCCACCACCTTGTGACCACTGTACAGAGTTATTAGTGCTCCTACCCTCCCCTCTACTACTTTGTTTCCCCGTACTCCTTTGAAGTGCGTAACAAAATGGCTAACAACAGTGAAACGTTACCACCCAATAAAGAGCAAACTTGTACTCGGAACAATTTAGCCAATAAAATGTCCATGTTGTTATGCAGAGTAGGAGGTAATGGCTGCCAACACTTCTACTTTTAATGCTTCACAGCCAAGGAACATTAAGCTTGGTAAGGTCCCGCTTGGAACACGTTACCTAATGAGATGTCCCTAATACTCCGTGGAGGGGAAAGGAATCACTGAAAAACACTTCTACTTTCAATGGTTTAAAGCCAATCAACATTAAGCTTGGGAAAGTCCTCCTTGGAACACGTCAGCCAATCAGATGTCCCTCCTACTCCGTGAAAGGGAAGTGAATGGCTGGCAACACTTTCAATTGTTCACACCCAATCAACATTAAGCTCTAGAAGCTCCTCCTTATAACACGTCAGCCAATCAGATGTCCCTCCTACTAAGCGGAGGAGAAAGAAATAGCTAGCAACTCTTCTACTTACAATGGTTCGCAACCAATGAACATTAAGCTCTGGAAGGTCCTCCTTAGAACATGTGAACCAATCAGATGTCCTTGTTACTCTGCGGAGGGGAAGTGAATGGCTGGAAACACTACTACTTTCAATGGTTTGCAGCCAATGATCAGTAAGCTTGTTGTTGGAGACCTCAGCCAATTAAATGTTAATTTTGTTCCGTGCACAGAAAGAGAACACACCCTCCCACATATTATTAAATTTCCCGTAACAAAGTGACACTATCCGTGATAAAAGTGAACACTGAATTATAAATAAACATTCCGCATTATGTTAAAGGAAGGCCGCAATACCTCCACCAAACTACAATCGCGCTATTGAGGTGAACCCACCTCCCAACATGAGTAAAACCCCAGGGCTGTGCAGTTTTTCAAAGTTTCCTATGGGAAACAGATTTTTTGACTCTTATTTTTTGATTTTCTCGAAAACTACTGAACGGATTTACATCATTTAAAATAAAAGGCCGCTTTCTGAACCAAGCTCTACACTTTTTCCCAAATTTAGGGTAATTCTGTTCAGCAGTTTGGGTTGTAGCCCGTCGCAAAATTTCCAAAGGAAATTAACATGGGGAAAACACGTTTTGGGCCCCCCTTTTTTTCTCAGCTCACGCTTGACGGAGGGTAGGAGCTGACCTGGATAGACTTTTTTTAGGAGAATTTCGCAAGGATTCGTCAAATGACGCCAAAGTTATTAGCAATTCAAAAAATGCTTTTCCTATAGAAACTAGGTTCTAACTATAACTACCTACAGGCGACCGCCAGTAGGTAATATATATATGTATATTTATATATTACCTATTGGCGGTGCCAAGTAGGTAGTGATGTCATCAATGATGTCATGAGTGATGTCACTGACCATGTCATTAGTGATGTAATATGTGAGGTCATAAGAGTGCATTGCAGGGGGCTGAGCTATCTATAACTGCTGAGTTTCTCTAGTTTTGACAAGTGAAATGTCAGCCTAATTATAACCTCCCTTTGTTTTTTTCAGTTAATTACTACGTTTTTTTAATGCTAATTCCTAACTATAATGTCCCAGTAACCTTTGTTTTTTTCAGTGAATTTAGAAGGCATTTTTAATTTTATTTACAAACTGTAACCTGTAAACTTTGAGAGTGGGTGTGTGAGTCCCTATATAGGTTGGTGACTGGTTATGTGAGTGAGTGTATGGGTCTGTGAGTGAATGTGTGATATCTGGGTATTTATGTGCGTGCATAAGCAGTGCCTGGTTGATTGTATGATTGCATAGGTAGTGCCTATGTGATTCTATGAATGCAATTGCCAATAACACACACATATATAGACATATTTTACAATAAGTTTCAATGTAGCTTTTTAGTAAGATACTAATTTAACTTTCTCCTTTGTGTTAATTTGTTGAAAAATCAACATCAAAAGATGCATTTTCCTTTCTTCACAACAACACCGGAGGTGGCAATGACATCAGTAGTTACAAATAGAAATGACAAAGTGTAAAACTGATATATAAACATATTTTACACAAAGTATGAGTCTAGCTGTTTAGTAACATATTGGTTTAACTTTATTTCACAAACGGGGGCTTGGCTTGGCCAGCTGCAAGATGGCCTCACTCTAAGTGGGCTCTTCCGGCCAAGCTAACAATCAAACATCATCCGCAAGCCTATCCCAAAGCAGCAGTTCCCTGGCAGTCGTTTTGTGCCGTTTTGACTCCTGGACGGCCTATGTGGATCGAGATCTGCAGCCCATCTGCTTT
Organism: Lissotriton vulgaris; assembly: GCF_964263255.1. Classification (NCBI taxonomy): domain Eukaryota; kingdom Metazoa; phylum Chordata; class Amphibia; order Caudata; family Salamandridae; genus Lissotriton; species Lissotriton vulgaris. The sequence goes on from NW_028246267.1 coordinate 202,302, forward strand.
GAAGGGCCTGCTCTTTGTGGTGGGCCTGGCCTGCCCCTCCGCTGCCTGCTTCCCTGACTGTCGCCTGAGAGATCCGTGTTACCCAGAGGGTGCTGACGGCCTCTCTCCCTCCTGCTCCGGTGAGTGTGGCTGCTGCTGGGGCTGCTCGCGGTGGGGTTGGGGGTCCGTGAGCTGTACGGCCTGGACAGGGCCGGCTGCAACACCAACTCCACCTTGATTCCCAGCTTGGCCCTCTCTTGCGGCTGCTTGAGCCCAGGACTGGTGACGGGCGCGGCGGACCCCCCGCGTCTCCCCGCTGCGGCTCCCCCTGCTTGGCGTCTGCTACCGGTTGCTTCCTGGTGAAACTTTGTCGGGGGGCTGGCGAGAGACCACGCTCCGGCTGCCTGCTTTCAGGTCCCAGCGCGCCCTGTCCAGGCCACTCCTCAGCGTTTGGCGACAGCTGCCTGTCCTTCTAGCCCACAGTGCTGGTCCTGGGCCTTGGCGGCGATCATTGCACACATTGGGCCAATGGCGCCGATTCCCTGACCAGCCCAACTCCGGATTTGCTATTCCTCAGAAGGTGAGGTAATCTGGTGTGATGCCCTGTACCTGCACCCTTTCCATGCTGCATCTCTCCGAGCCCCCGCGTCCACCGCATCGCTTCCTGCTTCAGGTGCCTGGTGCCACCCCGCGCCCTGGAATTGCCCTGCTTTGGGCTGCTATGGCTCCTATAGGTTGCGTGTTGCGCCTCTCCCATCGCATCATACAGTGCCACTCTAGACCTGAAGCCGGCCTGACGCCAGCAGTCTGTATCGCAGTGTGCTCTCTGTACAGCCCCTACACACACTGGGGATTTGCCCCTCTGGTGCCATGCTGTGGCGGTTCTGTGATCCCAAGGTAGTGGTGCCACCCGCTGCTGCCCTTCGGTGCCCTCCTGTGCCCACTGCGGGTTGCGACTGGCGCTGCTGCTGCTCAGCGCTGGGTATCTCTGCCAGCTCTTCTACTCAGACTGCTTCATCTGAGAGGTGGTGCCCAGCCCGCTGCCCACTGCGCTGCTGCTCCTGCTGACCACAGTTCAACCTTTTCGCGCATTGAAGGCGCCTTTTGCTGGTGATTGTTCGTCAAGGGGAGGACTGACCCTAAACAGCCCAAAAGCGCCTTTGACCAGCGTAGATCGACGAGCCAGGATGGTGCAGGGCCAGACAGGGGTGCAACATGGAGGCTCCTCCGGCGCATGACGACAACGTGAAGGCGATCTTGCAAGATGTTAAATCAATGGTACCCGGCATCTTGACCAACTCTCGGCACGTTTGGACTCGGTTAAGGACCGGGTGGACTCTCACGACAATCGCCTACTTCACAGTCCTGGATCTCGGACATTGAGGACGCTGCCACTCAGGATCGTCAAATGCTGCTCCAGATAGATAAAATATTGGACGTTATTCAAAATAAGAATGAGGATTTGGAGGCACGCTCCCGCCGGAGCAACCTCTGCATTACAGGCGGGCCAGAATCTACCAATATCTCCCGCATTGAAGATTTTGTGGAAGGTATTTGGGGACATTCTTTCCCCAGTCTTCATTGGAGAGCACAACCACAGCTCTCTTGGTCCCTGCCCTGGTACAGGTCTCCCTCCTCACCCCATTATTGCTAAAATATTAAACTTCAGAGATCAAGACACGATACTTCGGGCAGCACGCGACAGGGGGAAAATCAACCATCAAGGAAACTCGCTCTCATTTTTTCCGGACTATAGTCTGGCAGTAAAGGCTGCTTGACGTGAATTCCTACCAGCAAAGCGGGTCCTTCAAAAACATGATGCTGCTTACTCACTGGCTTACCCGGCAAAGCTTAGAGTCCGGCAGGGTGCCAAGGCGCTCATGTTTCCTGACCCGAGGGATACACTAGCATTTGCTAAGAAGCTTGATAAATCTTCACACCAGTCTCCCTCCGGCTACCAGCCTGCTACATCCGACAACCTCAGTGACAATAACTGGTCTGTTCTGACTCATTGGTGAACTCTTATTTTTATGTTGTTTGCTGTCTTAACTGCTTGTCCACCCTGCTTTATGGCGGGGGTGTACGCTGAGCCCTGCTATGCCCTCACAGGATGAGTCCCTTTCTTATTGTTGTTTTCCTGCTTCCCAGTTGTGGGTCCCTTGGGTGGGTCGGGGAGGTATCTCAGCCTCATTGGGGGGTTGGAGTGGGTGTGCGGGTGGCAGGTTTTCTGGAAATGTTTTTCAGGTTGCAAATGTGGGGGTTTCGGGTGCGCGGATTGGTTCTTGAAATACAGTTGTCTGCATTTTGTCTGCTTTTATTCTGGCAGATTCTAGATTCTAGATCGCTGAAGGTTCGGTGGAACGGGTGGGGTTGAGTTGGGTTGTTCTACGGGTTAGCCCTGCGTTTTATAGGGTTTAGGGTGTTGTTGTTTTGGCTTTATCTGTCTTTTGCAATCAGACTGCATCACTTTATCGGAACTAATGTTTTTTGCAGCAAGATTGTGCACAACATACTCCTCCGTTCGATGGACACTGCTTCCCCCCCTTTTTTTCCTCTTTTCATATTTGATCATTGGAGGTCTCCCCTATGCCTGGGCCTTCTTGCGCTGCAGGCTTTCAACTAGTCCAACTTTCTGTTAAAGGTGATCATCCTACTTTCCTTTTGGTTTGAACCTTAATGTTACAGCACACCAACTGGCCTTTTCCGATGTCTGGCACTTTGCTCTGCACCCCATTTCTCCTAGGTACAGTACAACATGACTGACACAATTTGTTGGACCTGGAATATCCGTGGTCTTAACGATCACTAAAAGCCAGACTCATCCACTTTCACCTGCAGCGGCACAAGGTGGATATTTGTCTCTTACAGGAGACCAACCTGCTGCCTGAGACCCCCACCAAACTTCAATCGTGCTATTGATGTGAATCACATTCCTCATATTATTCCTCTTACTCAAGGGGGTGTCCATTCTGATACGTAGGGTTCTCCCCTGGCATACTATTCAGGTACTTACGGATCCTGACGGACAGTATGTGATTCTACATGGTTCCTTGTTGTGCCAACCCATGAAGATCGCTGCAGTGTACGGCCCTAACTCGGACAATCCCTACCTTTTTACTCATATATGGCACCTCATCTCTTGCCTGGGCCCGGCGGTCCTTCTTTGGGGGGATTTCAATGTCACCCTTTCAACGGCCTTGGACTACTCCAGCCCCCACTCTTCCCATCCTCACGCTACCACTTTACTTCAATCCATACTTGCAGACAACTCGTTATACGATGCCTGGCGTCATGTGTGGCCCTATGCCCATGAGGGCACTTGCGTCACTGGTGCTCGGGGATGCTGGTAACACATTGATTTATGGATCACCTCACAGGATGTTCTCACTTGGCTTACCTCTGCTACTCATATGGTACGCACTTTCTCGGTTCATGCGCCGGTTCAAATTTGTCTTTGTCTCCCTCACTCCCCACAGCAAGCTTTCACATGGCGGCTCCCTCTGAATGCACTTCGCAATACCGTCTTTTGCGACAAGATCCAAACAGCGATCACCAACTATTTTCATTTAACTGTTGGTTCAGTGGATTCTGCTTCCACCCTGTGGGAAGGCTTTGAAACAGTAATACGGGGCGAGTGCATCTCCAAACAAGCCGGTGTCCTTCGTTCCATCCTTACCACATTGGAAAAGCTGGAAACTGAAATCAAGGCTCTGGATGCCGCTCAAGCTGCCCACCTCAGGCCTGAGACCCTTGTGCTCTTACGGGAAAAGCATACTGAATTTACTGAAGAGGCCGACAGAGAACTCAACTTCCTGGGCAGAGGGGCCCAAGCCCGTCGCTTCGGTGAAGTCGATCGGCCTGGAAAGACCCTGGCCAACCTTCTATGCCCTCCTGTGCTGTGTTGTATATTACGGCTCCCCAAGATGGTGGCCTCGCTAGAACCACCTCTCCTGAAGAAATCATGGCTCGTTTTACAGACTTTCACTCCCCCACCTCGAGTGAGGCCTTTGAACAATATTTAGAATCCCTCGCATTGGTCTGGTTGGAGGACTATAATGGGAAATGTTTAGACGAGCCCTTCACCAAGGGGGAAATACTTGCTGCCATAAACAGCTTACCTAGTGATAAGGCCCCTGGTCTGGTTGGTCTTCCAGCCTCTTTCTATAAGTCTTTCGCATCACTCTTGGAACCGCATCTGGCTGTCATGTACAACTACTCTTTTGACAATGGCCTCTTCCCGCAGTCCCTCAGTGAGGCGATGATAATGCTACTACTCAAGCCGACTGCTGCTATTCCTACCACCCCCTCTCCCTCATTATTATTGACAATAAAATCTTTGCAAACTTTTTGGCCTCCCGCCTCCTCCTTATGCCCCTCATTGCTCTCCCTGACCAGTCTGGTTTCATCCATGGCCGGGCCACCTCGCATAACCTCAGGATTTTTTTTTCGGTTCTATATCAAATCCCTTGCTGTGTTGTATATTACGGCTCCCTTGAACAATATTTTGAAACCATTGCGTTGGTCTGGTTGGAGGACTATCATCGAAAATATTATGATGAGCCCTTCACCAAGGAGGAGATACTTGCTGCCATAAAGAGCTTACCTAGTGATAAGGCCCCCGGTCTGGCTGGTCTTTCAGGCTCTTTCTATAAGTCTTTCGCATCACTCTTGGAACCACATCTGGCTGCCATGTACAACAATTCTTTTGATAATGGCCTTTTCCCACAGTCCCTCTGTAAGGCGATGATAATGCTACTACTCAAGCCAGACAAAGCATCTGACTGCTGCGATTTCTACCTCCGCCTCTCCCTCATTAATATTGACAATAACATCTTTGCAAAATTATTGGCCTCCCACCTCCTCCTTATGCCCCTCATTGCTCTCCCTGACCAGTCTGTTTTCATCCCTGGCCGGGCCACCTCGCATAACCTCAGGAATATTTTTTCGGTTCTTCATCAAATCAACCCCAGTCTCCCCGCTATGGCCGCTCTACTCGATGTCACCAAGGCGTTTGATATGCTTGAATGGTCCTTTCTTATTTTTTTTCTACCATGCCTTGAATTTAGCAATATTTTCCTCCGAAAGATATCTCTTCTGTACACTCGCCCCTCTGCTCGTCTTTAAATAACTGATCAGGTATCGGATCCTATTTTGATTGAACGCAGCACTCGGCAGGGATGCCCACTATCACCTATGCTCTTCGCCATTGCAATGGAGCCTCTCGCGGCCAGACTCCGGCAACACCATACTCAGAGGGTATAGGTTTTTCGGCCCACTCCCTCCTGGTCTCCATGTATGCTGATAACATTACATTGTATGTTCACCACCCCCAAGACAATCTCAGCCCTCTTGTGCGTGAGATAATATGATTCGGTGGATTGTCCGGCATACAGGTGAACTGGAGCAGGTCAGTTTTGTTCTCTCTTACGGATGCCACCAAACCATTCACACTGGATTTTCCCTTCGTTTGGGCCTCTAGCCCCACCCCCTTCCCAGGTATCTGGTTTAGTAGGGACTTGGACGACCTCTGGAGAGCCAAGTTTGGGTATGCAGTGGACTGGCTAAAGTCTAAAATACTGCATTGGATCCGGCTCCCACTGTCCCTTGCGGGCCACTTGGCCATTGCCAAGATGCTGGTCTTCCCGAAATTCCTTTACCCTTTTTTAAATATTCCCATTCTCCTACCTGCCCATTTCTTTTGTAAAATGTGCTCCTTGATCATCTCTCTTGCCTGGGTTGGCAAACAGCCCAGGATTGCGTACGATATCCTCACCCTCCCCATGTCGGTAGGAGGTATGGGCGCTCCTAATTTTAAACTTCATGCCTTAAGTGCCCAGGCCAGCTTTCTACATTTCTGGATTCACCCCCGCCTTATCAACCACACGTGGAATCTGACATCGCATCTCCCAGGCCACTGACTACTGCCCTGTTTGCCCCGGCGAGTTGCCCACGTGCTGAGGTGGACACGGTCGAGACCCTACGCTGGGCCTGGTCCGGACTGTGCCAACACTCCAAAGCCCCGATGTTATCGGCTAACATCATACCGATTGGACGGCATCCTGCTTTCCCCCTCTCCAACCAACCGGTATGTCTAAACATGCCTCCCGCTTGGGTCTGACGACACTGGTGGATCTTTATCCCGGTGACATGTTCTACTCTCTTAAGGAATATCATTGGATAATACACTTTTCAACTAAAACAATAGGAAGAACACGCTCATTTATCTAACTTGAAAATTCTTTAAGAGGAGCAGATATGCACAATGCAAAATATGTCACAAGACATTGTCAAGGGGTACGAATAAAACATATTCTGGTGGGACTACGTCCTTGCTTTACCGTCTAAAAGCACACCATAGCAATAGTGGAAAAGCAGCAAAAAGCCAACACAAGGCTGAAGAACCCTCAACTTCAATAGCAGCCAGAACAATATTGGGGCAGAGAGCCCCTTCAGAGGTCCAATTTCAACTTCAAGATTTGCCTCCACACTTTTTCCCGGATAGCATCATACTGCATGGATTGTGGAGTTGTAGAGATTGCTGGAGAGCAGTCCATAACAGCCCTTCAAAATGCTGCAAATAATCATAAATGTTGATTATATTTATGTTTGTCCCTTTATAGTTTTTCTACATTAGCAGGCATTTATTATCTTACAAAATGGGTATCCAATATCTATGTGTTGCTCATTTTATTTATCTTTTAATTTAGTGTAGCACTACTTACATATAACTTGCCTTATGGACACGTCAAAGCATTCCTCTACAAATAAATACGCAGCTAACTTTTGCCAGGTATCATTATCTACTTTTTCATTTTTTTAAATACAAGTCAACAGTCTGTGTTTAAATCTTCTAGTGAGGGTATCAACAACATATACTAACATACTCTGGATTTTGAGACCAGACCACACCACACTGTGTTAAATGTTGTCATCTCTTTTTCAAAACTATCAGCTGTAATATCTGTGTCCTGTTATGAAATTCCTCCTCTTAACAACTCTTAACAACTCCTCATTTTCGCTAGAAACCTGCTCAAGGCCAAAGAAATGAAACTTCACATCATCACAAACCTTTTCTACGTCTGCCACAGAGCCATACAAAAGTGCTCTATTCATTTCTCCTAAACATAAATCAGGAGTTTTCACATAGTAGAACCTCCTAACTAGCATTGTTGAGTGGTGTACAACTAACATCCTGCAATTATGAAAGGTGCTTTGGCACACTTTGTTTGATAAACTTGCTAGTGAGTGTCCATCCAAATGTGTATACTTTGCAATCTTGCATGGATCCAATCCTTGTAAAGTACCTATTTTGTGTTTTAAATTTCGCATTGGAACGATATGTAGAAATGTCCTTAATTTATCAATGGATTGCTGCTGAATACTACATACACTACTGCAATTCCATTACTATACAGGCACATGACTCCGCCTTCTGTTCTCCAATAACTGTTCTACATTTGTAGGTACCATCACCTCTTTCACAATAGGACTACCATTTTTCAATTTTAACATTGTCCTCTCTAATCAATAGCATGAACTAATCTATTATCCTGGAGATAATTTTCTTCATTAATGAATGACTCTGTCAAAGACGTATGTATGCATTTTCCACTATAAACTGTACAAAAGTTACTTCTATTCACTAATATTTTTTTCTCGTTTTGCCTCCTTATGCACAACACCATTTTGTCAAGAGTCTTCATTCTATTTACATTCAAAATGAAAAGCATACTTTTCAAAGCAAATGCCTTATCAACTACTCTCTCAACTTGTTCTTTCTGTTTCAGTGGTGATTGATTGATTAGCGGTTGATTGAAAATGTATTGTTTAGTTAATTAAAGCCATAAAAATATTTTATCATATGCAAGCATAATACATAGTAAAACCAAATCTATTATTGAGAGAAGCTTAACAGTGTTAAATCCATGTGTGGAGTAGACCAGACATTGGGCGTTGTTGTGCCTTATTTGACTTATAGCTGATCATAGCTGTGGCCGTAATCTTCATTCTTAACAATGAACAAATAAATAAAAAAATTAAGCAAAGATTAAAAAATTTATCTGAGGTTGGTTCACTGTCAGTAGTATTTGAGTGGCTCTTTTGCTGAGACAAGCAGAAATGTTGAAAAAATAAGTGTATCAAAATTTGATGAAATGTAACATCTGTGCAAGTTTGTAAATGCGTAGAAAAAGTTGGTGCCCAAGTGTTTGAATGGGTGGCAGATCGGCATGTGCAAGCTTGTTTGAGTGTGCAAGTCCTGCAGTTTTATTGGGTTCTGACCTGCGGGCCAGAGGAGGCTCCATTGAGGGTTTATAGGATTGTCAGTTCCCTCTGGCAAGAGTTCCCCTTTGTTTATCCAGACTCTCATAGTAGTCTGCCTGCTTCTGCGAAGAATTTGCAGAACTGTGCTAGTAGCAGATGTATATATGAGTAATAGTGCTTCCTTACATGATCATGTCTCATGTTGCATAAAGATAGGCCTCAGATACCTGTGTTTTTGTTGTGATAAGAATACACAGCAAAATATGATATGGGAAACTATTCAAAGTGGTATTTGCTCAGACTAAATTGCTCCTGCCACAGTGCCCAGTTGTTCCTGTAATCCTTGATGGGTGTAGTTAGCAGCCTAACTGATAGAATGTTCTTGAATGGTGCTCTCAAGTATGGTTGGTAGAGAGAGGCTTCATGGGATGTTGCAAGCTCCTTGGTGCCTTTGATGCTTCTTGTCTTGTTTAAGTCCAGTTCCCTCGAAGCCTTCTTGGCTTGTGCCTTGAATATGCTTTTTAGTTATACTTTGCTGATTGGGAGGGCTGGCAAAAGTGCTGGATCTAAGTTTAACGTTGAAGCAGCTAGTTCCAGGTACTTCGCCCTTTTGCTTTTCTTGTACAGGAACATTGCCAAAAGGGCCTCCCGCAGGGACTCAGGGTCAGCCCGACTCACCCGAAAATAGCAATTCATTATGTCTTTTTTGCATGCTATATCCATCCTAACTAGTTTGAATTCCAAATGTTTTAAAGTACACTGATGTTCCTTGGTATGCCAAATATCTTCTTTTATGACAGTGTGTGGTTCCACTCTAGTGCCTCGGTTAGCCTTCCTGGATAGGCATGGTGTCCATAGCTTATTGTAAGTTCGAGTTTAACCCCAATGACTTTAGCTTCTGGTGGAGCGTAGATAGAGCGTATGTGTTTTTTGCTGCTTTAGCTGTTATTGCCTTTGTCTGCAGTGTTTGTTTCCCTTTGTCCATCAGCCAAACTCAGAGGGCCCGATTCACAGAATTAACTTAAGACAAAATCCTAAACTTACTACCATTTTGGTATTCACAGAAGGCACTTACTCATTTTGGTATTCACAGAAGGCACTTACTCATTTCGGTATTCACAAAAGTTAGGAGTCCTAACTTTGGGACTCCTAAATGCCTTCTGTGAATACCGAAAGTTAGGATTTTTCTCTGTTTAGATTTGCAAGTTATTGGCTCCGGTTTGGCAGAATGTAGGGATTCTCAGATGTGCAGAGAATTTAGTCAAGAATTGTATGGTGTGTTTGATGCATAATCCTGGTATGGATCTTGACTTTCTGCCTAAACACTCATACATCCTTCACTATAATTTTATTCCTGACCTTGGGACCCATGAATGAAGTACCTGCGGGTACCCACGAGCCAGTTTTAAAGAGCACTTTCTCACTGCACTTTAAGTCTATCACTTACCCAGTCCGGAAGGACAACACTAATGGTGATCACCTATATGTTGTTCGTTTATTTTTTTGTTTGAGTAGTCTGGTTTTGTGTTTCCCCTCCCTATGCTCCGCCCCCTGCGTGGTTACGCCCTTTCACACTAATGTGTGCCAATCCATGTGCCATTGTAACAACTGGAAGCACATACGCGTTAGGCAACAACCATCTCTGATGTTCGGACAAATCAGTCCAACAACCATTCGAATCCAACCTACCCTTACTCTCTCTCCATTCATCCAACTCTTTCTCTGTAGCCTCACTCTGAATAACTTTCACGCTCTCAATGGTGTCTTCGCACATACTCTTCTCTGGAACCCATCTCGCTGGACCCGCAACATACATTCGACTCGTCACATTCCTAGCAGTTTCTTTCGCAAATTCATCCGCAAATGCATTACCACGACCAACATCATCCGAAACCTTTCTATGAGCACTGCATTTCACAATCGCTATTTGCAAAGGTAGCGTAAGAGATTCAAGAAGTTCATTCACCAGTTGTCCATGCTTGATTTTCGTCTCATGCGATGTCAGAAATCCACGTTCATGCCACAATCGTCCAAAACTATGAGCCACACCAAATGCATGCTGACTATCTATATACACATTCACTCGTTTCCCTTTCGCCAACACACATGCTCTCGTAAGTGCAATCAGCTCAGCCGCTTGCGCGGAATTGTGTGGGATACGTGCAGCTTCGACAACTGTATGTAAAGTCATCACAGCATATGCTGCAGTGGTATCACCATTCGGTAATTTAAAACACGAACCATCAACCCACAAGACATCATCACAGTCAGAAAGAGGAGTATCCCTCAAATCTATTCTCCCTTACGTCTCTTCTTCAGTTCTCAGAAAACAATCGTGTTGCTCTTCGCAACCATCGCCTATCTCAAGCGAAATCGGCAACAATGTAGCCAAGTTTAGAGTATTGCACCTTTTTATGTGCACATGGCTTGCTAACAACGTAAGTTCATACCCTGACAACCGAGCACTAGTTACGTGCTGTGTCTTCGTATGATTCAACAGGGTATCCACTGCATGTGGAACCATAACCACTAACGTATTGTCCATAACCAAGCCAGCAGACTGTTGAATTGAAACAGCCGCTGCTGCTGTTGCTCTCAAGCAACTCGGCAACGCTCTAGCTACAGGATCTAAGGTTGATGAAAAGTACGCACATGGGCATTGCTTCCCGCCAAATTGTTGAGTCAAAACCGATAGTGAAAAGCTTCCTGTAGTCGGGGGTACCCAACACAGGAGCCGAACACAACGCATTGCGTAATTCAGAGAAACTCTGTTGACATTCCTCAGTCCAAGGAATCTTTAACTGTAAGGGCTATCAGAGGCTTCGCTAGAAGAGAAAAATTTGGGATCCAATGTCTACAGTACGACGTAGTACCCAAAAACGCACGTACTTCTCTCTGTGTCGTAGGGACACTCATTCTCGCAATAGTCTGGATTCTTTCTGGGGTCAGTTGCCTTCCCTCCTTCGATAAGAGGTGACCTAGATAGGTTACTTCTTGGCGACAGAATTGTAATTTCGAGAGAGAAACTTTATGATGGCATTTAGACAAATGAGACAACAAGGACACAGTGGCATCCTTACATATGTCTTCAGTATCGGCAGCGACCAACAAATCGTCAACATACTGGATAAGGGCTGCACCTTCGGGAAAAGTCAACAAGTCAAGTTGCGTCTTCAGAGCTTGACTGTAAATCGATGGACTCTCGCAATAGCCTTGAGGAGCACGCTTAAAGCGGAAACTTCGTCCTCCTAAAGAGAATCCAAAGATATCTCTACTCTCTATGGTAATCGGGATTCTGAAGAAAGCATTCTTCAAATCAATCACCGAAAACCAAGTAGCAGAAGCTGGAATCAATGTCAATAATGCAGTAATATCGGGTACAACAGGGAATTGCGGAACAACAATTTTGTTCACTTCACGAAGGTCGATAACAAACCTATATACAGGAGGCTGTGAAGAATCAGTTCTCTTCAAGACAGGCAAAACCGGACTATTACACACATTACCTCGAGTCTCTTCAATAACGCCCTTGTCAATCAAATCATAAATGATCGCCAAAAGCGCTCGTTCACCATCACTTGAAATACGATATTGCGGAATGCGCGGCAACTGGGCATTCGCCTTCAACGTCACAACATATGGGGGAATGTCTAGCAGGCCCACATCATTTGGACCCGTAGCCCATAGTGAAACCCGGCAATGAAGACAATTAAGGTGAAAGACAATCTTTCGAAACATATATTGGAGAAATCACATTCTCACCCAAAGTAAGATGCACTCCTGACGGAGAACAGTACAAAGTCGCATACAATCTCTTCAACAAGTCAAGGCCTAGTAAGTTCTCATTACAACCTGTAGTCAAAAGAAGGGGTGCTTCAAACCTACGAGGACCAACAGAAAGAGGCAATGGAACAGAAATCGGATTCATAACGGGGGCGCCAGAAAAACCTATAGAAACATTATTAAGGCCAGACAAAGGTGCGCCAGGGAGTTTAGAATGCATAATAGAACTCTTCGTAGCACCAGTGTCTAGCAGAAAAGGCTCTGACACACCTGATGCAATCACTTCCACGTAGGGTCCACTCTGATCTACCGGAACTGAAACAACTCCCTCTCTTTGTCTATGGCTGTCCTAACAATCATTACCTTGCTCCCCATCGCCTTCAACATAGTAATCATCTACGTAGTACTGTGCTGTCCTACCGGACGAATTCTGCTGTTGGTCAAAACTGTTCATTGAATTCTGCGGAGGCAAAGGGCGCGCGTTCTGTCCGCGACCTCTACCTCTAGGCGCTTGTTGAGCACCTCTACCTCTAACACAGGAGCACTATTTGCACGTTGCAACAAAACGGGACAACTATTCTTGTAATGGCCCTCTTCTCTACAATACCCACACTGATTAGGCCCATACAGAATACGCTGTTGAGGAGTCTCGTCTCTTTGCGAGTTCCTCAAATACTGTTGAGGCTGCTGATAATCGCGCTGATTATTAACAGGGGGTGGATAAGCTTGTTGTAGAAGAACTTTAGTCTTCAATTCCTTAGTCTTCTTATCCGCTCTCTCTAACTCATCCTTACGCCTATTCTCATAGTACTGAGCCGTAGCAAGAATTTGCGCCGAAGTAGAAACAGACCAAGCACTCTCGGAATCCTTCAACTTGGTACACAACTCAGGAAGAAGGTTGTGCACAAATTTATCAATGAATAATCTCTGGCCACCTTCGGTAGCCATATCCTGACCACTATGGTCAACGAACGTTTCCTCGAAACGCGAGAAAAAGTCCGAAACAGACTCGTCTTTCTTCTGCTTACAAGCGGACAATTTGTCCCAATTAACACAAACCTCAGGCATCAAAGTTTTCATGAAAGTGATAATTCTACCAGGGAGTTCAGCAATAACATCTTCAGGCTTAGCACCTCCAACTTGTCTATCATTTGCTGCAACAAGATTCACCCACGATTCACCCAATTCATTATTATGATCTGTATGTCGAATGACATTCCAGATGGGCTGTGGAAGAACATTCCCGAACAGCATATCTATATCCGCCAAATTCATAACGCACGAACTCACAGTTTGCGTAAGTTCTTTATAATATCCTGCCGGATTCTTTCGCGGATCTGGCAAAGTCTGCTTAAGCGCTAGAACTTCTGCACGTTTCCACGGTACATGAACCCACACACGCTGAAAGTGCGCTTGAACAGGTGGATGAGCATTAGGATCAGCAGGTCTCCATACTGGAGGAACCTCTCGCATCGGATATTGACGCGCCTGTCTCCTAACTGACGAATCTGTCTCAAACAGCCGTTCAGTAGGAACATCGCTACGTAACGATAATAACGTCGATACCGCTTTCTCGACATCGTGTAAACTCACAATCGTTCCTTTAGCAAATTCGGAACGTAATCGGGACAATTCCACAGGAGCTCTACTCAATTCGTCCATCCATTGTTCATGGAGGAACGCACACATAAGCTCAAAAACATAACGTTGCTTTGGTGCTTCCCGTTGTCGGAAAACATCCATAATACCTTCTAGATCATACTGGGACTTATACGTCACCCATCTTCATGCCATGTGGTCCAAAACCACTTGTTCATCTGTATCGGGCAATTGGCTACGCAACTGTCTACGCTCATTCACAGGAGACATACCCATTTGTCCCAACCAAGGAGTTAGAAAATTAGAAAAGGCAGCGGTCATCCGCTGTCTAGGAGAAGGAGTAGTCGGAAGGACAAGAGGAGACGAAGCAGTAGTAGTAGGATCCATAGTTGGAACAGGCATAGAGACAGTAGTAGCAGGAATAGGCAAAGTTGGCAATCCTTGAGAAGGCTGCGCATAAGGAACAACAGCCAACGAAGGAGCTGGCTGTGGAGGAGAACAGGAGGCAAAGCAATAGGCGCTTGCGCGGCAACAACCGGTGGTGGTGGTGGTGCCGTAGCATTCTGCACATAAGGTGGCGGTGAATTTAGCAAATGCGACATTAAAGGGTCTTTCACAAGATCCTTCTCGTCTTTCTGCTCTTTAACCGGCAAAACTGGGTAGCATCTGTCTACCGCTAACTTCCTCACTCTAAGCATCTGCTCACTTTCTCTTCTTCATCATCTCTGTATGCAACGGCAGCTTGCACCATTGACATACCCTTTCTATTCTTCTTCGCTAACTTATATTCTTTCTGTTTGGCTTCTTTGCGCCATATGCGGAAAGAGTCAAACATCGCCGGCCGGGCTTTCTTCTTGAACAATTTCACTTCAAGGTTATCTAAGACTTCTGTCTCGAAACTACCATAACGGGCCACTGTAGGACACCGTCATTCTTCGTGTATTTTACCCAAACCTCATTGTAGCTAATAGGACCTACACCATGTTTCACCTACAACTCGTATGTAGGAGTTCCGATCGGAGGAACCGGACACGAATCCTCTAACCGGGAATCCCTCAAAGTACCACAACTAAACAAATTGCTAAGACTGCTAAAACCAGGCATCTTGCTCACTAGTCTAGCTTCAAACAACAAGGGCAATCTAAAATCGATAAGCTCATGAATACACAAATCCCTTGGCTTTGGGGCCTGCAGGTACCAAATCAAAGCTATCCACTAAAGGATACAAAACAAACTAAGGACTAGGAGACGCTCCCTTTATACTTAACTGAGTTGTCGATGGCGTCACCAGAAGACCCGTCAATCGTCCCGCTCTACAAACGTCTAAGGCTCCAAAACAGGGCGACAGTCAGGGCAGCAGTCCTTCGTAGCCGTCGGGACGCGGGAAACCTCGCAGCAAAGACCTTCGGAACCACGTCGACATACAGGGGTCGCTGAAGTGGCTGGCCAACCTCTGGAATTTTCACCTCTGGCTTGGACCGGTACCGCTGAAGTCGCCCCACGTGGGGCGCCAATTGAGGTACTGGGTTTTTCGGAACCGATACTATTACAATAACCCAGCGGTGTCAGGGCAACACCCAAAGACCCCGGATTCCCCTGTCTTGGCAAACAGAGACACGGGATACTTCTTGATGACGTCAAAGACCAAAGTTTATTGGTTGCAACCAGGGACAGAGGTCTACGAAGTACACACTGGTAGTTCGACAGAGACTGCACCACCTCAATGAACAAAACTCGGTCTTTTATGAAGAAAATTACGCCTCTGGCAACATCACAATTTACATTTGGTGCATACAAACTGACCAATGAGCAAGTAGCATTTCAAAAAGTAGCGAATGATGACAATCATAGATGATCCCACTTTCCGTTGTCCAGCCCACCAAAACGATCGCACACATGCTTGGTTTCCTGTTCGATCAGGCCGGACAAACCCATCATAAAACCTTCAACCCAGATTGATGATCATGTCGTAAAGGAAAGGCAGAAACAGATGGAAAGGAGATAGAGGAGTGGGAACGGTGTGCCATCAAGTCGGGCACGTCCTGCTCTTTGATCTTTATCAGGCCAGCTGCTGAACAAGGAACTGGCTCAGCGGGATTCGCCCCAGGCAAGGAGTCAATTCGGCCAGGTCAACCAGAAGTCAGCTAAGGCGTACGTGTCAAGGACTAGTTTGGCCACAGTCATCGGGCCTATGTTAGGGCAACCACACAAGATGGCTGCCATATACAAAATGGAACCCGAGGGTTCAGACTAAATCCTCAAATGCAGAGTGCTCTCCTATATCGATTCATACGAAAACACTCAGACACATTATCCTCGCCATTTGCGGTCCGTAGAGACCACAATCGTCCATTTCCGACGATCTTTATAAATCGGGTTTCGGAACTATCGAACCCAATTCGGAACCACGAAACCACACCTCCAGCAGCCCGGGAAACCCCCCCTGCTTTTGTTTTGATTTGAACAAGAACTCCTGAAGTCCTGCAAGAACTGTTAGTTCTTGGTGACGTCTTATGTCCAACCTTACGTCAAACCCGGCACCTTTCAGGTATAAAATACCAACAGTTGCCTTAAGCAAACACACAGTGGTTTGGAGCAGAGCGGCCATCTACTTGCCCGAGAGCCCAGCTGATGCGGGTGCCCACAGAAGCCGCCCCTCCTGTTTGACGCACTGAGAGAGATGCTGTCTTTTTCTCCAGCCGAGAAAATCCAGCTCCGGTGTTTCCAGCCTACCCTTGCGGGTTGCTGGGATATCGAGTCCTGAGGAAAGAGATACCAGACCTCCCACATTCCATTACCAAGGTACGGAGCTGACTAAACCCATAGGAGAATTCTTGATGCAGATTCTTGGTAAAATTATCTAAACCAACTTAACTTAACATCGCTATTTACTTGTCCCTTCCAGAGTATTAGGCATAGGTCAGGTACACCGGGGTAGGCTTCGTTAGAAGCACCAGTTGAGCCTTTTAGCCAATGTATATATGTATGTATATATTTTATCCATTTTAAAGTATCATATGGCTAAGAAACCGTATCAATGCTTTTACAGTATTATCTCATAATACTACTTTTACTGTACGCACTTTACTTTACTTTAAGTATTGCAATTGTGGCAATTCATTTCTCTTGCATGAGAAGGAAGACTGCTCAATAAATAACACCTTTTTATTGAAAACGCCCGTCTCTCCATTTCTCTGCATTCTGGTGAAACTAAGTACGCACTGTTGACTGAGTGAAATATCTGTCTATTGTTTTCACACGACTCTAGAGATATACTCTTATTCTGAGGGAGCAAAGTTGTCATGTTTATGCGGTTGTCGGAAACTGAATCCCTTCTTGTCTGAGCCAGGGAAGGTTATCCATCCCTCTTCATTCGAGAAAGTTTCCAGTGACCTCTGAGGTAGCTGGCGCAAACCTAAATTAAGTTTAACATGGTCAGTAGAGACCTAGATGACCTCAGTCCTACGTCTACACTGCTGTTTATGTTATTCCAATGCGCAGAGCCTATTGGTAAAATAGGAACTACACTACATGGCGCCCAACATTTGGTAAGACGATAATCTAACTCAAGACAATAGAGTAACTCAGTCGTGTTTTTTCACACAGAACCCTTTCCCCGTAAAAACTCCAATAGACGTCAGGAGTGGGTGAAAGGTTAATATCCGCCGGAACTTAGTAGGATGAGAATCCTATGTAGTAGTTTCTGGTTTTGATCAACGTTGAAGGATACAGTGTTCCAAAATATTGTGCACCTAATCTTTGTTTCCTTGAAACTCGATCTGCAACCGAAAACTTTCAGTCAGTAAAATGCCAGAAAGTGACAAAGAAAGGGAGCGAGCAAGACTAGCAGCTCGACTGTTAGAGGAAGACACAAGTCTTCATGAATCCGAACCGGATGCAATACTCATTCCGGTCAATCTAAGAAGAACTATAACTCTAAAACTTTTAGAAAATGGCCTGACACCGCAAGGTGGTACAGTTATATTCGTGATAGAGGCACACGAATATCGGCAGACAGAGGTATTCTATTCATGGATACATTTTCCAGCAGCACACGCTACAACAAAAGATTTCCACTATTACGAAATAGAGGAACCTCCGGATGAATACACTCCTTTCGAGGAGATTGAAATTCCACTAAAATACCAAGAGCACCTGCTCTGGTTTAAAGGCGCCCTAAAACATAATGATCACATCACCAGGCTCGGTCCTCTAGAAAGACCAGAAGAAACGGGTCCAGTCTTATGCAACTATGCAACACACCCAGACTACGAAATATTGTCAAGCGAACAACTCCTAGTTAAACTGAAAGAATTAACAAAGGCATTTAGAGAATTAGTTCAATTGGCAAGGGATGACATAGAGAACCTCCAGAAACTGAAGGAAACAGATATAACAGCCCAACCATTGGAACATGCCAGAATCATAGAAAAATCCTATGAAGAGCTAGGAAGAGATAGTTTGGGTGGGAAACCGATAATACCGCAACTAACTGAAAATCCTGAAAAAACATTTATTAAAAATAATTTAAAGACTCCGAAAAAGAGCTGGGATGGTAATAAACAATCCATTCCCAGGGAAAAACGTTTCCAGACCAGAGGAAGGTCTCCTCAGTGTAGAGAGAGATCTCCAGGCCGAGAAGACAAGTCTCCCCAAAGGGAACCCTCTGAAAAAAGATACAACCTTAGAGATAGGGATAAAATAAGAAAACCAGACAGATATCAAGATGTTGACACACGTCCCTCTCGATCCTTCTCACTGAATTCTTCTCAATCTTCCTCACAGAAATCGGAAAGAATAGGACGGTCAGAACACAGAGAAGAGCACGTCAAGTCCAAAGACAAGGAACCTGCTCATCAAAGTAAAAAATTACAATTCCCCAGAAAGAAGGTAGCAAGTATTAAGATTAAACATGCCGAGAATTCTGAGGACACAGCTGAAAAATGGAGAGTGGGCACACACAATGCTAGACAGCAGAGCAGAAGTGACCATAGCTCACAAGACCCTGATGAATCTTCTGGAGACAGTGGACACGAATGAGTACATTCAAGTGGAAACTGCAGACACACGAGTTAGTATGCCCCATAAGCTATATGAAATATCATTACGGATAGAGGGAGATAAAACCAGGAAAATAAAAAGTCTCTTTTGGGAAAAACTTTCAAAAGGCTATGACATTCTGTTAGCTGAGAAAGACTGGCCACCAGAGTTTGTCAGGGAGTGCCCTCATGGCGAACAAATGATTATACCTGCCTTCTCGAATCATATCCCGATTCATAAAAAATATACTTATGCAAGAAAATGGGCAGTAGCCCAAGCTCCTGCTTTATACAAAAATCATGTAGGATGGGACTCACCTCACCACAAGATCTAGTTAAAAAATCAGCCCACTGCACCAAGGCAGTATCCAGTTAAACAAGAAGCTAAAAAACAAGTCAGGGAGATCTTAGATCAACTTGAGTACCAATGGGTGATCGAAACATGCACCTCTCAAATAAACAATCCTTTGTTTCCTGTCTCCAAGCTAGACGATTCGTATTGTCTAGTTTTGGACTACAGACACCTAAACTCCTGTTGTAAAACGTTTGCAGTGCAAAACTCACATAGTGCAGCACTAATGAATAACATTGTGCACAAAAAATATAAAACGAAATTAGACATCTCTAATGGATTCTTCTGTCAAAACATTGCACCAGAAAGCAGGTATTTGACCGCTTTCTCAATATTTGGGTCGCAAAAACAATTTTGCTGACTCCCACAGGGATTCAAGAATAGCCCAGGATTATTTTCAGCAAGAGTAACAGAGTTACTACAAATATATGATGATGAAGCATTATCGTATGTCGATGACATCTATCTCACAGATGATGACCTGGAGACTCACTTAAAAAGGGTGAAGACCATAATACTTGGACTCGCCTCAGAGGGTTAAAAATTCAACCTTAAAAAGTCACGAATTCGCCATATAACTGTCCTATTTTTAGGTTATGAATTATCAAGTGAAGGCAAAAGCCTAGCAAACAATTTCTTAGAGAAATGTGCTGTACTCCAAGCACCAAAAACGCGGAAGAATTTACAATCGCTACTAGGTTTACTGAATTTCGGAAGAACATATATTCTAAATGATGCTGAAAGAATTAAACCTCTCTATGAATTAATAAAACCAGATTTCAAACAAACCAATTGGACTCAGAAACACACAGAAAGTTTGAGATCACTACAAACAGACGTTAACTAAAACAAAATTGCAAACACGTGAAAACACACGCAATCTTGTAATCCGAGTCATCCCAGGAAGATGCGGATTCACATACCTGACCTCTAATGAGGGAGAAACGGTACCTAAAGCTTACAAATCACACTTGTACACTGAAGCTGAAATGAAATTCAGCTCCACAGAAAAAATTCTAACTGCGGTTAGAACTGCTGTAGCAAAAGAGCGAGGCCTAGCCCAAGGCAGAAGAATAGCTGTCTTTTCAGCAGAATCAGCCCTTGAGGCGTTAACAAGTCCTCGTAACTTGGTTAAAGGAGTATTAGATCCAGAATGGATAGAATGGGAAACTTCCTTTGCTACAGAAGACGTGAAATACTATTTTGACCCAAAACTGAAAAAACTAGATGGTCTAGTATATGAACGGGAATATCCTCTGCCAGCTGAAATTCTGCCTCTAGAAAAATATACCTGCGTAGTCTATATGGACAGATTCGCACAACACTATGATGTAGAAAATAAATCCTATGATGCAGCGTGCGCGATTGTTAAAGGTCACTGGCGCTCTAGTAAATTCAAACCAATGATTACCAAAACTGAATCACTAAGGAAATGTTCAGCTCAGCGAGCTGAAATAAGAACCTTAAAGATGGCGCTTGAAAATGCTGATCGCGAATTTCCCACACTAATAGTGTGCAATTCGTATTTCTGCGTCAAATCCTATAACAGTGACATGCAGACATGGATCAAAAACGGTTACAAAGATGACACATGTGCCACAATAAAGCATAAAAGGCTTTGGGAACATGTAGTTCTTTTACAGAAAGAACTACGAAAGACTCACGTGATACACGCATTGAGTCATTGACGTGATGGCGTTCACGTTGCAGGGAATTCATTGGCTAACAGAGCCACAGCGGTAGTGGTTCAACCGGCTCCCTTAGCCACTGAAAAGCGTTCAGAAAAACACATAGATGGGGAAACCATGCAAGCGGTAAAAGCCTCATTGAAAGGCGATTATTCAGCACTACCTCTCAACTATCCACTCAGTAATACATACATAATTGACACAACCTCTGTTCCGTTTGCTCGAATCCCTGGAGTGGGGGATAGGGTAATTCCAAACACGAACAGGAGAATCTTCTTATTACAAGAAGCACATATGGAGTTGGGTCTGAGGCACCAAGAAATCCTGAAATCTTTGATCGACCTACAATCAGAATATTGGTGGCCAGGAATGAGTGTAGATATCTACTATTTTGCAAAGAATTGCAAGGACTGCAACAGAGATCGCAGTTTCGAACCAGTCCAGCCTGTAGCCCAGATACCACTATTAGAGAGCATTAGGCTCTCTATATTGCAGAAATCCAGTAGGAGAAATGTGTCCCCATAAATAATTAAGACAGAATTCACTTAAAATGTAGACCACCACACTCGGCTGACGCAAGAACTGTTATAAAAGATTTGCGAGTCTTTATCGGCACATACGCAATTGGCATGCTACATTCTGATCAGGGTTTAGCTCTCGAGCTTACAAAGATGCCATGAACAGTATGGGCATTGCATTGCGGTATTCTAGTCCCTTCCATCCTGAGGGAAATGCGGTTGTGGAAAGAAAAAACCGGCACATAAAGCAATCTATAACAGCGAGGGTATTAGGTTCAGGTGATGGGTGGGTCAAACATTTAACAAGTGTCCAACGTAGTCTTAATAATCTGCCAAGAAACTCTCTAAAAGGTCTCACTCCATACGAACTATTGTTCGGAACTAGAATGCATATTCAGGACTTAGATGGTCATACTTCAGTGGTAGAAGAAAAAAGCTTTGATATCAGATCGCTTGGCTGTTTTACAGGATCTAAATGAAAAAAAGAAAAAACCTGAGTAACATAAAGTTGAAACAACAGTCAACATCCACTGAAGAAAAACCACCTGTCCCAGCAAGACCTGTCTGGATTCCAAAGATTGGGGATCTGGTCAGGGAAAAGATTGCGGTAAAGAAGGAATTTGGGCCTTCTTACAGAAAAGCAGTACCTGTCTTAGTTATCAACGGAACAAGATCAGTAGTACTACCGCCCCTTGCTGGTAAAAAGGAGAACCGAGTTGTATCCATCGACCTGGTAAAACCACAATCATGTGGCCAATAATAAGTAGTAGGCCCAGTGGACTCCCAAGAAATAGCAGAATACCAAAGTTTGCTACAAACTAAGAGGCTCATGCTGAGAGACTTATCAAAATTGAAAAATCTGAAATGAAGAAAAAAGGACTATGCAATAATGACATGGAACTTGTGCCTCTTGAAACCCAAATAATAACAGTTTGTCAAGAAACACCAATCTACAATGATGTAGCTTCAGACTATTCTAATGAAACAAAGAAAAATGCAAAAGCAAATGAAAATCCGGAAGCAATTCCATCAATTGACAGAACTGCGTCAGGCTACTTCATCAAATTCGACAATTTCTCTGAAGACCCAAGCGAACATGAAGAAACGTCTCCAACACAGACTTTTAAAAACAAAGTAATTGAACATTTCCACCAATTGAAAAAGACTTACCTAATTTCACCATTGATTGAATTTTGGATTATGTTAGGTGTACTTTTCCTCCTGCTTTGGCTCATCATGGTTATATGTTTGGGAAGATTCATTGAAGGAAAATATAGTACAATGGACACAGCAAGTCAGAACATCAACTTGGTCCTAAAGCCACACACATCTTCTCACATCGAGAAAAGAGAACTGTCATCAGTGAACATCACAGCCATTCCAATTCCCGGTGGGGTAGCATGGGATAGAACTGATTATGACATTTTGGGCCCGGTCGAGCTTTTAAAGTATCCCCACCAGCTCAAGAGTTCATTAAGTGACTTTGTAACACCTAGTACCTTCTCTGATGACTGGGACTTTGAAAACATTAATAATATGATATCAGATTTAGTAATGTCAGAACAAGATTACTTGCAGGGTTCATCTAATTATGAGGAGCTTTACTGCTACATCCATTATGGTAATCACTATTTGCATAAAAAGTGCTCAGCCTAGAAGTGTTTTATCTTTTAACCAGTGGGAACACTGTCCTACTCCACCAAAAGGCAGTTCAAAAAAGTTTTCTGATATATTTCAATACTTCTCAGGACTTAACAACAGTGACCCAAGAACGTTTTATTTTAAAATGTCAAATAGAACAGGAATGAAAACAACGTTGACAAATACTAAATTGATATATTCAAAAAAAAATTATGACAAAATGTCTAAATTAGGTTTCGAAATTTGGAAAAAACACCATTGAAACAAAAACAATCTGGGGTTCAAAGGATTGGCAAGTACAAGGCCTAGAATCACTTTTTAGGGCCTGCATGATCCCAGAACAAATTATTTTCTTGAATGACACAATTCAACAAACTACTTGTCTTGGCCTTATAAAACACATGAACACACCGTCTATTCCAAAACCCATGCCTGATAGTGATAGCACTACTGATGTGGAGATAGACGTTTATAATATTTTATACCAAAACAGAACACATACTGATTGGAAAAAGTGGTTGATCTGGCCAACAGACACGAATAACTGTCAAGATAGATTCATGAATAAAACACAGGGGTTCAAAATGACCAGACCAGACCCTAGATATTACCAGAGACAACATCCAGGGATAGTTACTACATACAGTGTAGGTAAACTATGCCTTGAGTGGCTACAGAAATCCACACTGGCAGAAATTAAGCAACACTTGACTTTACTTAACCCTTTCCATGCTCATGGCGAGCTCAGCTCGTCATGATGCACGGTTGAGCTGTGCTGATGACGAGCTGAGCTCGTCATGAAACTATGGAAATGGGCATCATCCAGCACCGGAGGGGAAAACACCTAGCAGCGAAGGTGTTAAAGATGGTGCTGACTTGCGTGATTTCATAATGGGACCACGCAAACAGCGTCAAAAACGTTTCATAGCGACCGGTATATATGCTGCATACAACGAAGCATGGAAAGTAATGCAAATTGAAACTGCTGAGAAAATACGAGAAATTGATCGTATTAATTTGGAAAAAATCACTTTCTTTTGTGGACAATGGGTCAATGACTCTGTCTTCCAGAATATATTCACTGGACAGTATTGTATCATCTGCCTCTGATATAATAGAGCAGGACTTACTAATGCTACAACATGGTCAGTCTCAGTTACGTTCTATTGTACAGTTTGGATGGGCGTTGCAAAATCTGCGTTCAGGCTACGTACCATGGCGTTTAATCAACACAACGTCATTATTCGGTCTCTTTAACGTTACTCATAAACAAATCAGTTTGGCACAAAAAGGAGCAGATTATACAATCCTGAGCATTGAAAAACTCGAGGGATTACCGTGAGTGTGTGGATAGGGGCGAGGAGGCCATGTTGGTCCTCCTCGACCTATCCGCCGCTTTTGACACGGTTTCACATAAGATTCTATTGGATCGTCTGAGGCTAGCTGGAATTGGTGGCATTGTACTATCCTGGATTGAGTCCTTCCTTATAGGAAGATCTCAGAAGGTGTTTCTTAAACCTTTCAAATCAGAGGGTAAACCCCTTCTTTGTGGTGTCCCTCAGGGCTCTGCCCTGAGCCCTCTATTTTTTAATGTTTACCTTGCACCTTTGGCTAAAGTTGGGGAGTCCTGGGGGGTCAGAGTGATCTCCTATGCTGATGATACTCAGCTTGTGTTCTCTTTTAGAGATCACTCTGACTCCAGCTTTGCCAGATTCCGCCATTGCCTGGACAATATATGCTCCTGGAGGGGAACAGCCTTTACGTCGCGGCTGTTACACCGCATGCCATTACAACGCGGTTTTAAAACGCAAGTCGCTACCACGACTTGCGCTGGAGGGCGCTGCAGGACAAGGAATTTTTTAATTTACTATCCGACACCTTCCCTACTGTACGTAGGCTGGTGTTGGAATAGTAAATTAAAAAATTCCTAAGTCCGCACCCCCTCCAACGCAAGTCGTGGTAACGATTTGCGTTGAAAAAACCGCGTTGTAACGGCACGCGGTGTAATAGCACGCGCTGTAAAGCCGTACATCCGCTCCTGGATGACCACCAATCACCTTAGGCTTAACACCGATAAGACAGAGGTCTTATTTTTTAACCAGAAAACTCCGCTGTCTCCTAGCCTGTGGTGGCCTACGGTGCTTAACCCCCGGCCCACTCCTGTCCGATCAGTACGCAACCTAGGCTTCCAGTTTGATGATGCCCTCTCCTGTAAAGCCCAAATTAACAAGGTCACATCAGCCTGTTTTGCAAAACTACGTATGATCAAAAAGATCTTCCCATACCTCCCTCCAGATGCCCGCAGAACCATTATTCAGGCCCTCATTACATCACATCTGGATTATGCCAACAGCCTCTATGCCGGTGCCCCTCAGTACCAGATCGAACGTCTGCAGATTGTGCAGAATGCAGCGGCAAGACTGGGTGGCAATATCCCTTATCGGCAGTCGGTTGCTCCCTACTGCAAGAAGCTCCATTGGCTTCCCATCGCATGTCGCATCCAATT
This sequence comes from Lissotriton vulgaris, assembly GCF_964263255.1. Taxonomy (NCBI): domain Eukaryota; kingdom Metazoa; phylum Chordata; class Amphibia; order Caudata; family Salamandridae; genus Lissotriton; species Lissotriton vulgaris. The sequence continues at coordinate 227,669 of NW_028246267.1, forward strand.
CAAGATTCTGACCCTCGCTTTTCGTGCTCTTAATGGCCTTGGCCCAGGATACTTGAAAAAGCGATTGGTAGTGTCTCAATCAGTCAGATCCTTGAGATCTAATAGTCTACGCCTTCTGATTGTGCCACGCTTCCGACGTTCCAGAATGGGCGGTAGAGCGTTTGGCGTAATGACTGCCAAACTCTGGAACAGCCTCCCACTTGACCTGAGGTTCAGCCCTTCTGAATCCCTTTTTCGCAGTAAATTAAAAACTTGGCTGTTCTCCATGGCTTGAATTTAATCTTTGGATTTTCCTTTCCTTTACTGAGCCTTCGTCTTTAGCGCTGGGACACCCCTTCGGGGGTAGCCGTGCGCTCTATAAGCTGCTTAAATAAATAAATTACCATTGACAATGTCAGAAAGACCTGTCATTGAATGGATAATACATGGAACGATTACAATTTGGATAACAACTTTCCAGTTTAATTACTGTCAAGAATATATACCAGCAGGCCTGTATGAAAGGTTGGGTAAGGAATACATCAAATCAACCTGGGATTTACCTTATACACACAGATGTTACAGTGAAGGAAACAGAGAGGTATTTCTTAGTGGTGAAAATTGTAAAAAATCACTAAGCGGTACACTTCTGTGTCAAGGAATTAATTTGCATGGAGCCTGCGAAGGGTCTTCAAATAACCTTTCATGTCACCTGCATAGCACACCTGCAAAATAGATAGAACCATTCTTCAGACCAGTTTCGAATGGTAGCTACATTTTAATAAGTGACCACAGCTGTTGTGGAATGCTGCCAGGAAAAGCCTATCTGACAACTGTAACTTCCAGGGCCATTTGCTGTATGCAAGTATTTTATCCACACAACAATCCAGAAATGGGGGCTGCGTTGTGGCCTCGGTTGAATATCTCTTCTATTCAAATTGATACTTTAAGCAGAATGAAGTCTATTCTTTTACAAACAACCGTGCCTCTAACGTCATCAAAAGACACGTATGAACTGCAAGTTGCAAGGACAACAGCAGAGATACATACCCTTTTATCAACAAATTGCCCCGTACATTTTGTAGAAATGCTAAGCCAAATCTTAAACATGTCTGATACCAGTGGCATCGCATATGTATTCAAGACAATTTTTTCAGGACTGTTAACATCATTTGAAACAGTTCTGGGCATCTTTCCGAATTTTGTCCATTCTGTCTTTGGCGGCCTACCCTTGATCTTGGGACTCGTAGCAGGAATTCTATTTTTGCTTCTTCTGCACCGATATGGCAAGCCAATCCACAGGCAAGACTCTAGCAACGATGGAAGAAACAATCCTAGCAATACGATACCGAGACCGTATCACTAAGGTCCTCGGATTGGCCCGGCTAAGAGATCTAGGTACAACTTGGTTTCTTTCATTCAGACCAATCTGGAAAGATTGCATCATACCTGTGCTTCGATGTCTGCTATGTGGAGAAGAATGCGTGTTGGACATCTGTCTTACACTACAATCAGAAGTACCAATGGATATCGATACTTTGCTAGGTCCGGTAACGACTCATGCATCGTGTTGTCCCCAGCGGCTACCGATTCTGATGAAGGCATTCGTTGAGACTTCACCACTACATTCTCCCCGCTTAGTCTATTCTCAGGCTGCCCTCTTGGAACTGAGACCGACTCGGGCATCCCCGACTCAGAGGGCTACTGCTCTACTCCTGTCTCAATCTCTGTCTTGCGGACTGCTTAATGTCCGGTCGCTTTGCAAGCACCACACAGAGATTGCCTTCCTTATCGAATCCTCGGGGCTGGATGTTTTGTTTTTAACTGAAACTTGGACTCGGGAGAACTGTCTGGTTGAATTGGGCTTAGCTTGCCCCCCAGGCTTTAAAATCATCCACACCCCTCGGTTGAAGAACAGAGGCGGTGGAATTGGTGTCATTTATAGAGAAACGCTGGGTCTCTTCCAGCTTAAAATTAGAGAGGTTTCGGGCTTTGAACTGATGGGGTTCTCTATTAAAGATCTGGAGAGAACACTGCTCACAGACGTGCTGTGCTGTCGCCCAACGGGCTCTGTATCTTCCCTATCAGACTTCCTTGACCTGATTTATGACCTATCTAACACTCACTCTAAGCTGCTGGTCCTAGGGGACTTCAACCTATGGCAGGGTGGTCCGCTGGATGGTGCGTTCACGACACTGCCAAGCTTTTGGCGACATTCAGTTGCAGCAACTGGTCCGATCAGAGACTCACAGGGGAGGTCATGTCTTGGATCTGATTTTCGCTGACGCACAATTAGTAGTGGTCAACGATATCCTATGCCAATGCTGGACCGACCACGGACTGGTGGCTTTCTCCCTCTGCATAGGGGATCATTCCTTGGAGGCAGCCGGTGTCGGACTGTCTAAATTGGGCAGACCTTGGTCCCGACTACTCAGCTCATCTTCCTTGCCTTCTTTACTACCAGATAATTTTTGTCTGAGTAACTCGGTGGAGGAAAGTTATCTTACTTTGTGCCGGTCCATTACTAACACGCTAGACAAGGTTGCGCCCCTTCGTAGGTCTCGAGGTAGACTGAACCGGGCGTGTCCCTGGTACACGGAAGAGCTACGGCAGCTGAAGTTGTGCTGCAAATGCACTGAGAGAGCTTGGAGGAAGCAGTACTCGACCTCAGCAAGGGCCTCGTTTAGGCTGGCACTGCAGGGCTATAAGGCGCAGATCAAGTTGGCTAAGGCGGCTTTTCTGGAAACCACTTTGAACCAGGCGCCTAATACGTCTCAAGTCCTGTTTAAAATTGTCAGGGACCTATCCCACCCCGTGTGTGTGGCCAACACGGTCTTTGCGTCGCAGGCCCCTGTGTGACTCCCTGGCGGGTGCTTTTAAGGAGAAGACTGCAAAGATCTTAGAGAGCTTAAAAAATTCTTTGCCCCCTGCTCTCGGCTTGGGATCTCTGGTTAGCCCGTTCAGTCGACCCCAGCCGGTTGTCTCTAGCCCTGGCTTGGGAGCTCCGAACGGGTCACCCAGTCGACCCCAGCCGATTGACTCAGCTCTCATCCTGGGAGCTCTCGGCTCGGGAGCTCCGGTTGGTCCGTCCAGTCGACCCCAGCCGGGTGCCCCTGACCCTAGTCTGGGACGGATCACCCAGTCGACCCCAGCCGAGTGACCTAGTTCTTAGTTTGGGAGCTCCGGATATCTCCTCCAGTCGACCCCAACTAAGACTTTTTCCCTGTCCCTCTTTTGAGGAATTCTGCAGCTTGGCACATACGGTGTCCTCGGGTTCTCCGCTCGACCCACTGCCTCCCAAATTCTGGAAGGTTTTCCAAGCGGAACTTTTCCAGCCTTTGTATTCCATCTGCCTCCAGTCTTTGGATTTGGCATCTGTTCCAGAGTGTTGGAAGCTAGCAGTAGTGTCACCTCTGCTCAAGAAACCAACGTTGGACCCGGCCTGTCTTTCCAACTATAAGCCAATCTCCTTGCTCCCTTTTCCTATTAAGATCATGGAAAAATGGGTGACCCGCTCACTTTCAGGCTTCCTGGAGGAAATCGGATGGTTCGATGAGACACAGTTCGGCTTCCGCCCTGGGCACGGGACGGAGATCGCACTGGTAACCGTACTGGACAATCTTCGTTCGTGTGTCAACAGTGGTCGGGCAGCCTTTTTAGTGCTGCTCGACATGTCGGCCGCGTTCGACACGGTTTGCCATCACACCCTTATCAGGAGACTGGAGGAGTGTGGCGTCACAGAGGGAGCAAGAGACTGGCTGATATCCTATCTTGGTAGCCGGCAGCAGTTGGTCTCGCTCCCCCCATTTCGTTCTGAGCCACGGAAAGTAGGGCAGGGGGTCCCACAGGGCTCGGCCATCAGCCCTTTACTCTTTAATCTGTACCTCCGCCCCTGGTCCAGCTTATAAAATCCTTTGGTGTCTCGGCTTTTAATTACGCCGATGACACCCAGCTGGTCTTTTCGCTGGAAGGACACAATGGGGTCCCGCTGGAGACATTTCATCGCTGTATGGCAGCCACAGCGGATTGGCTACGGGCTAATTCCTTACAATTTAACAGCACAAAGACGGAGGTGCTCTTTTGCTCCATAGACCGGATCCCGCGGGTACTTCCAGAGAACTTTTGGCCTGCCACTTTTCCTGAGCCAGTGTCGGCTGCGGAATCAGCTCGTAATTTGGGGGTGATCTTTGGCCCAAACTTACAGCTTGACATGCACGTCAACAAAACCATTTCTACGTGCATGATGCTGCTACGCATGTTGCGTAAAGTTCTGCCCCTTCTCCCTGCCCAGGCCAGGCCGGAAGTAATTCCCGGGACCATACTAAGTCGTTTAGACTACTGTAATGCGCTACTTCTGGAGGCCCCAAAAAATCTGCTGGGGAAGTTACAACGGGTGCAGAATATGGCCGCCAAGTTGGCTCTTTCCCGCCCTAACTTTAACTCTTCTATTCTAGCTCTAAGATATCTACATTGGCTACCGGTACACCTGCGTGTACCGTATAAAGCGGCATGCCTGGTGTTTAAGGCACTACATCAACAGGGCCCAGTGCCCTTGCAGAATATGTTTGCCTGGTACTCTGCTTCGCGGCCCCTCCGCTCTTCTTCGGCACATCTGCTTGTGGTCCCGAGGTTTCAGAGAGTCGGGATGGGTGGCCGCTCATTTAGTGTTGCAGCGGCCAAACTCTGGAACTCCCTGCCACTCTCCTTGAGAAGCCACAGGGACTACTTCCCGTTCAGAAAAGCGTTAAAAACGTATCTCTTTCCTAGAAATGTTTGAGCAGTGAAAAGTGTGACCGCCCGAAGTTCAAGCGCCAGGATGCCCTTTGGGTGACAGGACTGCGCTCTATAAGTACACCTACATACATACATACATACATACTACGAGTATGTGGCAGTGAGGTAAGAGAGGAAAGCAGCACCGAACAGGTACAGACTTCTGTGAGCATTGCTGATCCCACCATCAATGATAGCACTCACACAGAAAATTGCACTGTTGCAGCATTTTCATACTTGGTCGAACTTTCACCTGATGTGGTAGACCTATTTTTTGCGAATATGTCTGAAACAATGTTCTCTCTATCCAACGAGAATAACTCATAAGAAAAACAATGAGCACACAGCGTTCCCTGAACTCTGAATTCGGCTTTCAGTTTTTGATAAACAAAGCTACAGAAAATATTTGGAACATTTCCCCTGAAAGCGAAACTATTTTTGCCCATATTTCAAAAATAAAAATAAAAAAAATTGGCACATGGTACTCTGCTTAAAGTAGAACTATTCTTAGAGAACAGAGCTTCTATGTTAGGACACTAGAGACAATATTTTACATCAGCCTCTAGCACATATAACAGAATTATGTACAAATATGTGATGAAACGGTCTCGACCTTCTTTTCTGTATTTAGAGCCATTTCATGTGTAATTTTTGCAATTCGTTCAGCTGATATATATATATGCATTTCTCTGAATGATAACACTGCTTTAAAAGCGTATAGTACAAATACTAATTTCCGTGTATTTACCGTATACCATTTCAAATGCGAAATATGTATTTTGGGCTGGGTCGGAAAAAACACATGCACCTTTGAATGTTTAATATTGCTTAGTTTTAGTAATGATGGACATCAATTCGTGGAGTGGGTGTCGTGTTCTTATCTTGGACCCTAATTCGATATTCCCGATTTATGCCCTCGTGAGGTTATAAACAATAATGTCCTGACAACGGCATAAGAATCAGATTCATATTCAGTAATAGCACATGCAATCCAAAGCACAGCATGGCTACTCCCATCGACTCCTAGAAAGTACACTGCGCGCTTTAAACAAACCAAGCCTCCAGCAGCCCGGGAAAACCCCCCTGCTTTTGTTTTGATTTGAATAAGAACGCCTGAAGTCCTGCAAGAACTGTTAGTTCTTGGTGATGTCTTATGTCCAACCTTACGTCAAACCCGGCACCTTTCAGGTATAAAATGCCAACAGTTGCCTTAAGCAAACACACAGTGGTTTGGAGCAGAGCGGCCATCTACTTGCCCAAGAGCCCTGCTGATGCAAGTGCCCACGGAAGCCGCGCCTCTTGTTTGACGCACTGAGAGAGACGCTGTCTTTTTCTCCAGCCGAGAAAATCCAGCTCCGTGTTTCCAGCCTACCCTTGCGGGTTGCTGGGATATTGAGTCCTGAGGAAAGAGATAGCAGACCTCCCACATTCTACTACCAAGGTACGGAGCTGACTAAACCCTTAGGAGAATTCTTGATGCAGCTTCTTAGCAAAATTATCTGAACCAACTTAACTTAACATCGCTACTTACTTGTCCCTTCCCGAGTATTAGGCTTAGGTCAGGTACACCGGGGTAGGCTTAGTTAGAAGCACCAGTTGAGCCTTTTAGCCAATGTATATATGTATGTATATATTTTATCCATTTTAAAGTATCATATGGCTAAGAAACCGTATCAATGCTTTTACAGTATTATTTCATAATTACTACTTTTACTGTACGCACTTTACTTTACTTTAAGTATTGTAATTGTGGCAATTCATTTCTCTTGCATGAGAAGGAAGACTGCTCAATAAATAACACCTTTTTATTGAAAACGCCCGTCTCTCCATTTCTCTGTATTCTGGTGAAACTAAGTACGCACTGTTGACTGAGTGAAATATCTATCTATTGTTTTTACACAACTCTAGAGATATACTCTTATTCTGAGGGAGCAAAGATGTCATGTTTATGCGGTTGTCGGAATCTGAATCCCTTCTTGTCTGAGCCAGGGAAGGTTATCAATCCCTCTTCATTCGAGAAAGTTTCCAGTGACCTCTGAGCTAGCTGGCGCAAACCTAAATTAAGTTTAACATAGTCAGTAGAGACCTAGATGACCTCAGTCCTATGTCTACCCTGCTGTTTATGTTATTCCAATGCGCAGAGCCTATTGGGAAAATAGGAACTACACTACAGAGATCAAGATAACGACGATAATCCTGATCCCTGCGGATAATGCTTAAAAGCGGAAAGCAAAAGCAGGAATTCAATAGCCACCCCCACATTAAAAAATGATAACTATATAATTAATTCTAATCATCACACTAGATAAATCACTATCTAAATAACTCTTTAAAAATATTTATCATAATCTCAATATAATACAATGTGCATTAATGATTCACTGATATATTTTTTTATATTTTCACCGATATTCACGGTATTGCCACGATACTAACGACGTCCCAGTGATGGTGCACCGGGCTGCCTGGTGGTCGCTGCATCGTTGCGAATATCACCTGCGCCTGAAAAGAAATCAATTTTGGACACATAACTTGTGTCACTAACATACCCTTTTCCCAAAAATGCGGTCTGAGTATCCCCACCCTGAACCCTTATGTTAACTTTCACACACATGTTCAGCCCAGGGAACCATTCCAGAATGATAAAATGGTGGCTGCAACTTCTGTTCAGGTTACGTCCTGCCAATCACAGCATTCCCCATGGAGAGTGTATCAGTGAATACTAGCATAACCACCGTAAAATATCCGCGAACAGAGATATATCTTTCTCAAAAACTACTGGACATATTTGTCCCAAATAAGAAAAAGCACAATCTGCATAACAACATCTACCTTTCTGCCAAATTTGGAGTAATTCCATTCAGCGGTCCAGGCTGTAGGTCCCACAATATGTGGCAATTAACAATAGAAAAGCACCCTTTTTTCATACAGCTATGTCTTAGTCCCCAATACATGGATTAACCCCAAACGTTCCATGACACACAGAACCGACTTTGACACTTTGGACGGTTTCATGAAGATTGGTCAAATGACACAAAGTTATAGGCAAGTCAAAAATGTTTTTCCTTTTACTTTTGTGTTATACCACACTTAGGGGGTCATTAGGATCGCGGACGGACTTGAGTCCATTGGCGACCCCTGAGTAGGAGGGAACCTCCGCATAGGCTGTGGAGTTCTCTCCTGTGCAATTAGGATGTGACCGCCACCCTGGCGGTCACATCCTCTATTTTTAACATTGCGGCGGGTGCGGCTTCAAGCTGCACCCGCAGCAATGTTAAAAATGCACGCATTGCATTTGTATGTAGAAAGTCGCAGGCACCGCGCGGTGCCTGCCGCTTACTGCATACAAATGCTGGGGGGTACCATAGGCACCCCCCATGTGCACCCCCCACCCCCTTCACCTAGGGGGCCTGCAACGGGCCCCCGCAGGGAAGTTACACATGCTTTTTCACATCTTGAAAAGCCACCGCGGAAAAGCATGTTTCCAAGCACATCCTAATCTGGCTGAGAGACACCGTCACCATATTAGTGCTTTTCTGCCGCGGTTGTAAGCCAACCGCGGCTGAAAAGCTGCGGACGGAAACCAGGACCCACCAGCCATCCTAATGTGGTGGTGGATCTTGGCGGGCCCGCCGGCCCGGAGAATGTAGAAAATCCTCCATCCTAATCAGCCCCTTAGTGTTGACTGTAGTGTCACACCAAAGTTTGGTGTAACACTACAGTCAACACTGAGGGGAGTGAAATTGTGGACTGCATGTACCATGATGTAAAGGAGCAAACTTTTCAGGGATGTGATGTACTGTCTGGCACATGCTTTTGCCTGCCCAAATTGATTTTCATGATCTCCTCTACCATATATTTCAATATCCTAATGTTCTTTTTTGTAAAAATTTCTTTCGGGCCCATTGATTACATTTCATCCGGCCGGAGATTCTGGCCCGGGTTTGGACGTGAAGATACGACTCCTAAATGACCTCTGTGAAAACCAAAAGTGGGAAAGTTAGTCTTTTGTCTCAAATTGCCTTTATGAATCGGGTCCTGTGAAAGGAAGGATAAATCCGGTCGGCCGCACTACGAATTGGATACGTGGTAGCTGACAGAAATGGCTTGAGTCTCCCGGAAAGAACACGGTTGACATTTATTAAGTGGTACTTAAAGTACAGAAAGAATCCTTGGATTTAATTGCGGATTCCAACCTAAATGAAGGAAAAGAGGAATTATATGTTTTAAATTGCCCTAAAGTCCTGAAGAAGCCTGGAATTCAACAGAGGCTGAAACGCGTCGACTGCATGGTTACGGCATCAACATAAGATAAATGAAATTTGATATAAAGTATAAAAAAGGAGTTTGATACCAATGGAGGGAGAAATAATTGATCCTTAAATAACTCCTATATACTTATAGTTGGTGACCCGAGTACAGGGAATGTTTGGAGATAATGGTTGGATTAACATCCCTGACTTGAAATACTAGTGGGCTTTTGAACCAGATAATAAGGTTCATGATTTATGTGTATTGTATATGTCCGTATTTTGTATAAATATTGTATATATATATGTTTGTATATATATGTGTTTTCTAAATAAGATAAAATAAGAAAAGATACAACAAATATATAAATATATTTTCAAGAAAGTTCTTTTCTAAATCAATTTTTTCCAATTTATGAACCAGATGGAAATACATATATAGTGATAGAGTTTGTTTTCTTTAACACAATGAGTTTTGATTGAATTCAAAAAACAACTAAGTGTGTCAGGGAAAGGTAATTAATGGTACCTGTCCCAGGATTGATTCTAAAAAAACAATACCGTAGGCATCAATTTTTTCTTACTTAGTATATTGTTCCCAGATGCCTTTGGGTTATTGGGTGACCCCTGTTTTGATTGATCTGCCTGCCATGCAGCAAATGTATCTTTGACCTAAAATCTGTTAAAGGGAGCAACATATTCGTATGGTACACAGACAAAATATCGAGTTTTAAATTTCGATATACAATTATATCGAAGTTTAAATATCGATGGGACATAATATAGAAGGTAAGTAATATCGACAGTCTTAATATCGATATTAGTATGATATTAGTAATATCGAAGTTTTAAATATTGATGTCAATAATATCGAAATAAATAATTTCGATGTTACTAATATCAATTTTTAAATAAATGTTGTGTATATTATATTGTATTTATTATGTTTTATTATTTATTTTTAATGTAATTTAATTAAATATTGTCTTTTAGTACTGTAGCGGGTTGTGGGTTTATAGGGGAATAGGGTGGGAAGTAATTTAATTATGTTAAATTAATTATTAATTAGTAGGAATTATTGATTAATTAATTGAGAATTAATTTTTAATTAATTTTAATTAATTGATTAATTGATAAATATGTTCTGTAGCAGGTTATGGGTTTATAGGGGATAGGGTGGGAAGTAATTTAATAATAATTAATTAATTAATATATGTTTGTAAATATTTTTAATTAATAATTAATTGGTAATTAATTAATATTAATTAGTTAATTAATTAATATAATTTTGTACATATTTTTAATTATTAATTAGTTGGAAATTCATTAATATTAATTAGTTAATTACATTAATTAGAGTAATTTTTTTATATATATAATTTTTTGTTATTCTTAATTAATTAATTGGGGGAAAAATATTAAATATTACATTAAATTAATTACAGCTAATGTGCTAATATGTTTACTTTATTGTTATTGTTAATTAATAATTAATTGGTAATTAAATAATAATAATTAATTTTGGGTAAAGGGGTATTTTTTGGGTTCAGGGTCAGTTTTCAGTTCTTGGGTAAAGGGGTATTTTTAGGGTTCAGGGTCAGTTTTCAGTTTTTGGGTAAAGGGGTATTTTTAGGGTTCAGGGTCAGTTTTCAGTTTTTTGGTAAAGGGGTATTTTTAGGGTTCAGGGTCAGTTTTCAGTTCTTGGGTAAAGGGGTATTTTTTGGGTTCAGGGTCAGTTTTCAGTTCTTGGGTAAAGGGGTATTTTTAGGGTTCAGGGTCAGTTTTCAGTTTTTGGGTAAAGGGGTATTTTTAGGGTTCAGGGTCAGTTTTGGGTTTTTGGGTAAAGGGGTATTTTTAGGGTTCAGTCAGTTTTGGGTTTTTGGGGTACAGGGATATTTTTAGGGTTCAGGGTCAGTTTTGGGTTTTTGGGGTACAGGCGTACAGGGTAAAAATAAAATAAATTTAAATTAAATCAATTAAATTAAATTAAAAAAAATAAAATTACATTAAATATTAAGTGTTTAATTTATTTTAAATGTATATGTATTAGTTTTAATTTTTTAATTATGTTTTAATATTTTTATTTAATATTTGTAAAATTATATGTATTTTAAAATTATTTTTACATTATTATTAATACATTTAAAAAAACTATATTTTTAATTTCGATATTTTTGTACTACGATATTTATTTTTCGATATTTTTGTACTTACCTTTATGAAGATATGACTCCGATATTTTTGATTTCGATATTTTTGTGCCGATATTTTTGTATGTAGTTATTTTGTCTGTCGATATTATGTCAGACATTCATTCGTATTGCTTGTGTCTATGGCTACTGTACATGAAGGACAGTATGTGTGCAGATACCTTTCAGGGTTATCTTTAAATGATATCCTATGTATAAAAAGCCATTTTTTCTCTTTTTCAGATGTAGTTTTCAATCAGTTTCAGAGTATTTATTGTTGTTGTAAGAAATAGTCAAAAAGCAGAACCGTAAAGGTTTGAAAAGAAACTGATCAGACCACGGCATCTCTACTTCCACAATGTTGTGGCAGTAATCCATGAACAGAGAACAAAATTTCCTGTGAGACTTGGATGGCACGTCAGACAATTGCATCTCTAAATCCCACTGGCCCAAAATGGAGCGTAAGGAATCAATCAATCAATCCTTTGTAAAGCACACTACATACCCGCGAGGGTCTCAAGGCGCTGCGGGTGGGGGTGCTACTGATCGAACAGCCAGGTCTTGAGTATCCTCCGGAAGGTCAGCAGTTTCCATGTCTTGGTGGCGAGGTGGGATAAGGATCTCCCACCGGTGGTTGTTCTTCGGATGCGTGGGATAGTGGCGAGTGAGAGGTCTGCGGACCTTAGCTGGGGGTTGGGGATGTGGAAGGAGAGCCGACTGTTGAGGTAGGCTGGGCCGGTCTTGTGGATGTCTTTGTGTGCGTGGATGAGGAACTTGAAGGATATCCTCTTGTTGATGGGTAGCCAGTGTAGGTTTCTCAGGTGGGGGTTGATGTGGCCGTTGCATGGTACGTCGAGGATCAGTCGTGCTGAGGTGTTTTAGATGCGTTGTAGTCGTTTGATGAGCTTGGTAGGGGCTCCCGCATAGAGGGTGTTTCCGTAGTCGAGTCTGCTGCTGACAAAGGCCTGGGTGACTGTCTTTCTTGTATCTGTCAGGATCCATCTGTAGATCTTGTGGAGCATGCAGAGGGTGTTGAAGCAGGAGGAGGAGACGGCGTTGACTTGCTTGGTCATTGAGAGCGTTGAGTCGAGGATGATTCAAAGGTTGTGTGCATGGTCGGTGGGTGTTGGGGCTGCTCCCAGTGCCGTCAGCCACCAGGAGTCATCCCAGGCTGACGGGTTGGAGCTGAGGATGAGGACCTCCGTCTTGTCCGAGTTCAGCTTCAGACGGCTGGTCTTCATCCAGTCGGCGACTGCCTTCATTCCTTTGTGGAGGTTGGCTTTGACGTTGATGGAGTCCTTGGTGAGGGAGAGGATCAGCTGAGTGTCATTGGTATAGGAGATTATGTTGAGGTTGTGCTGTGTGTGCGAGCAGGGCAATGTAAATGTTGAACAGCGTCGGGCTGAGGGAAGATCCCTGGGGTAGGCCGCAGATGATTTCGGAGGCTTTGGAATGGAATGGGGGGAGGTGGACGCTCTGGGTTCTGCCAGAGAGGAAGGATGTGGTCCAATCCAGAGCCTTGTCTCGGATCCCTGCGGCGTAGAGGCGTGCCCGTAGTGTGTGGTGGCAGGCGGTATCGAAGGCAGCAGAGAGGTCTAGGAGGATGAGTGCTGCGGTCTCGCTGTTGTCCAGCAGGGTCCTGATGTCATCGGTGGCGGTGATGAGGGCAGTCTCGGTGCTGTGGTTGCTGCGGATCCCTGACTGGGAAGGGTCCAGGATTCTGTTTTCTTCGAGGTATCAGGGTAGCTGTCTGTTGACGGTTTTCTCGATGACCTTGGCTGGGAAGGGGAGCAGAGAGATGGGCCGAAGGTTCTTGAGGTCTCTTGGGACTGCCTTAGGTTTTTTGAGTAGGGCGTTGATCTCGGCGTGTTTCCAGATCTCTGGGAAGGTCGCAGTCTCAAGGGAGAGATTGATGACGTTGCGCAAGTGGGGTGCGATGGAGCTGCTTGCTCTCTTAAAGACGTGGTGCAGGAATGGGTCTGACCGAGAGCCGGATTGGATTGTGCGCATGGTCTTGATGGTGTCATTGATGCTCACGCTGGCCCAAGCTAGCAGGGGGTCGTGGTCGATGGTGTGCGGAGGGTCTGTTGTGTTGCTGTCTGTTAGGGCTGTCTGGGTGTTGAACCTGTCGTGGATGTTGCAGTGGAAGAAGGTGGCGAGGGTGTCGCACAGGGCTTGCGGCGGTGGGATGTCCTTGGTTTTGGAGCTGGGTTTGGAGAGTACCTTCATGATGTTGAAGAGCTCCTTGCTATTGTGTGCATTGTTGTTGAGGTGGACTTTGAAGGAGGTCCTCTTGGCCGCCCTGATGAGGTGGTGGTGGTTGCAGATGGCATCCTTGCGTACTGTCCGGAGTTTGTTCACTGTGCCATTTCTTCTCTAGTTTCCAGCAGGCTTGCTTGGAGGCTAGGAGTTCTAGCGTGAACCAGCTGGCCCTCTTGCTGGTGTCTCTGTGGGGAGGTTTCTTCAGCGGGCGAGGGTGTTGCCGCAGTCCTCGTTCCAGCGCCTGAGGCTCTGGGCAGTGTCGTCGGTGTTGGAGGTTTGGTGGGTGGGCTGAGAGCGAGGTTTGCGTGGAGTTGGTCTGCGGTGATTTTACTCCAGCAGCGGCAGGGGATCTGTTGAGTGCGATGGGCTTCTGGAAGGTAAAGTGGATGCAGCGGTGGTCGGTCCAGAGAAGTTCAGTGGTGTGGCTGACGGAGGTGTGCGGGCTTGAGGAGAAGACAGGGTCGAGCGTGTGGCCGGCGGAGTCGGTAGGCGCTGTGACAAGTTGCTTCAGTCCGTGGTTGGCGAGGTTCTCGATCAGTGTTGTGGAGTTATTGTCATTGTTGCTCTCAAGGTGAAAGTTTAGGTCTCCAAGGAGGATGTAGTCGGTGTAGGTCAGGGCGTGCGTGCTGATCAAGTCGGCGATGGAGTCGCTGAACTGGGGGTGGGATCCAGGAGGTCGGTAGACGAAGGTGACTCTGAGGGTGGAGTTAGGGTCTGTGTGCTTCTGGAAATGCATATGTTCGGCAGTTCTGAGCGCATAATCGGTGCTAGTCGAGACCCTAATACTGTTCTTGTGGACAATGGCGATTCCTCCACTGACTCAGCTGGTGCGGTCTCTGTGAGTGATCTTGTAGCCGTCTGGGATGGCTATAGCGATGTCAGGTGCGGAGGAGTCATTAAACCTGGTCTCTGTCAGGAAGGCGACGTCCGGGGATGTTGTGTCGAGCAGGTCCCAGAGCTCGATGGCATGCATGCGTGCGGAGCAGGTGTTCAGTAGTATGCATCGGAGGTGGTTGGGGTCTTTTTTGGTGGGTGGTTCGTCGGCTCTGAGGCTGGTGTAGCTGCAGTTCCGGCAAGTGAAGAGGTCGTGTGTGTGTTTCGGGGTGGCCTTGAAGCAGGTGTTGCTCCGTCCAGAGTTGAGAGTGTGCAAAGTGCTGCCGTCATAGTGGTGACGGTCATCGCGACGGGTGCGGGGGTCAGGGAATCTGGTGCTGGGCACGGTCCAGGCGCAGACAGGCAGCAGCTGGCGTATATGGGGAGGTGGGAGGGAGGAGCAGCTGGGAGGCGGGGGCAGCGAATGGGCAGTGGGCTGTCAGGGGGGCGGTGAGGGACAACGAAGGTAACAGAAGGCGGAAGGGGCACAAATACAAGGAAAAAACGAGTGGCACAGAGGGCAGAAGGGCACAAAAATGAGTGGAACAAAGGGCAGAAGGGCACAAAAAACGAGTGGAATGGAAGGCAGAAGGGGCACAAAAACAAGGGGAAAACGAGTGGCACAGAGGGCAGAAGGGCCCAAAAAATGAGTGCAACAGAGGGCAGAAGGGCACAAAAAACAAGTGGAACAGAATGCAAAACGGGCACAAAAACAAGGGAAAAATGAGTGGCACAGAGGGCAGAAGGGCACAAAAAATGAGTGGAACAGAGGGCAGAAGGGCCCAAAAAACGAGTAGAACAGAAGGCAGAAGGGGCCCAAAAACGAGTGGCACCGAGGGCAGAAGGGCACAAAAATGAGGGAAAAATGACTGGCACGAGGGCAAAAGGGCACAAAAAACGAGTGGAACAGAAGGCAAAAGGGGCACAAAAACAAGGGAAAAACAAGTGGCACAGAAGGCAGAAGGGCACAAAAAACAAGTGGAACAGAAGGCAAAAGGGGAACAAAAATGAGGGAAAAATGAGTGGCACAGAGGCAGAAGGGCACAAAAAAGCGTGGAACAGATGGTGAAGGGCATAAAAAACGAGTGGAACAGAAGGCAAAAAGGGCCCAAAAACAAGTGGCACTGAGGGCAGAAGGGCACAAATAAACAAGTGGAACAGAGGGTAGAAGGGCACAAAAACCAAGTGGAGCAGAAGTCAAAAGGGGCACAAAAACGATGGGAAAAACGAGTGTCACAGAGGGCAGAAGGGCAAAAAAAACAAGTGGAACAGAGGGCAGAAGGGCACAAAAATGAGGGAAAAATGACTGCCACAGAGGGCAAAAGGGCACAAAAAACGAGTGGAACAGAAGGCAAAAGGGGCACAAACACAAGGGAAAAACGAGTGGCACAGAAGGCAGAAGGGCACAAAAACGAGTGGAACAGAAGGCAAAAGGGGAACAAAAATGAGGGGAAAATGAGTGGCACAGAGGGCAGAAGGGCACAAAAAAGAGTGGAACAGAAGGCAAAAGGGGCACAAAAATGAGGGAAAATACAAGTGGCACAGAAGGCAGACGGCATGAAAAACAAGTGGAACAGAAGGCAAAAGGGGCACAACAACGAGGGAAAAACTAGTGGCACAGAGGGCAGAAGGCAACAAAAAAATTAGTGGAACAGATGGCAGGGCACAAAAAACTAGTGGAACAGAGGGCAAAAGGGGCACAAAAACAAGGGAAAAACAAATGGCACAGAAGGCAGAAGGCAGAAGGGCACAAAAAACGAGTGGAACAGAAGGCAAAAGGGGCACAAAAACTAGGGGAAAACGAGTGGCACAGAGGGCAGAAGGGCAAAGAAATGAGTGGAACAGAGGGCAGAAGGGTGCAAAAATGAGGGAAAAACGAGCGGCACAGAGAGCAGAAGGGCACAAAAAATAAGTGAAACATAAGGCAAAAGGGGCACAAAACAAGGAAAAATGAGTGACGCAGAAGGGCACAAAATACATGAGGAAGAGGCAAAAGGGGCACAAAAATGAGGGAAAAGAGAGTGGCACAGAAGGCAAATGGGTACAAAAAAGGAGTGGAACAAAAGGCAAAAGGAGTACAAAAATTAGGGAAAAATGAGTGGCACAGAGGGCAGAAGGGCACAAAAACACGAGTGGAACAGATGGCAGAAGGGCACAAAAACGAGTGGAACAGAAGGCAAAAGGGGCACAAAAAAGAGGGGAAAACTGAGTGGCACAGAAGGCAGACGGGCACAAAAAACGAGTGGAACAGAAGGCAAAAGGGGCACAAAAACGAGGGAAAAACGTGTAGCACAGAAGGCAAAAGGGCACAGAAATACCGGAAAAACCAGTGGCACAGAGGCAAAATACAGAACAAAGATATACAGCGGTAGCTAAGAACAGAAGGCAGAACGGGCAGAGAGGCACGGGGGCAGTGAGGGGAACAGAAAGGAAAACCGGGCAGAGACACAGGGGCAGCGAGGGGGAGGGCTTTGAACTTCCTCAGCAGCGGCAGCTGGGGCAGGGAGACACTGACGGTGCTGTGCGGAGGGGGAGCGACCTACCTGGTGAGGTCAAGGGTGGGGTCAAGGGTCGCCCCCCTGGAGTAAGGCCTCCAAAGGGCATTCCCAAAGAACAAATCCGATTAGGAGCCTATCTTTCCATCTAAAATGACGTTTACGAGCCTGAGGCAGCAGGGTTTCACAAAAAGAAACCTGCTCGTATTGACACCCCCATAATATGTACTAACAGTGTGCAATGTGAGCTAATATACACATCACATGAACACAAGGGAGACTGCTTTGCGTATGTGTGCACTAACTCAAAATAATACATGAAAGAACTAAACCGTATTTACATTGTGCTTTGACAGAAAATGAGAATTAATGCATGACTAGACCGCATCTTGCACTTTGCATCTTACATCCTGCTTTAAATAATGAATAATGCTGCTTTTGCCTTAATCTTTTGCTAGGAAAAAACGAAAGTGGGATAGTGTGAAGGTGGGTGGTAAGCCGTAAAATTAAATTTCTGTGCAATTAATGAATGTTTATGTTCCATTTTCCATAGTGAGCCCAATGGCCTCCATTACTCTTAAGTTGTCCTGATAGATGAGGGGCTGAAAAAATGGGAGAGAATGACTTGCCAAAAAAATTCAGAAGTGCTGAGCGCTGCAAAGAAGGGACAAGAGTTCAAGGATGCCTAGCTCTGAATGCATTGTTTGCCTGCCAAAGGATGTGACTGGCCATGGGACTAAAGTCTCCTTTAGTGGACATTGCTTAAAATTATGTGTGAAAATGTATAAATGTATTATGTATTAAATCATGTGAACAAGTCAATTATTAGGTAATGAGAAGGGATGAAGAACAATAAAAATGACAACATTATTTGTGAAGTCACTGTGGTGTGACAGGCCACCTCCTGAATCCACCAATAAGCTGTCATATTTTGTGAAATGTTTCAACTGATGTGGGACACGGACATGTAGGTGTTAGAGTATAACTGGGGTACCTTTGGAGGTGGTGTCCTTCGGTTTTGCAGAGAGGATGTTCCTGTCCTGCTCCGTTCCTGTCCCTGAAATCTTTGTTCCCTGACTCCTTTTCAGGGGACCCCCACCATCTCTTTGGCCAGGGGGGTGGTATTCCACAGATCCTTTGGGTTTGTATTATTTCACTGACTCGTACTTTGCATTATTATTGCAATAGTATTATGTCTCTTCACCTATCCACTCCGTCATAAGTGTAATGTTTTGCATGATTAATGTTGCTGAATCTTTTGTCTCTTAATCTATCCACTCCTTCAGGTGCATATTATTAATTGAATGATGAGATTGAAACTATTTGCATTTGCTGATATTTTCTCTCCCTCTTGTGAATTTCATTGTTTGCATTAGTGACCATATGCAATGAGCATATTTCAATTTCTTAGATAAAACTTTATTAATGTAACTGAGAGTCTGTGATTATGCAGCTGACTGAATAGTTAGTTAGATACTATCATTACCATCAACTATTCAACTAATTGGTCCATCGACCAAGAGGAAAGAAAGTTGATGTATAATGCTTAGCTACGTATTTAGAGATGTAACCCTGAATTTATAGAAAGAAACAATTTTAACATCATTAAAACTTGACCCCCAGCGCATCAGGGGTTTGGGTGAATGTGTATGGGCCGTTGTTCTGTGATGTTATCAGGTATTGATCCATGATTAGGTGTCCCACTGGAACAGTTTTCTGGTAGCAGAGGACGGTTTAATTATTGATTAGTTTGGTAATGATTATTGATTATTGATTATTGATTATATGTACTTAACATAAAAAATTTGTGTCCTATTCTATGTATGTCTAGAAGTACAGGTACGGAGTTACCTGAGGAATCCCCAGAATAGAATTTAACCTGAAGTAGGCAGAAGAAGAGTGTGGATAAAGAAATCACACTGCAGTAGTACTTTGTCTGTTGTAATAATACCAAAGCTACACAGGGCTGTAGGTGTTACATTTAGGGACAATTTTGTATATGAGTGGAGTATCTGAAATAGCGAAGGGTCCACTTCTGAAACTCTAGCCTTATCCCCAGGGGAGTAACAAGACCTCTTTTTACACCAAAAAGTCTGCTTGTGAAACGTTGGCTTTATCCCTAGAGGAGTACCAGGTCCTCCCAGAGCTTGTTTGAATGGTAAAATAACGCTGGTTGTTATTGTTGCTTGCAGTGTAAAGAATTCTCTTGAAAAAGTGAAGATTATCTCTTTATTTAGTGGAACAGACAAGGTAGCATTTTTTCGTGTTGTTACTAACAGAAATTTTGATTGAGAAGGACTCAGAAAAATATTGTCGTAATATTTTGTGAAGGGAGGGTAAGTAGTAGGGTTAGTAGTAGGAGTAATACTGATGTCACAGAAAAGTTGTGCTGGCATTGGTTAGGCAGCGGGCGTGTGCTGAGCTCTGATTGGTTGGTTAGTGTGAGTTGCGCTAATATTGGTCAAGATCGTTACAAAAGGGGGTGGTGATGGACGGATCATCTGAATCAATCAAACACTCACACCCCAGTCAAAAGATCTGGGTTTAATCCATCACCGTTCTTTAGCCCACTCTGCCACCCCAGTTCAGACATATTGGTCAAGGTAGCAGATACGTAGAAAGCCGGGATTGGACGGTTGGCGTGAGTCGCCCTGGTTTAGGACAAGAACTGACAAATAGAATAAGCAGAATTACGCAAAAGGTTTGCTTGTTTGTTTGCTGAGATACATTAGCGTAAAGAGTCGGCTAAAAATAAAGTTGCTTAAGAAATTAAAGAATTTATTTTACTAAGATAAACTAATTGTGACCAGAGAGGGAATTTCAATTCCACCTTCAGGAAAGCCTGCTTCCTATATATATGATGTTGGAGCAAGGGTACCATATGTGTATGTGGCTGGAGAACTGGGTGAAGTACACAAAGGATGATAGTCCTAAAGCTTTTCCACAGCATGGTTAATTTAATATAAGGATATTTCAGAATATGAGGGAACAAATGTATTTACTAGAGCGGAATCCTCAGTATGAAGCATTAGAGGAATGGGAAGTTGAGGCATTTGAAAGAGAGAAATTCAGAAATTCAGAGATAGCAGAAGGTACATAAATATAATGTTTAGATAGCACAAGATACAGAAATATAATGTTTGGATATTCTTTTGAGAAGAGGGAAGATAAATTGAAAAGATGGAGAAGAGCTGTGATAACGGAAGGTTTATACCCAGTTTTAGTTGCAGAAGACCAGACACGATGCAAATGTAAAGAGAAAAAGAAAAATATAGAGACTTCTAGAGATGATCTGAATGATTCTAGTGATGAGTTGTTAGAGTAAATTATGACTAAAAGACCATATGAAGAAAATTCAGGGGAGGAGATGCCAAGTGCACCAAAAACGGGAACCCCAATAACTCCACAAGTCACGCAAATAGCTAGAGTAGTACGAGAAAATATAATGAACTTGTTGAATGAGGCAAGAATAGAGCAGGTCCAGACACGAAATCAGTTGAATCTGAATGCGGAAGCATTACCAGTACCGGTAACATCCCGTAGTTCCACTATATGGAGAAAAACAGAATCTATCAAAAGTACATACATTGGGGGTCATTATGATTGCGGATTTTCCGCATCCTCTGGGCCGGCGGAAGCCACCGCCGGCCCCGAGGATGCGGAAAATCCGCAGCGGACTGACCAAGGACCCACCGCCAGATTAGGATGGCTGGTGGGTCCTGGTTTCCGTCTGCAGCTTTTCCGCCGCGGTCGGCTTACAACCGCGGCGGAAAAGCTCTAATATGGTGACGGTGTCTTCCAGACACCGTCCACCATATTAGGATGGGCAGTATAATATGCTTTTCCACGGCGGGTTTTCCGCCGCGGAAAAGCATACGGAACTTCACTGCGGGGGCCCGTTGCGGGCCCCCTAGGTGAAGGTGGGGTGGGGGGTGCACATGGGGGGTACCTATGGTACCCCCCTGCATTTGCATGCAGAAAGCGGCAGGCACCGCGCGGTGCCTGCCTCTTTCTGCATGCAAATGCAATGCGTGCATTTTTAACATTGCCGCGGGTGCAGCTTTAAGCTGCACCCGCGGCAATGTTAAAAATAGAGGATGTGACCGCCAGGGTGGCGGTCACATCCTAATTGCACAGGAGGGAACTCCGCATGCCATGCGGAGGTTCCCTCCTGCTCTGGGGTCGCGGACGGACGCAAGTCCGTCCGCGATCCTAATCGACCCCAATGTCTGTTCCAAGAAGTAGTGTCAGGAGTAAAATGCTGATGGTAGCAGATGAGAATAGACAGACTGAGCCGAATAACACATTGTTAGATCTTCCGGTTTGTGAGATGATAACAGAAACCCCTGGACGAAATATTCAAATAGAACCAAAAAGAATAGGGCTAAATGTCACTCCACTGACAGGGAGTTCAGCAGGTCCTTCACTAGAGGAATTAAATGATTAGATAACGGAGAGGGCAAAGCCAAAGCCTCAACCCCAGAGTATAAATGTGAGCCAATTGAAAGTAGATCAGGAAGAGATGATTATTGGTAAAATAAGTCCAGACAGATTAAGGACTTACCGAGATGAAGAATTGTTGTTTTTGTGTAAAAGTATTACTTGGAGAGCGAGGAATCTTCATGAGAAAATATCAGAAGCTCCTAGTGAGTATGGAATAGACAAAGAGAAATCAAAAATGTTGCAGAAATCATACTGATTGGCCTTTACTGATAAGGATTTAGAGAGTTTGAATGCATCTGGAAAAAGGTTGCAGATAAAAGAGCTGATGAAGATTTTAAAGAAATGGGGAGATGTAGAACGCTGGAAAGGTAGATGGACAAGAAAGAAAGAAGAAGCAGCTGGTAAAGGAGAGTTTATATTTCCGTTAAAAGAGGCAGAACTAGTAGGAAGGGCATGTCCAAGGAGAGAAGTTTCAGGTGGTGGATATGTTCATGTTCCTTGGACGAGACAGAATATATTATCCTACACAAATGATTTACCTAGGTAAAGAGAGAAACCAGTTGAATGGCACAAAGAGGTAGAAAGGTTTGTGAAAGTTTCAAAGGTTTTGTTAAAGGATCTAGATGGATTGTTTGAGATTGTCGTTCCAGCTGATTTATGGACACAGTGTAAGATCACTGTTGATTGGCCAAAAGAAGAATATTCTAGGGATCCTAAAACAGGTGCACCATCAGATGAAGTAATGAAAAAATATAATCAGGCAATCAATTATCTGAAAGGGAAAATTTTCCCTAAGGAAACCAATTGGGTTAAGATTGACAGGACGACCCAAGAACCAAAGGAATCAGTACATGCCTACTATGAACGGTTGTTGCAGGTATTCAAACAGTACAGTGGGTTTGAGATTAGCAACCAGATACAGTATAATTTTATCTGATTGACAGAGCAAAACAGTAGATGAAATTCTAAGGTATGCAAAGTATTGACAAAAGTGATACCAAGCATAAAAGGTTGAAAGAGAAAATTGTGTGGGTGCAAGTGGAGGTAGCCGAGCAGGAAGAGACAAACAAAAGTTCTCAAACAGGTAATCAAATAAATGGTCAGAATCAAAATGGTCAGGTGCCCAGTGGAGGTAGCGGAAGAGGTAAAATGAGTAGAGAAGAAGCTAAGAAGGAATGTCCTTGTCATACGTGTGGAAAAGTTAAACATTGGAAGAACGGTTGTAGGTCTGCTCAAAAGAATAATGGGGTGAATCAAAATTTAAATCCACAGATGCAGAATGAGGTGATTGTGAATCAACAGCAGCAGCACTTAGTTACTCCACAGCTACAGGTGCCACAAGCTCCCATGCCAAATAATGTGTATCCTCAAGTGCAGAGGTACAGTGCGAACACTGGATTTCACGGAGGTGATCAAGTTGGTAAGAATCCAACTGTGCAAATGATTCCACAATATTGGTTGCAGTGCAATGAGAGTGATTCGGACTCATCTTAATGACGGGGCCTGAGAGGGGAGGAAGATTGCGTACTTGACGCATCCTTGGTGGTAGATCAGTCAGGTCCATTTGTTGATGGAAAAGTGGAAAGTAATGATATTACATTCCTAGTAGACACTGGTGCTACCCGTTCTACTGTGAGAGCAGCAGAAATTCTGAACCTAACCCTCTCGGGGCAAACTATCCAAGATGTAAGAGTCTCGAATTAGAACACCAGTCACAAATCCAATTGAAGTTCATATTGGAAATTTCAGAGAAATGCATCGGTTTGTGGTATTTGACTAGAGTTCAGTAAATCTCTTAGGTAGAGATTTATTGTGTAAAATGAATTGTACCATCTATTGTACACCGGATGGTATTGCATTTCAGACACCTGATGAGGAAGTCGAATTTAAAGTGATGCTAGCGAAGCAAGGGACAGAAGTGGATGAGTTGTTATCACTTCTCACAGACGAGAATTTGCCGGAAGAATTAAAAAGTGCAGTAAGATCGGATCTATGGGATTTCACAGGAAAAGAAATTGGCCTAAAGACAAATGGAGATACGATTCAGATTACAGTGAAGGAGGGTGCCATATATCCAAACACCCCTTAGTAAAAAATGAGTCCGGAAGTAATTGCAGGAGTCACTCCTGTGATTGACCAAATAATTGAACAGGGAATTCTTAAAGAGATACTGAGCAGTCCCTGTAATACACCTAGTATAGGAATTAAGAAACCCAGTGGAAAATACAGAATAGTGCAGCATTTAAGGAAGATTAATAAAATCGTAGTACCCTGTTGTCCAGTGGTGCCAAATCCAGCAGTGATTATTTACCAAATTCCCTGTGATGCTGAATGGTACACAGTAATCGATTTGTGGCAAGCATTTTTCTCGATTCCTTGGCATCCATAAAGCCAGTATTTGTTTGCTTTTCGGTTTGGAGACTGTTTTGACATGGGGCCGAGTTCTTCAAGGGCACACAGAGAGGCCTTCAATTTTTAATCAGATTCTGAAAAAAGTTTTGGAGACATTGATAATGCCAGGAAATTGAGTTTTGGTTCAATACATTGATGACCTGCTAGTGACATCAAAGACAGGAGAGGCATGGGTGACAGATACAGTTGCCTTATTGAACCATTTGGCAGAGGGAGAACACAAAGTGTCTCTGGCAAAATTGCAATTCTGTAAACAGGAAGTTCAGTACCTAGGACTCAAAATAGAAAAGGGAGTCAGAAAGGTGACAACAGAAAGAATTAATGTGACCAAACAGACGAGTCCACCTAAAACTCAGAAAGAAGTTCAAATGTTTTTGGGAATGGTTTCTCACTGATTGCAAAACCTTAATAGAGGTTGCCACGGAAAGATGTGAAAGATCCGATTGTACTGACTGATGAAAGTATGGAAGCTATTGCTAAATTACGAAACAGTCTTTGTCGAGCACCTGCATTGGGAATTCCAGATTATGCTAAAGATTTTGCGTTATACAGCTGTGAAAGAGATGGATGTGCACTTTCAGTCCTAACTCAGAAACATGGAATGGTACGACGTCCAGTGGCATATTTTTCTGCTACTTTGGACTCAGTGCAAAGTTACCAGGTTGTTTGAAAACAGCAGCTGCCACTTGTGTGAGTCTGGAACAAAGTGAAGCAATTGTGATGGGACATCCAGTCAAAGTGTTTGTGCCGCATTCAGTTGAGATTCTTTTAACGCATACGAGGAAGCATTATATGACTTCTAGTCGTCTGACTAAGTACCAAAGAGTGATTCTGGGTGCTGAAAATGTGACTGTGGTATGGGGCACAACTGTAAATCCGCCAAACCTGTTGCCAAATTCATATTGTGAAGAAGTGAGAGAGGAAGCGGATCATGATTGTCCGGATGTGACAGAATTGTGTACTAAACCTAGGCAAGATATAGAAGACGTTCCATTGGAAGAGTCAGATTGTGAGATGTTTGTTGATGGATCATGTCTTAGAAATGAGAAAGGTGAATTATGCATATGCTGTTTGCACCATAGCTGGAGTTCTAGAAGCACCCTGTCTAAAAGGGGTGAACTCCGCTCAAATTGCTGAATTGATAACTCTGATTAGAGCGTGCAAAATTGCCAAAAGCCTGAGGGTAACCATATTTACTGACAGTCAATATGGTTTTGGGATTGTACACAACTTCGGTCAGTTATGGATGCAAAGGAGATTTCTGACTTATTCAGGTTCCCCTATAAGAAACAGGAAAACTGTAAAAGATTTATTGGATGCTTTGCAATTGCCCAAAACATTGCAGTGGTTACATGTGCCACACATAAATCAGGAGATGATTATGTGATGAAGGGCAACAGATACGCCGACCAAATAGGGTGTTTCTGTGCACAAAATGTAATAGCCTTAAACAGAGGGATTGAGGGGGGAAATACTGATTGCCATATTATGTTTACATCTTCAGTTGAAAGTTGGGATGAGGTTAGGCAGCTGCAGGAAGAAATGAGTGATGAGGAAAGGGAAATTTGGAGAAATTCAGGCTGTAGAAAGAGAGCAGAGGACGAAGTGTGGGTCTATATAGACGAGAGACCGGTCATGCCAGATTCTTTACTTTCCCATATGGACAGGGTATACCATGGAATTGCACATGCTGGAAGATTTGCAATGATCAGACTCTTCAAGTAGTCATGGTATAACCCAAAGTTCAGGGTCATTGCAGAGAGCCTTTGCCAGAGGTAAGTCACCTGTCAGCAGCAAAATCCAGGCAGAAAGGCAATTGTTAGTTGGGGAAAAATTGGAAAGGCTGCAGGACCGTGTACCCATCTCCAATTGGATTTTATTGAGCTCCCACCATGAAATGGACTGGAATATGTGTTGGTGGTTGTCTGCTTGTTCTCTCGCCTTGTGGAAGCATATCCCATGAGAAGAAATGACAGCCTAACTGTAGCCAAATTGCTTTTGAGAGAACCGATTTCTAGATTTGGATTCCCAGTCATTTTAGAGAAAAATAGGCAAACTCACTTCAACAATGAGATAATTTGGATGATTTGTGCAGCCTTACAAATTGAGCAGAACTTCATTGTGCCTATCGACCCAAAGCATCTGGAGTGGTTGAGCAGATCAATGGCACAATAAAATCTAGATTAGGGACATGTGTGCTTCCACAACACTTAAATGGCCTCATGTTTTACTCCTTGTATTGATGAATCTTAGAAGCATTCCTGACAAAAAGAAGGGACTGAGTCCTCACAAAATCCTAATGGGAAGAGCAGAGGATTGGCTGACCTGGTGCTTTCTGTGTCTCTTCAGGTTGGAGAATATGCCACTACAACACAGCCGAATCAAACACATGATCTGAGTCCTGGTCAGTGAGTTCTCGTCAAGAAACATGTGAAGAAATCGTGTTTAGAACCTAGGTGGAGCGGACCTTACAAAATTCTGGTGACAACGACAGCAGTGAAGTGTGGTTGCCTGCCAAACTGGATTCAGGCGAGTCATACCAGACGAGTACTAGGTCCACTTGAAAGACAAGAAGAACAGCAACCGGTAAAACTAAGTGGAAGGCCAGAGGCTGAAGTGTATGAAGCTGAAGAATCTAGAGTGACAGATTCAGAAGAACAAACAGATGAATAGCCAAGCACAAGTCAAGTACAGTGAGCCCCAGCTACTGGGTCTTGTGAAACTGCTGTTGAACCAATGAGTTCACAGTTAACTCAGAAGAAAGTGAGTTCACGGTTAAACCAGAAGAAAGTGAAATTACTGTTGAACCAGAAGAAACAGAAGTTGTTGAAAATCTGGAAGAAGAACATTTAGAACAAATGCCAAATAAAAAAACCTGTGAACCAGATGCAGAAGGCGAAAAAGTAGTTCGAACCAAAAGACCAAGAAAAGGTAATAATTGGCCAAGTGGAGTGAACAGATTGAAATACACCCTTGTGAGGGGAAAGTCAAAAAGAAGACCAGAGCAAAGTAATGTGGTCTCAAGTGAAACAGAACAAGAAGAGTCAGGAGAAGAATTAGTATGAAAAACAAGGAGAGTAAGAATTACAAGCAAGAAATACCCAGCACCAGAATGGACTTATGGTATATTGGAAGTAATTGAAAGCTCATGTCTAAGAGAAGAAAAAGACAGTGTTGACACTGAACAAGTTGATGAAAGCAAATTGAAACCGCCCTAAAAGAACTGTGACAAATTAAGGTGCAACCTTGTCAACTGAAAGAAAATGAATGAAAAGACTCAGAAAAACCAGTAGAAAGAAATAAAAAGAAAAGGGTCAAGAAGAAAGTCTTGAATTGTAGGATTACACTGCTATTTTTTTTTAATCTTTGAGCAAATTAGAGTTTATATGTCTAGATAGATTTTTATATGTTTAAATAGAGTACAAAATAGCTGAAGCAGAAGTGATTGAACATCCAAAATCTGGTTTGAAATGTAGATGTATTGAAGCTTGCTTATGTAGTGTATTTTTATTAATATTCATGTGGATATTATTAACTCTCCTTGTACCTATTTTAATGGTACCTAATAACGGAAACAACACTAATGATGTAACAAGTGAAAGAATGTATGACGTTACTAAGAAATAATGAATACTAATATAGGACAATTGGATGGAAGCATTCTGCATTATGATAAATCAATTAGTGATTTGTTGTTAAATGTCTTTACTAAATTATTGTATGATTATATCAACACAGTGATTGTGAGTGATTGTTATATGTGCATGCTATTGTTATATGTCCATTACCTTTGTCTGTCTCAGAGGGGGTGACTTACCATCACCTACCTTTAACATATGGTGTGTCTTGCAGTATACTAACCAGCCTCTTTTATGTGACGGGGAAGTTTGAGTATCATTATTATAGATTTAATATTTTCAGAAATACCTGTTATAAAGGAGCTTCATAAGGTTTTAAGTAGTAAGAATGCACTTTATATGGGAGAGTTCTTCCATATTACCAAAACTTTAGATATAGAATATGCTTATAAAAATAATCTAACATGTAGTTTGCAGGTTGAATAAAAGTTGTTTATAGAGATGATAGAGAATAGAAGGGAAAGTTTCCAAAGAAAAGCTGCTGAACATAACCTGCAATGTCCCTGGACTGGCCTCAAAAGGGAAAATATGTTTGCTCAGAATGAAAATTAACTATAACAATTATTTAATTTGTACTAGTGAATGTGAGCACACTTTCCAAATTAATGGAGGTTGAGGATTGAAGGATGGAACTGATCCTGTTTTTCCAGGAGTCTATTATGTATGTTGTAAGAAATCCAATTGCAGTTTGCCTGTACATTGTTATGGGAGCTGCTATTTTGCAATAGTCTTCCCGAAGGTCTACCATGTGGACAGAAACAATAACAGACTAAGGGCCATATGTAGGTAAAACCCAATTAGGGAGTTCTTAATTGCTATTTTTACCGAATCGCTATTAAGGACTCGCAATTCCAGATGTAGCTAAAAAATCGCTAAAAGATAGCGATTCGGAAATACCCGCTAAAATAAATACTGAATCCTTAATACCAATTCGGCATTAGCGATTCCTTATTACCGATTCGTATCTAGCGAATCTGGTATTTAAAAAAATCGCAAATCTATGAATCAGATAATCATGTGCTTCCTGATGACCTCACAACCAGGAAGTGGCCACACCCATGCACTTACACTGATCCTGAAGCTGTGGGAGAGTCAGGAAGCTGAAGCAAAACCCCAGAAGCTGCACAGCAACCACCTTGCTGACCCACCAAAGATACCATGGATTCACAGGAGAAGGGAAAGGATTCTGGAGAGAGGAAGAGGAAAAATAAATTCAATCAGAGGGAGTTGGAGGTACTGATTGAGGAGGTGGTGAAGGATCACAACCAGCTCTTTGGGGAAAAATCACTGCTTATCCCCGAATCCCACAAAAGGAAAATATGGTTTGTGATCCAGCAGAAAATCAATGCCATCAGCATGACCCAGCACTCGTTGGTACGATTTCAGGAAACGTGCCAAGGAGAGGGTGGCTGACAGGCTCAAACAAGCCAGAAAAACAGGTGGAGGAACATCAACAGAGCCTGCACCGACTGCATTGGAACACATGGTGGAGTCCACCCTCCAGCCGGACAGCATCAAAGGCAATGGAGACGTGGAGTGTTCAGCCACAGGAGCCAACAGACAAGGTAAGAAGCATGCACAGCATGCTGTGTCCCTCTTCCTAACCCTCATCCCCAATTACCCTGCATTAAACCCACTCCATTCCCTACTTTGCGAATATCCAGCAATGCATCATGGGAGATTTAGTCCCAATCAACCAATAGCATGGCTGGCAGTCTGCTGAACCCAAATGCATGCCGTACACATCGGTAGATAAGCAAGCGGGGCCAGACAGTTAGATGGGCACTAATTAATTTATTGTACGGCAAATGCTGCTACACTAGTGAGTAAATGGACATTCAGTATCCACAGGCGAAACATCGTGCCAGGCTGCAGGAGGGGAGACCGATGAGGCAACCAGGGAGCCCAACACACTGGAGGAGGATGTCCTGTCACCTGCTGAGGTCACACCACCATCACCAACATCACCACTACTGAGAGCCAGGAGGCACACAGTGGCTAGCCTCCAGGAGATGGAGGGCTCAGAGGAAGAGAGCATGGGAGCCCAACAGACCCCGCAGGATAAGGATGAACACACAGCAGGAACACAGTCCCCCATGGAACTTGGCAACACAGGTGCCCGAAGACACTGACCAAGGGCACACAGTCTTGAAGTATAGGAGTCCAGTGTCTTTGCAGGTCTGGAGAGGCAGACGCTGAAAGTGCAGCGCCTGCAAGGTAAAACAATGAGGGCAATGCAACGCCAGATGGTGGCAAACAACAAACACATGCGCAACATGAAGGAGGCCTTATACTGCCTCAACAACACCGTGGCTGAGGGCATGCGGGACATGTCAGAGGCTGTTAGGCTGTTATGCAGCAAGATGGAAAGTGAACGTGGGACAAAGCGCAGGGACAGACAGAGGTTGGAGGGATACACCAAGTCAGTGAACCGGCTATGCAATGCCACCCATGTACTCAGCAGGCGCTCGGTGGCCACGCAGCTGGAGATGGCCAAGGGCAGCCATGACGTCACAAGGGGATTGGTGACAGTCACCAGTGCCCTGGAGGTGCTGCAGCCCTCGCAAATCGCTGCCACATGATCGGGGGATGGGGGTGAAAGTGAGGAGGCAACAAGCTGCAGCAGCATCACTCCCCCATTACAGGAGTCCAGGAGGCGCAGTAGAAGGCACGGCCCGAGCCACTGGACAGACCGCTAGGGAAGACAGCGTGCCTAGTGAACGCAGCAGTGCCACACGTGGGCGCAGAAAATAAACCAGGCATCTCCCGGCATTGGTAGATGGGTGAAGTAACCCATCTAACATTATGATGGGATTGTGAACATTGCATGGGGAGTTTCTATGCCATGTTGTGGTTATTGAGGCACTGTGAGACCATCATTATGTGGTGGTGTGCTGTCCTATTGCCTGACTGAAGGTCAATTAAACACTGTCACACTATTGCAGTTATTTGCTTTGTCTCATTACTTACTCAGAAATTGTTGTATGTGATCTCAGCCCGTCTGTGTCTCCCATCTTGTGCTGCTGCGACTCCTGCTGTGCTGTGCTGTGGCTGTTGACAATCCTCTCCCTCTTACTCTGATTCAGTCAGTTCAACAGGTGTTCCTTTACTTGTAGCCAGGTTATGCAGCATGGCACATGTTTCTATTATTTTGCAGCAGGTCACAGGGGGTTAACTGCTTTTGAAGAGTCTGAATGTGCTCTCCACCACATTCCTTGTTGATTTATGTGCAACATTGAATCGCCTTTCACTTGGGGTAGATGGGTTGAGGTATGGAGTCTAGATAAATGCTCGCTCCGCACATGCGCTGTCACCTAGGTGTTAAAGGAGGAAAGTTTATTCGCAGTCAGCAAGCGGTCGCTCCCCACGCTGCTCCCTGCTCTGGATCTGGTATCGTAGCGCTATACTGCCAGACTGCTCTTTATCTCTGAAATTGCTCTTTACCTCTGAAATCAGTTGCGCTTTGCTCGCATTGCTCCTGCATTTATTTGTGCCTGATTGTAATTGTATCGTAGCGCTATACTGCTGAGCTGCGCATTAATTGATACTCGATTGTGCATAGCTGCCTTTACCTGCTTGATTAATCTGTGCCTGATTGTGCCGGTGACACTTCCCTTTTCATAGCGATTGTTGGGGTCCCAGTCTCGTCCTGTTTGGCCTTTGGCTTGCTGCCATTTTGTTGTTTGTTGTTGTGCCTCCCAGCCCGGCCCTCCACCCCGCTCCCACCTCCAAGCTGCCCCTCCCTCCCACAGAAAGGTTAGGCTCTACCCTCTAAAGCAAGCGCTGTGACCGTCCTGAGCTCCTCAGAAGCGGTCGCTCCCCACGCTGCTCCCTGCTCTGGATCTGGTATCATAGCGCTATACTGCCAGACTGCTCTTTACCTCTGCAATTGCTCTTTATCTCTGAAATCAGTTGCGCTTTGCTCGCATTGCTCCTGCATTTATTTGTGCCTGATTGTAATTGTATCGTAGCGCTATACTGCTGAGATGCGCATTAATTGATACTCGATTGTGCATAGCTGCCTTTACCTGCTTGATTAATCTGTGCCTGATTGTGCCGGTGACGCTTCCCTTTTCATAGCGATTGTTGGGGTCCCAGTCTCGTCCTGTTTGGCCTTTGGCTTAGTGCCATTTTGTTGTTTGTTGTTGTGCCTCCCAGCTTGGCGCTCCACCCCGCTCCCGCCTCCCAGCTGCCCCTCCCTCCCACAGAAAGGTTAGGCTCTACCCTCCAGAGCAAGCGCTGTGACCGTCCTGAGCTCCTCAGAAGCGGTCGCTCCCCATGCTGCTCCCTGCTCTGCATCTGGTATCGTAGCGCTATACTGCCAGACTGCTCTTTACCTCTGAAATTGCTCTTTACCTCTGAAATCAGTTGCGCTTTGCTCGCATTTCTCCTGCATTTATTTGTGCCTGATTGTAATTGTATCGTAGCGCTATACTGCTGAGCTGCGCATTAATTGATACTCGATTGTGCATAGCTGCCTTTACCTGCTTGATTAATCTGTGCCTGATTGTGCCGGTGACGCTTCCCTTTTCATAGCGATTGTTGGGGTCCCAGTCTCATCCTGTTTGGCCTTTGGCTTGCTGCCATTTTGTTGCTTTTGTTGTGCCTCCCAGCCCGGCCCTCCACCCCACTCCCGCCTCCCAGCTGACCCTCCCTCGCTCCACCCCCCCACTATCCACTTATGTCAGAACAGCTGACCCGCAGCGTTCACGCGCAGCAGACGTGCCCCAGGCGTGCCGAAGGTGCGCCAAAGGTAAGCCCGTTTACGCCCGTCTGTGCCCGGACCGCGCCCAGCGCCAGACCCCCTGGACCCCGCAAAATCCACTCCTCCCGCATAACATACGACGCCGCAACCCTCTCAGCACTTAACCCCGGCCGACTCCCTAATTGCTACCAAGCCGTCCCAGGACTCACCCATGGACCCTTCACCTGCCACTCCTGCAAGTTTGACTGCATCAGGACCCGCACCAAATCCATAAACTCCAAACAGAGCTCCGACACTAACCACCTGAAGTGCATCCTGCTCAACACCCGCTCGGTCCACAGACACTCCACTGAACTTTGGAACCTACTCGACACCACTTCGCCGGACGTCGCCTTTCTTACAGAAACCTGGATGAACGCCTCATCAGCACCTGACATTGCCATAGCCATCCCGGACGACTACAAGATCATCCGAAAGGACCGCATCAACCAAACAGGAGGAGGCATTGCCATCGTCCATAAGAACACCATCCACATCACAACCAGTTCCGACGATAACCTCGCAGCCACCTACCTTTGAACTAAAACCCCCCTCCAACAACCTTTACGCCTGGAACCCAATCACCACTGAAGACACCATCCGCCTGATGAACACCATCCACTCAGGATCGCCAACCGACCCATGTCCACACCACATTTTCAACAAAGCAAACTCCATTATCGCACCCCATCTCCAAGAAGTCATCAACTGCTCTCTCAACTCCGCTACCTTCCCGGAAAAGCTGGAAACATGCCGAACTCAACGCCCTCTTGAAGAAACCCACAGCAGACCCCACTGAACTTAAGAACTACCACCCCATTTCGCTCCTCCCATTCCCTGCCAAAGTCATTGAGAAAGCCGTCAACAGTCAGCTCGCCGCCGCCCTCGAATCCAACAAATCCCTCGACCCTTCACAGTCTGGCTTCCGAGCCAAACACAGCACCGAAACCGCCCTCATCGCAGCAACAGACGACATTCGAACTCTACTGGACAACGGAGAAACAGCTGCCCTCATCCTACTTGACCTCTCTGCAACCTTCAACACAGTCTGTCATAGCACCCTTATACAACGCCTCAGCAACATCGGAATACAAGGAAAAGCACTGGACTGGATCATCTCGTTCCTCGCCGGAAGAACCCAGAGAGTCCGCCTCCCCCTTTTAGATCAGAGGCCACCGAAGTCATCTGCGGCGTACCACAAGGATCATCATTCAGTCCCACCCTCTTCAACGTATACATGAGTCCCCTCACATCCATCGCGCACCAACACAACCTCAACATCATCTCCTATGCAGACAACACCCATCTGATCCTCTCCCTCACCAAAGACCCAAACACCGCCAAAACCAACCTACACGAAGGGATGAAAGAAGTAGCCGAGTGGATGAAGAACAGCCGTTTAAAACTGAACTCGGACAAAATGGAAGTCCTCATCTTAGGATCATCCTCCTCCGCATGGGATGACTCATGGTGACCACCGGCCCTGGGAACCGCACCCATACCAACGGATCACGCACGTAACCTGGGCTTCATCCTGGACTCCTCCCTCTCGATGACCAGACAAGTCAACGCCGTATCATCATCATGCTTCAACATCCTACGTATGCTCAAAAAAATCTTTTGTTGGATCCCCACCGAAACAAGAAAGGCGGTCACCCATGCACTGGTCACAAGCCGACTGGACTATGGAAACACCCTTTACGCCGGAACCACAGCCAAACTACAGAAAAAACTCCAACGCATCCAAAACGCCTCAGCAAGACTCATCCTAGACGTCCCCCGCCAAGCTCACATTTCCGGTCACCTGAAAGACCTCCACTGGCTCCCCGTCAACAAGAGAATAACGTTCCGTCTCCTCACCCACGCACACAAAGCCCTCTACGACCTAGGACCCGAATACCTCAACACACGCCTGTCCTTTTACACCCCCACCCGCCAACTTCGATCGTGCAATCAAGCCATCGCCGCATTTCCACGCATCCAAAGATCCACCATAGGGGGAAGATCCTTCTCCTACTTAGCGGCCAAGACCTGGAATTCTCTCCCCCCCCACCTCCGCCTTACACAGAACCACCTCTCCTTCAGAAAACAACTAAAAACTTGGATATTCGATAAGTAAAGTACCCCCCCCCCCTCCCTCAAGCGCCTTGAGACCCTCTGGGTGAGTAGTGCGCTATAGAAATTTTAAACTTGAACTTGAACGTATTTACCTAGCAGATATCCTTCTCCAAATTCACCCCCAGCTAGACGAGTATAGATCCCACTTTTCCTGAACATGTAGGAATTATGCATGCTCCCTGGAAATATTGCTACGATGTCGGTAATGATGTGGGGCGCATCACATATGACATGTACGTTGATGGAATGTGTTGATTTGTGGTTACGGTAGATGTACTCAGTAGCAGCGGGGGCAGATTGGTATGTGGGTCCCATCAATGCATCCTATTGCATGTGGGAACTGGGCCTTCTGATAAAAGTCCATCTTTGTCTTGTGCAGTTCCGCCTGTGTGCTGGTGAACCGGATGTAGTGGTGCATCCTTTGCATCATGGCATCCAGGAATTTGAGGAAAAAATGCGACAAGCAACTCTGTGAGACACCACCAGCCTCAGTTATTACCCCCTGGTAACTGCCGGATGCTACTAGGTGCAGGCAACAGAGGACCTGCACATGTGGAGGTATATTGTGCGCCTTTGGTGTTTGGTGCTCCAGGAGTGGGTGAAGGTCACGTATCAGGTCCAGGATGGTGGTTGGGTGAAGCTTGTACCTCTCATGGATTTCTGCCTCTGTGAGTTGGAATAGTGTGATGCACAGTCTGTATATGTGTTCCTGTCGTCTCCAGATCCTTTGAGCTGCAGCTTGTATCCGTATCCGCCTTGCAATGACATAGAGGGCTGCCATTGTGTTTACGCAGATGCATTCTGGGGCTGTTTATCTGCTGTGCACCTGGTTACCACCTGCTTTGAGTTAGTGGTAATTTGCAACTCTTATTTAACGAAATTACATGGAATCAGTATTAGCGATTTTAGGTACATTATTTTGCAACTTTATTTAGTGATTCCTTGTTTGGAGATTCGCTAAATAGTGAGTCGGTGTGTCATAATCGCTAAATAAGGAATCACTAGGTTAATTCCATTGGTTTTAGCGATTCCTTATTTTGCGATTTGGTGTTTCTGCCTCTACATTAAGTATGGGGTTTTAGTGATCGGAAATGTGGAAATTCTGCGAATTTCAGCGTTTGCAATTGCTAAATCACTACCTACATCTGGCCCTAGGTGAAATAAAACAAGGATTAATACGTAACAAAAGAGCAAGCTTCTCAGAAATAGTAGGTGATAGTTTTGCTGCACTGATACCCTCAGTTGAAGTCATTCTGAATTCACATAAAATTCGAAAGTGGTTGATCGTTTATCGACAGATACTTCTGGTGAGTTCTTGATGATTGGCACAGAACTGGTTGTAATCAGATAAATGGTTTTGCAAAATCGACTTGCCCTTGATATCTTATTGGAAAAGAGGGTGGAGTCTGTGGCATG
Source organism: Lissotriton vulgaris (assembly GCF_964263255.1). NCBI lineage: Eukaryota > Metazoa > Chordata > Amphibia > Caudata > Salamandridae > Lissotriton > Lissotriton vulgaris. Next base: position 263,261 of record NW_028246267.1, read on the forward strand.
TTGAAAATCCAACACTGATGCACTTATATCCCTGACTAAAGTAGATGTATAGAGGGATATATATAAAGAATAATACGAAATTACATGAAGATTTGACCCAACTGGAGACTTGGTAAGAGTTTCTCTTCTGTAGGTAAATCGTTTTCTACCTTTGGGAGTAGCTTATTAGGAAAAATAATAATACCAATAATTTCAGTAGCTGGAGTAGCTTTAGTAATAATAACAAAATACATGTTGTAAGTGGAAGAGTGGAATAAATGAAGCAACAGAATCAAAGAATAAACGAAGAGCAAGAAACAGAAAAAGAGATGAGATAGAACTAGAAGAGATGAAAGGAGATTACTATAATATGATGAAAGATTTAGATTAAAGTGTCATAAAAAGAGAGAAGAATACAGAATTTTTGGATAGGTGAAGATTGGACTTGGTATGGTGGGTATTTTATGAAGGCTCCAGTAAGCCATCAGAGAGGGGATTGATGGAGCAGGGTTTCGCAAAAAGAAACCTGCTTGAATTGACCATCCCATAATATGTACTAACAGTGTGCGGTGTGAACTAATATACACATCATATGAACAGGAGGGAGACTGCTTTGAGCGTGTGTTTCACTAACGTAAAATAATACATAAAAAAACTAAACTGTATTTACATTGTGCTTTGAAAGAAAATTAAGCATGGGCGAATTTTGCAAATTGGCAATTCGCGAATTTGCGGATTTGCGAATTGGCAATCCGCAAAATTCGCGAATTCGCGCAAATTTGCGGATTTTTTTATTTTTGCGTGTTCGCGAGGCGCTTTGCGTGTTCACGGGTGTTCGCGAGGCGCTTTGCAATTTCGCTGTTTTTTTTTTTTGCCTGCTTAATCACTGCCACCCTCTTTTTATTTTTGCCCATCTGCCCTCTGTACCACTTGTTTCTGTGCCCTTCTGCCCTCTGCCCCACTCATTTTTTGTCCCCTTCTGCCCTCTGTCCCACTTTTGTGCCCTTCTGCCCTCAGCCCCACTTAGAATGGCGCCGGCAAGCTGCCAGCGCCATTCTAAAATAGCTAGAAATAGCTTCAACAGGAAGCACTAATAGATAAAGTAAAGCAGGTGCTCCAGTTGAAGGTCAAATTAAGTTACACAATCATTAATCACCCCAAGTTTGGGGGGGATTAATGATTGTGTAACTGAATTTGAGCAGCACCTGCTTTACTTTATCTATTAGAGCTTCCTGTTGAAGCTGACTTTTGTAACTATTTTTAAATGGCTCTGGCAGCTTGCTGGCGCCATTCTAAAAGAGTTACAAAAGTCAGCTTGAACTTTTGACCCAATCCCCGTTCGCGGATTTTCGTTCGCGGATTTTGCAGGAAATTCGAGAATCTCGCGGATTGCGAATTTACCGAAAATCCGCGAAATCCGGAAGCGGAACGGATTTTCTGCCCATGCTTAAAGAAAATGAGAATTAATGCATGACTAGGCGGCATCTTGCACTTTGCATCTTGCCTCCTACCTTAAATAATGAATAATGCTGCTTTTTCCTTAAGCTTTTGATAGGAAAACACTAAAAGTGAGATAGTGTGAACATGGGTGATAAACCGTGAAAAGTGCATTTCTGTGTAATTAATAATTTGTAAATTGATACTTGTATAGCACACTACTCACCCGCAAGGGTCTCAAGGCGCTTGTACAGATACCACTGTGGAACCCCTCCTGGCTTTCCCTGTGAGGCGTCCACTCCTGGGCACCCCCAGGGTGAAGGCCAGGCATCCTTAGCGTTGAGGGGGCTGTTGTGGAGATTAAGCAAGCTATTGCCCAGAGTTGAAGAGTGGGACTCTATGATTAGAATAGGCACCGAGGCGAGAATTATCAGGTCCGTGGAATTTTTGAGCTCAAGACCCGCCGAGGCGGGGAATTGAACCATGGTCCCGGGCTAGACCTCTGCATCAGGGTCTGCCGCTCTAACCATTGAGCCACACTTCTCCACTCCAATTAATGAATGTTTACGTTCCCTTTGCCATAGTGAGACAAATGGGCCCCCATTACTCTTAAGTCGTCCGGAAAGATGAGGGGCTAGAAAAATGGGAGAGAATGACTTGCCAAAGCAGACAGGAGCCCAACAAAGAAGGGACAAGAGTTCAAGGATGCTTAGCAGTGAATGCATTGACTGCCAAAGGATGTGACTGGCCGGGGGACTAAAGACACCCTCCGTGGACATTGCTTAAAATTATGTGTAAAAATGTTGAAATGTATCATGTATTAAATCATGTGAATGAGTCAAATATTAGGTAATGGGAAGGGATGAAGAACAAAAAAAATGACCATTGTATTTGTTAAGTCACAGTAGTGTGACAGACCACCTCCTAAATCCTCCAATAAGCTGTCATAGTTTGTAAAATGTTTCAACTGATGTGGGATGGACATGTAGGTTTTAGGGTATAACTGGGGTGCCTTTGGGGGTGTGGTTTAGGTTGTCCTGGGTTGTCTTACGAGGAGAGAGAAGAGAGGGGCAATGCATCGCTGTCCGTCGGTTTTGCAGAGAGGCCTAGCTGTTCCTGTCCTGTTCCCTTCCTGTCCCTGAAATCTTTTTCCCTGACTCATTTTCAGGGGACCCCCACCATCTCTTTGGCCAGGTGTGTTTGTATTATTTCTCACACTTATACTTTGCATAGTTATTGCAAATGTATTTTGTCTCTGAACCTTATGTCTCTTCACCTATCCACTCCGTCATAAGTATAATGTTTTGCATTAGTAATTTTGCTGAAACTTTTGTCTATTAATCTATTCCCTTCTTCAGGTGCATACTATTAATTGAATGATGAGTTTGTCACTATTTGCATTTGCTGATGTCCCTCTTGTGAATTTCATTATTTGCATTTTTGACTATATGCAATGAGCATTTAAAACATTTTGAGATAAAACTTTATTAACTTTACCGAGAGTCTGTGATTTTTTAGCTGACTGAATAGTTAGTTAGTACTATCATTACCATCAACTATTCAACTAATTGGTCCGTCGACCATGAGGAAAGGAAGTTGATGTATTAAGCTTAGCTATGTATTTAGAGATGTATACCTGACTTTATAGAAAGAAAACATTTTAACATCATTAAAACTCGACCCCCAGTGCATTTGGGTGAATGTGTATGGGCCATTGTTCTGTGATGTTATCGAGCATTGATCTTTGATTAGGTGTCGCGCTGGATCAAACTTGCATCTATCCATCCAACTCACACAGAGCCAAATCGTGCCGCACAATGGAACCAAATCATGCCGCACAATCGAGCCAGATTCCGTACTGGCGAGTTTGATGCACGATTCGGACAGCTGTGTTGACTCGGTCCCAGCTAGTGTAAGTAGCTCGGACTTTGGGGGGCCCAGAGTAGCCTAACTTCACCCGGAGCACTCAATAAATCATGGGGGTGCGCATGGGTCCCTATGATCCAAGCATGTACAGTGTGGCAGGTAAATTAGGGTGCCCACCACAGTGTGTATGCTTTTCCCCACCCACCCCTCTTTTGCTAGGGGAGCCTGTGTACGCGTCCATACACAAGCTCCCATAGAGTGCTATGGGAGTCTTGCCGAACCGAGTCAGTAACCATGCTGTTGCATCATACACCCTTGGTTGGACTCACACAGCGCATCTCAATTGGAAAGCCCTGCAGGTCCGATTCGAGCGGAGAGCTTGCCAAGCGAGTTCGGATTCATTCACAATGTGTATGAGTGACATTCTAATGCCAAATGTGTGGCACTTTGAGTGACACTTTCGTACGAGTAAAACCGAGCAATGAAGGCTATGTTAAAAAATCGGAAATAACAGAAAGTACTTGATTCCAAGCAATGAGAAACTCTAAAAAGGCATTCGAACTGCTTGACAACCCATGAAATGGAAGTTAATAACCAACTTCCTCTTTCTACCATGATTGCACTGTAAACAATTATGGCACCATGGTCCAATCCGAGCCAGTTATATGGACATAGGTATATTCATGCACAGTTAAATACAAAAAAGGCTTATGTACAATATACTCTTGCATTTTACCTTGGCAATCTACTATAAAATAAATACATACCAGATTGAGAACAGCATTTTGCCCCTTCGGAGAATATAGCAAATAGGAAAACACATGACGAGCTAGGGAAAACAGCCCAGGCAAAGCACTCACAGTTAAGGGGCATAATTGCCAGAGAGTTCCATGTTCCCTACACTACCTTATGTATCCGTGTTGGCCACTTCATCGTTCTGAGACTGCGTTACAACAAAATAAAATGCAAGGCTAAACTTTTATTGTGTGCTTCTGTGTAATGTGTTGTTCATCCTAGTCACAGTTCTTGTCTTCTTTTCATGTTTGCTGATGGAGAACATATATATAATATGCGTTGCATTGAGGCTTATTTGTTTCACACTCAAATAGAAGAGAGTGTTCTAGAGAATAACAGTGTTTCATTCTGTGTTTTTCTCTAGAACACCCGTTCTTTCATTCTCAACTCATTTTCATTTCTTAACCCACTTGATGGGCCAACTCAGTGTCCCTTTATTTCAACGCATATATTGTCCATTGTTTTGGAACACCTTGAAGAGGGGTTTGGCTACTTTTGAGAGAAGGAAGAACTTACTACAGAGATTCAAGAACAGTGAATTCTGACTAAGGAATGCCCAAAACTCACCAGGAACTCAGTTCATCTTGATAGCAGTACTTTCTTTTGCCTTTCTAACTATGTCCTCAAAATTAGATTATGCTTGGTAAACTTGAGGTAGTTGGCACTCTACTACATCAAGAACTGAAGACTATAAAAAACAAACTTTGTTTCTCCAAAAAGTTGACTAGCTTTGTATCGTTGAGCATGTTGTCATGAACTGGGAGGACTTTACTATACTGTGGAGAAAATGTCATACTGCTTCATAGAAATATTTCTGGTTTCCTGGATTAATATCTCCAATTTTAAGCATGTTCCTAAACTTGTAAAGCATAATTAGGACAACATACAAATTTGAATCAGGGACCCGACATTTTTCTCACGTAAGATTAGATTTATAGTCCTCGTGTATTATTAAATGACATCAACATGAAGCTCTCTACTCAAGAATACAATCATAATTGTGTTTATGGAGTTATACAGTCAGAGATTAACTAGGATTAACTAGCATTTTCCATTGAAGCAAGAGATAAAATTAACAAAAGCAGGTAAAACAGCCTAAAATAATATGCAGATAATTCAGTCATACAGATTTTAAAGCACTGAACAAGTCTTCTTAATCTGACTTGCTAGCTCATTCTCTATCATGCGAAGAATGCACATAGCGCTCCAAGCTGAAGACTCATCCTATCCAAACACATTCTAGGCCACCTCGCAGTAATTAAAATTGTCAAATTGACAGCCTTGAGCATATGGTACTAGAGTTTTGAAGGATATGCAAACTAAAAGTAGACAGCTACAAATAATTATTTTATGTCAAAGTCTTTCCAGCTGGATTACAATGCAGAAACAAACTGGGCAGCTGAATTGTGTGCAAAGTGGCATGGGCAAGCCATTAAATAGACATTAAGATTCAAAGACAGTACTTTAGATTTGATGGAGATATACCTTCCTACATTCAAAGCAACACAATTTTCATGTGGGTTAGAATTTATTCCATAGAATTGCATACTGAGGTAAGTATACCTTCAGCTGCACTTTGCTTTTTTTAAACACTTTAAGAAATTTGCAAAATACCAAGCCATGTTTCAAACCAAAACTGTGTATGATAATGAGGTTAATACATTCAGTGCATTGGTCATTGCTACATCAAGATGTAGACTAATAGCCGAGACTGTTGTACTTGCCACTTTGTTAGTCAATAACCCTGGTTCAATTGCCTATTTTAAAATAGGTTGCTTTCATTCTAGCACAAGCATAAGCCTGCTAACTCTGAGTTTGGTAAACACAGTAACACAGCCCAAGGACAGCACCGAGATCAGGATGAGGATGCCACGAGTTGGGACAGTGAACCAACATAATGCAAACATTGATGCCTACGAGCTATTTCTAATGTGTGACAGTGCATATCAACATAGTGATGCTGGAAAGCCACTAAAATGCACTACACTAACTTGTGATGCATGACACTTGACTGGGCTGGTAGTTCTACCTCTTTATGTGCCCATTGAGTGCTTAAGCTTAAGCACTTTCCTGTTAGCCCACAGTCACTCTCATGCTGGATTGATGAATGTCATCCCAAAGCGTGCATGTCAACTTCATCATCAGGGAAGAAGACATGACCCTTGAGATCGGTACGTCTTGTGGGTGAGGGCGTGCATGGAACCGCAGGACAGTCTTCATCCAATGGATCATTTTAGATCAATGAAAGGCAAAGGGAGATAGGAAAATATTACAGTTTAACTTTCCATATAACCCATTTGGCCACATAATGAGGACCAGGAATATTAGGTAAAGTTTAGTAGGTTTATTGCAATTTAGTAATCAGTACATAATAGGTGCATATGAATATCACATTATAAAGATACAGAATCATATCCGGCAAGCTGAAAAGCCAGAATAGATTCAGTCTCAGGAGCATAAGGCATACAAAGAATACAGTCACAGCAATACAGATACTGAGAAAAAGGAATTGACGTTTCTTAAAGAAACTTCGACCCTCCTTTTTAAACATGAACAGATTTAATGGTCATCTAGTCCAGGCTCTAAGCTAGAATGAAAATGGTTTAGAATTGATAGTCAAGCCCTAATACAGCTCAGAGAGACCGCGCCGTGAGGGGAACGGCAGTACACACCTGCTTACCTGATAACCGCCGTGAGGGAAACGGCTGAGAGAGGGGATCACCGGCGCACCGGTGACATCACTGCCAGCGCCCGGGGGACGCCAAAAAACATCGGAGCGCCGAGCGGTCTGTGGGGGGCGAGGCAAGCCCTAATACAGCTCAGAGAGACCGCGCCGTGAGGGGAACGGCAGTACACACCTGCTTACCTGATAACCGCCATGAGGGAAACGGCTGAGAGAGGCACCGCAGCTGTTCCGACATCGCAAAGGACTTCCATACCCAGGAGCCCCGGGGATCACCGGCGCACCGGTGACATCACTGCCAGCGCCCGGGGGACGCCAATAAACATCGGAGCGCCGAGCGGTCTGTGGGGGGCGAGGCAAGCCCTAATACAGCTCAGCGAGACCGCGCCGTGAGGGGAACGGCAGTACACACCTGCTTACCTGATAACCGCCGTGAGGGAAACGGCTGAGAGAGGCACCGCAGCTGTTCCGACAGCGCAAAGGACTTCCATACCCAGGAGCCCCGGGGATCACCGGCGCACCGGTGACATCACTGCCAGCGCCCGGGGGACGCCAATAAACATCGGAGCGCCCAGCGGTCTGTGGGGGGCGAGGCAAGCCCTAATACAGCTCAGAGAGACCGCGCTGTGAGGGGAACGGCAGTACACACCTGCTTACCTGATAACCGCCGTGAGGGAAACGGCTGAGGAGGCACCGCAGCTGTTCCGACATCGCAAAGGACTTCCATACCCAGGAGCCCCGGGGATCACCGGCGCACCGGTGACATCACTGCCAGCGCCCGGGGGACGCCAATAAACATCGGAGCGCCGAGGGGTCTGTGGGGGGCGAGGCAAGCCCTAATACAGCTCAGAGAGACCGCACCATGAGGGGAACGGCAGTACACACCTGCTTACCTGATAACCGCCGTGAGGGAAACGGCTGAGAGAGGCACCGCAGCTGTTCCGAGATCGCAAAGGACTTCCATACCCAGGAGCCCCGGGGATCACCGGCGCACCAGTGACATCACCGCCAGCGACCGGGGGACGCCAATAAACACCGGAACGCCTCTTTTCCCGCGAGAACGCGCGCGGGACGTGCCGGGCTGAGCCCGGGAAGAGGGCGGGCCGTCTGTGGCCGTCCGGGGCAGGAGGAGGCAGGGCTGGGCCATGACCCCTGGCAGATCGGACAACAGATACCGCACTGATTCATCTTGTAGTGAGTGCCTTAGTTCCTCATAAACCAGTGGTGATATTGAGACTGTTTATTGATTAAATGGCCAAATTGCGCTCTGGTAAAACGCCTGTACTAGCTGGGACTATGGATAACTCTATGGTTAAAAAAGTCACAAAAATTAACTCTGACCGCCGCCAGTCGCTGAGTCGGATTAGTCCCCCCTCTTCCCCTTCGCCTGCAGTCAACCCTGTCGTTGTTGCCCTAGATAATCCAGAGGATATGGATATGAATGAGGGAGCTCCATCTGCCCCCCCCCTTTATAGCATCTGTTTTGGATTCAGCTTCTACATTGGCGGATATTTCTGTCAACAATGATGCATCGCCACCTTCTCCCACTGTTGTTTCACCCGTTGTCTGCCGTTCAGCTAGGGCTTGTAGAAGACTGATCAACAAACGTGGGGGGCAACGTAAGACCAAGAATACTGTAAGCTCTCAGCCAGTCCAGGTAGAGGCAACGAATGACAATAGTATGGGGGGAACCAATGAAGCTGTAAATGGTGACCATCTTCAACTACTTGTAGACATGCTATCCGCTAAACTAGAGTTAATGATCAAACCCTTAATGGCAAAAGTTGATAAGGTGTCAAAAGAAGTAGGTAGACTAAGTTCACTCTTCTCCCCTTCAGCGCAAGTAGCTACTGAAAATATTACAAATGCACATCAAAATGTCATCCCTGAGGGTGTTGTAGCGATGGGGGTTGACTATAAATTAGACCAAGTCTCAAGGAGGTCTCCAGACTTGGGTGTCTTTTGTCCACACATTTGTCAGGGACGAAGACGCCCCAGACCGTAGGCTCAGGTACATCTGCCAGAGCAGCTACAACAGTGGCTTCTGGATCAAATAGTAGAAGGGGGGCAGTAAGCAGTAAGGGGGCTAAAGATATACTCACGGGGCCATCTATCATTCCGGCAAGCTCCGCACAACCTCTGTTAACACCTGATATTATAGCTCCTACCCCACTGAAGCCATTAGCTGCCAATAAGACTGGCGTAAGTAGCACGGGGGGTCAATGGGGAGGAAAAACCTGTAGTGAACCTACCTCCTGATTGTGCATCATATATTGTGGTCCTGACTAATGTGCCGACAGTAGACCCAAACTCATTTGAAGCCCGGGAAGAGATAACCAGTTCTCTAGGAAACAAAGTCCTTGCTTGGCTAAACAAGTATTGTGGGTTCCCCATGGCTTTCTCCAATGACATTGTGTCAGTGCGCAGAGCTGAATGGATTGGTACCTCAAGAAAATCCTGCAGAGGCGACTGCGTTATTGTAAACTTAAGACACCCGCAGCACGTCGCAACTGTACTATTAAGGGCGGCCTCCTTACCGGTCACCAAGGATAATATAAGTGTACGCCCGTTGGGGTATTTCTATAACCATCTGAGCATGACCCCTACCTCTAACCCTCATGTTGGTCATCATACTCCTACTTATCCCTCAAATAGACAGGCCTTTTTTCCAGGATTACCACAGGTTCCTCAACCATCTATGAACATGGACTCATATTGTTATAACCTGTGTAGACCTAATCCTCAAGCACTGCCATTTGTGCCCCTGTTTAATCGGTTTGCACCTCTATCATCCTTAAGTGAAAACGATTGACTGCCTACTAATGTGGGTTCCCAAAGTGCATGTTGCCGAATAACGACTTGGAACATTGCCGGTATTAGGGCCAAGGCCGGGATTAAGGATTGGATTAATCTATTGAAGACCTTTGACATTATTGCACTTCAGGAAACCTGGGACCCTTTGAACAGTTTTTCCTTGGATGGGTACACACATTTTTCTGTGCCTGCGTCCAGTGGAGGGCTGGCAGACCAAAGGGGGGCTTGTTAATTATGTTTAAAACGTCTTTAAAAGGGGTGTTAACACAACACAATTCTGGTTCTCCAAACTGTTTGATTGTTGAACTCAATCCCCCTTCTTCTTTTTCGAATATTTTGTTTATTAATTTTTATAATTCTAGTCCTAATGATGACACTTGGCAGAATTTAGATATTATTGATTCTTTTTTGTCAGTCTACAGAACCAAGGTTAAGGAGTTCGTAGTCATTCTTTTAGGTGACTTCAATATCCATCCCTGCATTCAGACATGTACAGGCTCTTTAGAAGAGGGGCCTCCGTACTCTTCATTAACACACTTTGAGCACTCTACTAGGGGGGAACCCTTGAGACCTATCTGAATGCTTGGAACTTGTACAAGTCTAGTTGTGGGGAACTAGATAATAGAACTCCCACCTTCAAAGGTAATGGTGACGGTACTGTAATCGATTACATATTTATGTCTTGTCAGATTTTAGAAAGGGTGGTTCACTACGGTGCTATGGTCTCAGTATTTAGCGACCATAACCCCGTAGTAGTGGAGGTATTGTCAACTGCCTTTTTAACTCACTGTGGGCCAGATGGGAACAGAGGTCAGGATGTGGTGCTAAAAGATCAGGGTCGCAGACTCAAGTGGTCTTCTGTTGTTCCTGAGGACGTTCTTTACGCGGTCCTTGACAGTACTGGAAATGATGTCTTAATATGTCTGGACGCAAATGCGTCAAATGATCAAGTAATGTCTGCCTTTGGGAACATTTGTAACTCCATTGACACTAGCCTGACGAATAATAAAAAACTGTCAAAGCCAAGAGAGAAAAAGTGGTTTGATCATGCGTGTTCAGGAGCTCACGCCGACTTGCTTAAGGCCCTTAAAGCTGTCCCTAAAGACCGTCCATTAATATCTTAATTAAGATCTTCATATAAGAAAGCCATGGAGAATAGAAAGAAGGAGATCAGGGAATTAGCTTGGTCAAAATTGTCTGACCCGAAGATTGTTAAAAATAGTGCTGATTTTTTTTTCTCAGATAAGAATCAGGCCTCCCTTGAACTAAACATCTCGGATAGTGAATGGATTATCCATTTTGAGACGATATACTCGAGCAATCTAGTTGGTGATTTGGTGGATGGTTTTTCTTTCTCTCCAGAGATACAGGGTGTTGTTTTTGAGGCCTCGGAAGTTGAAATTGCCATTGACCAGACTTTAAAAAATAAGGCCCCCGGGCCGGATGGAGTACCAGCTGACTTTTTTAAAACGGACACAAAGCTTTGGTCGAGGGTGCTGTGTGCTGTTTTTAATGCTATAACAAGAAATAGTATTCCAGCTTCCTGGAAGGAGTCCGTAATTATCCCCGTCTTTAAAAAGGGAAGTAGGGTAGACCCAGCATGTTATCGCCCGATATCCTTAATTGATTCTTCAGTAAAAATTTTGGGCAGGGTCATCCTACTTAGACTTCAGGCTTGGCTCGATGATAGAGGGGTCCTATCCAATCTGCAGTACGGTTTCAGAACTAAACGGGGTACTATGGACCAATGCCTTAATCTGCAGATGTTAATAGACAAATACACTAGGGCGAAAGATGGGTCGTTATATTTAGGGTTCATGGACCTATCTTCGGCCTTTGACCTTGTGAACCGCACCAAACTGTGGCACATCCTTGCCGATCAGGGTCTTGATGGTGCGCTTGTTAATCTTTTAACCGATCTCCACTCAGATCTTCAGGCCTCTGTCAGGGTTGACCCAGGGGGGCGACGCACCAGTCGTTTCAAGTCCAAAAGAAGGGTGAGAGAGGGGTGCATTTTGGCACCCCTGCTCTTCACAGTTTATATCAGCGCCCTCGAATTCGAGCTGAAGACTGCAACGCTGGATACACCGCGTATAGGGGAGACAAATGTTCCTGTCCTCCTGTACGCGGACGACGCGGTGCTTTTGTCCCGCACAGGCCTGGGTCTTCAGCGGTTATTGGATGCCTTTGGCCGTTTCATGACATCTTTAGACCTTAAGATAAATGCCAAAAAGTCTCAAGTTATGATGGTGGGCAAAGGTTCACGCTGCAAGAAAGCTAAAACTTTCTATTGTAGCAAGGCAGAAATGCATAGAGTATCAACATTCCCGTACCTAGGTGTTATGTTTGAAGATAAAGGGAGCTGGGGCCCTCAAATAAGAAATAGACACAGTGCCCTAGTAAGAACATCTTCTGCCATTTTGAGTTTTAGCAGAAGGTTGGGGGCTAGGCCAATTCCAGCCCTCATGACTATCTATAACGCCAAGTGCGTGTCTGTTGCAACTTATGGCTGCTCTTTATGGGGATATGGGTCAATAGACTGCCTCCAGGCTTCTGAAAATAAATTTTTTAGATCAGTCTTGTCTGTACCCCAGTCAACACCTTCTTATTCTGTTCACTCTGAATTGGGGGCTGATCTTATAACAGACAAAATTCGAGTGCACCCCTAATAATGTGGCTTAAAATTTGGCTTAACAGCAAACTATCTCTAAATCAGGCTATTTTGAGGGATTGTCTCCTACTTGATAACGTTAAAAAAATCAAGTGGCTAACTTATGTTAGAAATGGTTTTAGCGCTCTGGGTCGACCTAATCTCTTTTCCTCACCGGAGTCTATATCCCGGGCTGACATCGCTAAAACTAAAAGCGACATGCTATCAAGGTTATCGCTAATAAGAGAGGAAAAGGAATTAATAAAACCTTTGGTTCGAGAACATCTTTTGGTCGCAAATCCACCGGGTCCTGAATTCTACCTCACTCTGGTTAACCGGCCCTTTCATAGGTTTTTATTAACTCGTTTTCGCCTGAACATGATTCACCTGATATTAGGCCAGTACACATCCTGGTGTAAACCTGATGAATTTCTCCCTTGTTCTTGTGATAGCCTTTCTATCCAAGATACCATGCATTTTACCATGTTTTGTGGGCATTTTATAGTGGAAAGGAGGAAGTATCTTGTACCAATCTTAAAAAAGACAGGGTTTCTGCAAGTTAGACCTGCACTTCTTCACTTGCAGCTGCTAAACGACCCTAGCACTGTCTTTCATGTAGCCAATTATCTGGTATCTGCAGTGCGCACCAAGAAAGGACTTATGGTGAAAGAGAGATTGGTCACATCGTTATGATGTACTGCACCTTGTACTTTACTGGTCAAATATAATTTCAACTATATATCAGGATTACGGGGATGGCGGCACGATGTTTTTTAACCTTTTTATGACAAAGTTAACAGTGATGATTTTTAAAACATCTGGAATTTTTGTTTTTAATTATATCATGATATGTGGCTTTTAATTCTAAAATTGTATGTTTTTTAATATTGTATAATGTATGTTTCTTTATTATGAATGTATGTTTCTATATTGTACCGTGCCTTTTTTTGATATTGATTTATCGAACAAAAGACTTTTGACTGACTGACTGATAGTCTCAAAGGATTCAGGAATTAAGGAAGGAAAGTGTTAGCACAGTCCTGCCTCCAGTAGAAGTCTGAAAGGGCAAATGAGTGGTTAGCATGATGCAACACACATGCAAATACAATAGAAAGCAGAGCGGTCCGCGCCTCTCAGAAGTCAAAAGGGTTCTGCCATACCATCTGACAGTGTGAACACTAATTAAGACCAAAAAGATCCAGAAGCATCCATATCTCTTTATACGTCACAAAAAAACCCAATTACTTCTCTATCTCACAGTGTGCATCTGCAACATCCATTGATATTCCTATCCCACAGAGCTGGAAAAACCAAGTTAATCTTGGGCACCCTCGTTCCTGATAGACTATGAATGGAAGGCCTCTTCTGCTCATTAAATTGTCCGTTTGTGCCAAGATTTCTTTTCTCAGGCTTCACTATCTCTAATACACAATACTCCTTTCTCTTGATATGATATCACAAAACGCACCTGCAAAGGAAAAGAACATGCAGAGCAAGGAAATATCACCTAATCAATGCTGAATAAATTAATTTATGATGACTCAATAAATGTAGTGTATCTTGAGATAAAAGCGTAAATCAGAATGAGAGTTACAAATCTTCATGTTAAGCTAAACATTAAAACACTCACATTTATAGATCTCTAGTTTCTACAATGAAAACACTTTAATAATACATTGTTAATGTTCACTTTACATTAATAAAGTTAAGGCACACAGAGTATATAGTGTCAGTGTTAGACCAGTTATCCTTAGGGTGGTCTTCCCGCAAACATTTTGCCTATTTACCTCCTGTTTTTGCCAATTCGTGTTGTTGGCTTTAGGACCCTGAGCACTTTGCCACTTCTGACCAGTGCTAAAATGCATGTGCTTCTCTTCTAGGTAACATTGGTGTATACACAATTGGCATATTTAGTTTACTTATATGTCCCTTGTAAAGTGGTGTACCATATTCCCAGGGCCTGTGACTTAAATGCCCCTAGTGGGCCTGCAGCACTGATTGGGCCACCCACACAAGTACACCCTCTGACAGCAGGGCCTGTTTATGCAGTTTACTACCAGTTCAATTTGGCATTTAAACCCTTTGCCAAGTGTTAAACCTCCCTTTTATTACACATAGGCCACCCCTAAGGTAGACCCTGGATAGCCCATAGGGCAGGTTGCTGTGTATGTAAAAGGTAAGACATGTACTTTAAAGTTTTGCATATCCTGTTAGTGACATAATACCTAAATTCATTTTTAACTATTGTGAGGCCTGCTCCTTTCATATGTTATCATTGGGAATTCCTTAATGAACTTTTAAGCTGTAGTTCCTGTTTAGAAGGAGTGGCTGTGAAATGTTTTTTTTATCTTTGGAATGGTAATGGGAACTTCACTTTACTAGTACAAGTGGATTTGGAGTTACTATTTTAGAAATGCCATTTTTAGAAAGTGGGCAGCCTGTCTCCAATACATGTCTGGTGTGAATGACATCTACAGTTCGTTCATTTCCTCTAGACAAACACAGGAAGGTTAGGTGTGACAGAGTACTCATTTGCATTCATCTGCATTAGGATGACTCTTCCTGGGCAGGAAGGGAGGGTGGAGTTACACTCAAATCTGAATAGGTAATGGACTGACCATATACAAAGGGCTGATTACCCCCCAGAGATAGTCTGGATCCAGGGCTGAGGAAGAAAGGATACTTGTGCACTTCAAATACCCTTCTTTGAAGTCATCCCCCACTTCAAAGGCCCATTTTGGTAAAAATACTGAGTTTCTGACAACCCCTCTCATGAAACAGACACTTTGGAACCTAAAACGAAACTCTGTCTGAAGAACTGGAGGAGGCATCGCCATCGTCCACAAGAACACCATCCGCATCTGGACCAGCTCCGACGACACCCCCACAGCCGCCGAACATCTTCACTTGCAGATACACACCGATCCCAAGACCACACTTAGAGGTACTCTTATCTACAGACCACCAGTACCCCGCACACAATTCAGCGGCGACATCACCGACTTTATCAGCCCACACGCCCTCCCCTCCGAGGACTACATTCTCCTAGGGGACCTCAAATTCCACCTGGAGAAGACCAACGACAGCAACACCACCACCCTCCTGGACAACCTCGCTAATCTCGGACTCAAACAACTGGTAAACACCCCAAGCCCACCACGCCGGACACACGCTCGACCCAATCCTCTCCCCCAGCAAGCACGTTTCCTTCAACCACGCCACAGGACTCCACTGGACAGACCACAGCTGCGTCCACTTCAACTTTAGAAAGACCACGACTCACCACCACCCACAACAAGTCCCCCGCAGAAACTGGAACAAAATCACCACCGACCAGCTCACCACATCGCTAAACCAAAACCCCCCCGCCATATAATCAGACCCAAATAAAGCAGCCATCAATCTCGCACAATGGATCACCCACTGCGCTGACGAATTAGCACCCCTGAAAAACCATCACAACAACAAAGGTAAAAAAAAAGCCTCCTGGTTCAATGACGACCTCAAGAACTCCAAAAAGAACTGCCGCACCCTGGAGAAAACCTGGCGAAAAAACCCAACCACAGACAACATGACCGCCCTCAAGGACGCCATCCGCAAACACCACCAGCTGATCCGATCCTCCAAGAAATCAGCATTTAAGGATCGAATCGACAGCAACGCCCACAACAGCAAGGAACTCTTCAGCATCATCAAGGATTTTACCAATCCCAGCGCCGTCTCCAACGACATCACTCCCTCTCAAGACCTCTGCGACTCTCTGGCCTCATTCTTCCACAGCAAAATCGCTGACATACATAACAGCTTCAGCGACCAGTCCACCCCTCTTACTACCGACCTGCAGCCCCCCGCCACCACCCTTTGCGCCTGGAACCCGATCAGCACCGAAGACACCATCCGCCTGATGAACTCCATTCACTCCGGATCACCAACCGACCCATGCCCCCACCACATCTTCAACAAGGCTGACTCCATCATAGCACCCCATCCCTGGGATATCATCAACTGCTTCCTCAACACCGCCACCTTCCCGGAAAGCTGGAAACATGCCGAACTCAGTGCCCTACTAAAGAAACCTACAGCAGACCCCACTGAACTTAAGAACTACCGCCCCAACTCGCTCCTCCCTTCCCCTGCCAAAGTTATAGAGAAGACCGTCAACAGTCAGCTCGCCACCTTCCTCAAGTCCAACGGCTCCCTCGACCCCTCACAGTCCGGCTTCCGAACCAAACACAGCACCGAGACTGCCCTCATTGCAGCCACAGACGACATTAGAACACTACTCGACAACGGGGAAACAGCTGCCCTTATCCTCCTGGACCTCTCCACAGTGTTTGATACGGTCTGTCATAGCACCCTAGTACAATGCCTCAGCAACGCCGGGATACAAGGAAAAGCATTGGATTGGATCATCTTGTTCCTCGCCGGAAGAACCCAGAGAGTCCGCCTCCCCCCTTTCAGGTCAGAGGCCACCGAAGTCATCTGCGGCGTACCACAAGGATCATCGCTCAGCCCCACCCTCTTCAACGTCTACATGAGCCCCCTCGCATCCATCGCACGCCAACACAACCTCAACATCATCTCCAACGCTGATGACACACAGCTGATCCTTTCCCTCACCAAAGACCCCAGCACCGCCAAAACCAACCTACACGAAGGGATGCAAGACGTAGCCGAATGGATGAAGAACAGCCGATTAAAACTGAATTCTGACAAGACGGAAGTCCTCATCCTAGGATCATCCCACTCCACATGGGACGACTCATAGTGGCCACCGGCACTGGGCATCGCACCCAAACCAACGGATCATGCTCGCAACTTGGGATTCATCCTAGACTCCTCCCTCTCGATGACCAGACAAGTCAACGCCGACTCATCATCATGCTTTAACATACTACGTATGCTCAAAAAGATCTTCCGTTGGATCCCCACCGAAACAAGAAAGACAGTCACCCAAGCACTAGTCACAAGCCGACTGGACTACGGAAACACCCTCTACGCCGGAACCACAGTCAAATTACAGAAAAAACTCCAACGCATTCAGTACGCCTCCGCTCGACTCATCCTAAACATACCCCGCCACAATCACATAGAGACCTCCACTGGCTCCCCGTAAACAAGAGAATAACGTTCCGTCTCCTCATTCACGCACACAAAGCTCTCTACGACCTACGACCTAAATACCTCAACACGCGCCTGACCTTTTACACCCCCACCCGCCAACTACGATCGTCCAATCAAGCCCTCGCCGCGATTCCACGCATAAGAAGAGCTACCATGGGTGGAGGTTCTTTCTCCTTCTTAGCGTTCAAAACCTGGAATTCTCTCCCCACCCACCTCTGCCTTACACCGAACAACCTCTCATTCAGAAAATAACTCAAAACCTGGCTGTTTGACAAGTAGCGAGCACTCCCCCCTCAAGCGCCTTGAGACCCTCTGGGTGAGTAGTGCGCTATACAAATTTTAACTTGACTTGACTTGACTGCATCAAGGACTAGCACTCTGCTGGACTGCTGCTAACTTGAAAGGCTGGCTTTTCTCTTGTACTGCCCTGCTTCTCTCTGACTCTGCTGCAGTGGCGTCACTAGGGAGGTGCGGGGGTGCGGACCTCACTGGGTGACACCATTACATGGGGTGACACCGTCGATGCTCTCTGGAGGATCTCCTGCCTCGCGTACGACCAGAAGACGCCTATGTACACGTACACCAACTAAAAACAGGGAGGCAGAAAAAGAATGATGTCACCGGTCACCGCCATGGTCCAAGTCTAGTGCTACGGAGCTCAAGTCAAGTGTAGGTAGCTCTGCGCAGCCCGCATCCGATGCTGACTGCGCGGCTCACATCCGAGTCTGAAGGTGAAGCACCTGCTGTGGCTCTCAGGGCGATGCTGCGCGCACAGTGGCGGCTCCGGCGCTGTGAGGCTCAGGTACGGCTCTGCGGCGGGATTCGGGCATGAGCTGTCTGTGTGATATACAGGCCCAGGGCTAGAAGAGGAAGAGAAGGCGCGCTAGGAATAGACACAAAAACCGGCCCGGATTAAAAGTTTAAACACTTCAATTCAGCACAGCAACTTCCCCACCCATTCCTTCCTTCTCATTCTTGGGATTGTATTTAGATGTTGTTACAAGATATAAAAGTTGTCTTAAGTGTGCGTATAGTGGACTTCGACAAGTTTATCACACACATTCTGAAAGTGCAACAACAATTACTGAATTGCTCACTAGTGCCTATTTAATTGAAGTGTGTAGTGTAATATCACATGCAACAGTACAGTAAAGGATCACGCCTTGGAGAGCAATAGGCCCTACTTATTATCCATGGGGGATATATTTACTCTTACTCTGCCAACCACTGCCGCCTATACGTAACTAGTAGTTAACAGGTGCAATATACCACACCTAATCTCGCTGCTGAGTGAAGTAGAAACACCTTCATTACTTAGGCACCCTCAACACACAAACATCACAAAGAACACAGGTGACAACACACGAGTGCTATTTCATTAAAAATAAGCATTTACATCTATGTATTGCCTTTGTTAATGTTTATTCATTATTTTAGTGTCCCCTCCCACGAGTTCTGTCACCTGCTGCACTGGTGCAGCAGGAGCATTGACACCGATGCTCAGTGTGTGATAGTTCACCCTTATTTATTTATTTTTCAACAAAACAGGAGGTGGGTGTGGTAATTTCAGTTCTTACATTAGGGCACCCAGTGTCCTTGGGAGCCGCATCTCTGTTGTAAGAAGGTGGTACGCTGGGAAAACTGATTACAACTTTCTCCTAATAGAATAAACATTAGTGCTGCTGACCTCACGGGAAAGAAATCTTCAGAAACATGCATTTTATAACTGAATGTTTTTTTATGGGAAAAAGCCGATTTCAAGGCGGTGAAGACAGTGATCGTAAAACGTGCCGCAGACTCTGAATGGCAGCTTCTTCCACTGAACCCCCTGTGCCAATTAAGGAACTAGAGGCTCCGTAGGGAGTAGGGGGGCATTTAACAGGAATTGAGCCTGACAGCTGTACACGAATCTAAAAACTGCCACTGATAAAACACAGCTCAACAATGGGCGTTTTCTCCTCCGCGAAGTGCAATCATTGGCACTGGCAGACTCGAAGGAGGTCCATCATAGATTCATGGATTCGGGATAAGTCGTGAGGGGGTGACACCACGAGTTACCCGCACTGGGTGACACCAACCCTAGTCACGCCGCTGCTCTGCTGAGAAGAGTTGGACTCTGCTTTTGCACCAAAGTGATCTCCAAGGGCTTGTTGGCTTGCATCCTGTTGCTTGAGACTCAGGGGCATCAAAGTCTCAACCCCTGCTCCTTTGCCTGGTACACTAGACGTGGACCCACATACTTTCACCAGAGTAATCAGTTCATCTCCAGCCTGCGAGGAGCAGAACCAGTGCCTGATGCATTGGAACCATACATCGCCGCCTCTGCAGTGTAGAAAGAAAACACATGCCCTTAATTGCGTGGAGAAATCTGGCGCATCGCACTTTGGAACCAAAGCTTCTTCACTCAGCACTTGTCTTTGGAACTGAGACATTGTCATCACTGTGTTGAGAAAATCGAAGCATCATCTCCTGCGGGATCAACATTGACGCATCACTCGATGTTTCCACGCATCTCACTGCTGCGACCAGGATAAGGTACTTTATTCACCTAGGCCTGCATCAGTTCTGTAGCCGACCTACGATCCATCGCAGTCAGCCCGAAATATTGACTTTTCCCCAGTCCAGCGAGACCAGACATAAGTATACCTTTATGGTATTTGATTACGCTGAGTCTTTTTTTAAAGTCTATTGAAGAGTTGCACCTACCTCGGGTGACCTCGGGTGACATCAGCAGTTTGCGGTTCCCATTCGTCACTTAATGAGTTTGCATTTGTCACCTGTTGTTACTCCAAAGGATCTGTGCAAACGTCAAAGTTTAATTTCCTTATTATCCTTGTTGTTAATGGCCGCTCGGATTTGTGTGTTGTTGCTACCTGGACTCTCTGTGGTACTGCGAGGACCAGCAGCCCTGACGCTGGTGCCTCTTCCCGTCCCCTGCATGCCGGACCTTTAAAACAGCGCGGCCCCCGCTTCGCGGGAGCCGCTCGGAGTGGTGTGTTGTTGCTACCTGGACTCTCTGTGGCAGTGCGAGGACCAGCAGCTCTGACGCTGGTGCCTCTTCTCGGCCCCTGCACGCCCTATATCTTGGCTCACGCCCTCCGCGTCGCGGAATGCGCGGGCGCGCGCTGGGTGAAACCCAGGCCAGGGCGGGCCCGTTTTAGCCCGTTCTAGACCGAGAGAGACCGGACCGGGCCATCCCTCTTTACCTGTTCATCTGATCCCCCTCTCCCTGCGCAAGTTGTAAGTACCCTGTGGTCGATTCCCTGACCAGCAGTATGGCTGCACGTGAAACAAGGAATAAAACTATGGCAGCTAGAGGTCAACTAACAGGAACTTTGGACAATTTTATAACTAGAGCCAACTTAGTTATTGATCAAGGGATAACTCTAATGGAGCGTAGGGTGTCGCAAGACCTTGCCATGGCCAAACGTTCCTCAATGGGTCATTTTGCTACTGTTCCTTCACCTGAGCGCTATAGTCATGTAAACGTAACTCTTATACCGGTCATTGTTCATACCTCCCCTGTTCCCAGGAGCTTGAACACCATTCACTGATCGTTTGCTCACAAACATCGGAAGCCCAGAGTTCTAATGATCCTCTTATTCCACCTTGTTCGCCCGAGATATCAAGTGATCGAATTCCTCTGGAAAGACATGCGGGTGCAAAACCAAAAAGAAAGCGCACAGCCATGGGTGCTAATTGTGGTAGAAAGTTTAAACTTGCAAAAGGGTTGGGTCACAGTGACATTACATCTACTAACAATGTGTGTGATGCTATGAGTGATTTGTCCAGCCATGGCCACGGCCCTTTTACACCAATTGTAGTAAGCCCAGGGCCAGTGGACCCAGACGTGGACCTGATTGCAAGTGTCACTATGATCTCTGAGGACCATTTGCTCAAGAAATTGGATGCCTTGCTGGGATCCACACTTGGGCCGCTGGAAGAGAGACTAGGGCGAATTGAGTACAATATTACTCAGCTTGAGCTAGTCTTACAGGGCAGTGTCGACAAGACAAGGTCAACTGGCTCACAATCGAGTAGTGTCCATTTGAATTCTGTTTCAGATGGGCCTGCAACAGATAATGCCCTTCCTTCTACTGAGTTGCCAACCTCAGATTCTATTAGAGTCTCATCTAGTATTACAACAGACATCCTGCCTGCATTATCCAAAAACACGAGAATTAATTTTCCAGCATCCACAGTAAAACCAAAGGAGAACGGGCAGATGTCAGTTGCTGCAGCACCTCAGGGTGCCTCCAGATCTATTTACCGCCTGAAACCAGCCCATATTTGGTAGTACTGACAGGGATTCCTGAAATAAGTAATCCAGCTCAGGAATCGTTTCTGTCTTTAAAAAATAAAATAACCCACTCGCTTAACATCAACAGACCACTACCCTCTCACATTACTAGCGAAATATTGATGGTACGTAGGCTTTCCTGGGTGGGTCTTAGTCCTAAAACTATTACAGGCGACTGTGTGCTGGTTAATTGTAGGGACCCTCGAACTGTGGAGTATATTTGTAGCTGGAATTCTAACAATACCGGGTCTATTATCCAATCCCTTCCATTGTCTTTCTTTTATCCTTCTAACGAATCATCAGATTGTGGAGGCGAATGGTCCCTGGTTATGCATCGTGGTAGAGGTAGACTAGAGAGGGGCTGGTACGGGCGAACACCCGCTCAGAGCTACTTACCCATCCACAATCGGTCTAGTAGCCTGGATATGGTAGACTGACTAAAGCATAGTAGTCTGTATACCGTCTCCTTTTCCCAACACGCAAGCTCCGTAAAGTTGGATGGAGTCTCAGCGTTCCCTAGCAGTGGTTCGCCTAACATGTCAATAGATCCCCTTACTTACATCCAGGTGCCTGATGGGTTGATTGGCCTTGAGGAACTGGGGGGACCAGTTTTGCCTCATATAGCGCAGTCCCCCGCTCGGGATCCTTGCAGAGGAGTAGCTATGGATAGTGCTGTAGTCGTCAGCAATGCTATTTCATTGAGGTCGATGACAGTACTATTGTGGAATGTGGCGGGCCTGACGCATAAACTAAATTGTACAGAGTGGGGGTCCCTGGTGGGCCATTATGATATTTGTCTCTTTCAAGAGACTTGGGACAGGGATGAACATTATAGAGTAGGATTTGCCACATTCCATGTTCCTGCCAGGTGGGGAGAGAAAGGACGACCTTCAGGTGGCCTCACCATCTGAGTCGCTCTCCATCTCGGTTGTTTGGCGGAGAATTTGGTCACCCACTCTGACCATATACAGTGTATAGTTATTAAATGGTCAAATTCCTTCATACTAGCCATTGTGAATGTATATTCACGCCCTGTTAATCTGGCATCTGAGTCCTCAACTATTGATGTTTTATCCAATTTCCTGAGTACACTGCCTAGTAATTGCCACCTTTTGGTGGCTGGTGATGTGAACTGTCACTATGAGCCACTTTTGGGAATAAGTGAGTGTGCCCTTATGGGCGAAGATGATTTTTGGGCTATTCCACCTTGTCAACCTCCACGCCCAAAATCCTGGTCCCCCTTGGCGGTCCAGATCATGGCCCTTACTTTAAACAACTCCCTAAGGGCCTGCAACGGGCGTACATCGTCCGATACTCCATCGACCTGTCCTTTCAATAAGAGGGGCCAAGAATCTCGTTTGGACTACATCATGGTTGAAACAAGGATGTGGTCCAAAGTTAATGATTTTAAGGTAATTCCCAGGGCAGACAGTGATCACAACGCTCTATCCTTGGAAATGGTTTTTCTGGGCTCGATGGAAATTCCAATTTCAGATTTGAATGAAACGAGTGAAGGGTTGCTTTTATCAAATAATAGATGCAGGGTAAAATGGGGTACATTTTTGGGGTTCCCAGATGACTTAGCTAAATTATATAGTCAAGTTCTCCCTTGACTATTGGAGGTTGAGGCCTTAATCACTCAAACCTCAACCGTAGATTTTAACGGAACATTATGGTCTATCCATTCGGACTTGGCTTCAAGTCTGGCAGATGTTCTTAATCCCCAGGTCCCGGTGAGGAGGAAAAGAACACCAGCTTCGTCCTGGTACAACTCAGCCTGTAGAAAGGCTAAGGCGGAGCTGATTCTGGCAGTAAAGTCTGCTAGTAATACTTCTAAAATCCATGCTCTGAGAATGCGCTACAAGGAGATAATGGGTAATGCAAAAAAAGAATGGGATATGGATAGGTGGTCTAATTTGACCACTGCTCTGGAATCAAGGGATGCCCGCAGATTCTGGACATTAGTCAGCACAGGCTCAGGGGAACCAAACCCAGCAATAGAATCCAATATTGAACCATCGGTTTGGGAAGCACATTTTAAAGCTTTATATTTAGATGACCATGTAACAGTTGGTCCGACGGCACCCGTAGTTTTAAATAACCAACACGATACATTAGAGTTTACCTAGGGGGAGGCGATAGGCAATAGGCGATAGGCAAACTTGCAGTGGGCAAGGCTCCGGGACTTGATAAATTCCCGGGGGACCTTTTCAGGCATCAACCAGAGATCTGGGGCCCATATCTGCTTCTTATTTTTAATGCTGTCTTGAGAGGCATGGAGTTACCCTGTACTTGGCTGGGAGCGGAAATAGTCCCTATTTATAAGAAGGGCTCTCCTCTGCTCCCAGCCAATTACAGACCCATCAGCCTCATAAATGTTCCACAAAAAATCTTTGCGCAGCTCATTCTGGATCGCTTGCTAGAATGGATGGAGGAACATGATGTTCTAAGTCCTCTTCAGGCGGGTTCAGCAGGAACACGTCCACCATGGACCAGCTCTTTCGCCTGATACTATTGTATTGGAAAACGGCAAAGATCGAGGGTGTCAGCCTTACATGGTGTTCGTGGACCTCCGGTCCGCGTTTGATCTAGTCCCACAGGGCAAACTTTGAGGGGTTCTTAATGAACTTGGGGTTCCGCCACAAATCTTGTATGTGTTGATGAGGTTCCAGGAGGGGAATTTCGCACAGGTTAGATGTGGTAGGAACGGTGCACTGTCACCAAGGTTCACTGTAGGTAGAGGTATGAGACAGGGCTGTGTCTTGGCACTGACCCTGTTCTGCCTCTACGTTAACGGTAATATTTCGCACCTGGACAACATCCCCAATCATGACACCCCAAGGTTGGCAGGAAGGAGGGTTCCGGTGATCATGTTCGCTGATGACACGCTCCTCCTTCCCAAGTCCCCCATGGGAATTTAACGCGTACTGAATGGCTTTGTGGACTTCTGTCATAGTCGTGGCCTCGAGATAAATGCCAATAAAACAACATTTATGATATTTAACCCCCCGGCATCCACCCGCCCGAGTCCGACCCCGGGTAGTGTGAGGTTGGAAAGGGTTGCGACATTTCAATATCTTGGGGTCACTTTACATGAAAAACTTTCCTGGCGACCCAACAGGTCAAATCCCAATTGAAATTATCACAGCTGGCGGGTGGTATTCTCAAGGTCTCTCACACATCCACATATAAGCCAGTGAGCCCAGCCTGGAAGATTTACAAGACCGAAGCAAGGGCTGCTGCTTTTTGTTGGGGAGTTGTGGGGGCATTTATGTGGGTCTGCTATTGCCAAAACAGAAACTAAATTTTTAAGGCAGCTGTTGACACTCCCTCAGAGTACCCCGCTCCTCCCACTAAGGTTAGATTTAGGACTTGGCCCAATAGAAGATGAGCTAGCACTAAAGCCCCTTAGGTTCTGGTGCAGGCTATAGACAACAACAGATTTGTTACACTACAGGCAAGAGCTCAAGCAGATATCTTTAGTTATAATAGCTCTGCACAAATTCCCTGGTTGGCATTTATGAAACATGAATTCTCAAGACTAGGCCTACTCGCCCTGTGGGATAATCCGGAAAGTGGCTGTCGTGAAGTTTCGCGCAAGTCACTAACTCAGATTTTTATGGAAAAAAAACTCAATTCTGTTATCTGTGCTTCTAATGTTGGTACTCTGACTAAATCTTTTTTAGCTTTCAAAAATTCTTACTCATTCGAGAACTTTATGGATGTTGTTTTTCTGATTTTAGCAAGGAAACTTGTTTTACAATGGAGATATGGCACCTTAACTCTAAATACCTTTACTAGCAAATGGACAGCCTCTACCGATAAATCTTGCCCAGGATGCAGCTGTGACACAGAGGATGAACTTCATGTTCTCTTCTTCTGCCCAGCTCACATCAAATCTAGGAAGTTTTGGCTGGTTCCACTTTGCAGAAATTTAGGTTTTAAACATTGTTTATCTGCTTTTAGAATTTTTAAGACTGACACAACCAGTTGTATTGTATTTGCACTTTTTAAGTATTTGCTAGCCATGTGGTCCAAGCGTCGCCAATTAATTAATATCGAACTTTGAATCAAATTTCACATGCAAAGATGTAAATATGTTTCCATGGTTTTTATTATGTTAATGTATATGGATTTTATATATAGTGCTCTGTTCATGTTTTTCTCTGTACTCTTTTATGGCCAGAACGGCCGAAATAAAGAATTTTTGAATTAAATTGAATTGTTAATGTCAGAGCTGCACTCTTTGAATGGTAGATCAAGGTGTTCCAAGGTGTGGGTGCTGGTGCTGGTGCTGGTGCTGAACGGACTGCTTGAAATGCCCTTCCCGCCTCACTGATCCTCTAAAATGCCTTCAATCCTCTAGTATATAGTGCTTGGAGTCTTTCCTTGTGGTGCAATGGTATCCTGTTGCTCTACCCCACTGTGTTTCAAGAGGATATTTCAGTGGAAGTGTTTCATACAAAATAAATACCACTGAAAATTTGGAATAAGCAAACCAGGAGTTCCGTTTGAAGGGAATTAAGATGTCGATGACTGTTGCAAAAGATGTCTGTGCACTTTTCAATAAAACTATTTTCAGCTGGGTTTCAGAAGAAAAATATTTTTCAATGCTTGCCAAGACAAAATGTGACTTTCATTTAAGTGGAATTCCATGTAATTTCTAGGAAATGTATCAAGATGAAAAAGCTTGCATCCGTGGGGCATTACATTTCTCATCACTAGCGTAATTGTGCTCAGCATCATAAGCTGGTACAAAGACTGCAGTTTAGTGGTATCCAGCAATCCTGATTATCCAATAGGTGTCTCTTTTCAAAATATGTTGACATTCAGTCAGCGGCGTGACTAGGGTTGGTGTCACCCAGTGCGGGTAACTCGTGGTGTCACCCCCTCACGACTTATCCCGAATCCATGAATCTATGATGGACCTCCTTCGAGTCCGCCAGTGCCAATGATTGCACTTCGCGGAGGAGAAAATGCCCATTGTTGAGCTGTGTTTTATCAGTGGCAGTTTTTAGATTCGTGCACAGCTGTCAGGCTCAATTCCTGTTAATTGCCCCCCTACTCCCTACGGAGCCTCTGGTTCCTTAATTGGCACAGGGGGGTCAGTGGAAGAAGCTGCCATTCAGAGTCTGCGGCACGTTTTACGATCACTGTCTTCACCGCCTTGAAATCGGCTTTTTCCAATAAAAAACATTCAGTTATAAAATGCATGTTTCTGAAGATTTCTTTCCCGTGAGGTCAGCAGCACTAATGTTTATTCTATTAGGAGAAAGTTGTAATCAGTTTTCCCAGCGTACCACCTTCTTACAACAGAGATGCGGCTCCCGAGGACACTGGGTGCCCTAATGTAAGAACTGAAATTACCACACCCACCTCCTGTTTTGTTGGAAAATAAATAAATAAGGGTGAACTATCACACACTGAGCATCGGTGTCAATGCTCCTGCTGCACCAGTGCAGCAGGTGACAGAACTCGTGGGAGGGGACACTAAATTAATGAATAAACATTAACAAAGGCAATACATAGATGTAAATGCTTATTTTTAATGAAATAGCACTCGTGTGTTGTCACCTGTGTTCTTTGTGATGTTTGTGTGTTGAGGGTGCCTAAGTAATGAAGGTGTTTCTACTTCACTCAGCAGCGAGATTAGGTGTGGTATATTGCACCTGTTAACTACTAGTTACGTATAGGCGGCAGTGGTTGGCAGAGTAAGAGTAAATATATCCCCCATGGATAATAAGTAGGGCCTATTGCTCTCCAAGGCGTGATCCTTTACTGTACTGTTGCATGTGATATTACACTACACACTTCAATTAAAAAGGCACTAGTGAGCAATGTAATGTCACATGAATTATCCCACACGAATAAAGAGGCTGGTTGTCTGAGCAGGATTGACATAAGCCTCTCACATGAGCTAGCATTCTGCCAATGGCGCAGCAGGTGCGGTGGCACCAGGGCCATTGGCCTGTGGCGCCCACTGCATCCTGAATAAGGAAGGATATTCCCACTTATCTGCAGTGGTCTGGGGGCCCATTAGCATTCACACAATAGGGCCAATGGCACCCTGCTATGCCACTTAACTATCAGGTGGTATGTAAATCCCCTGTAGCACCAGCTGTGTACACATGTATTCCTAGGACGGTACAGCGTCTTACTAATTCAGTAATTGTTGTTGCACTTTCAGTTATCAGGATTTTGAGAGTCGACTTTAGGGCATATTCCGTGTCCCGTTGTATTCCCAATTCCTGTGGAAAATGGGTTTCCACCAGAAGCGGGAGTCGGACTACACGTTTTGTGGAGTTCCCAAACTCTTGAATTGTTTTACTTTTCACCACGCACAATCGGATCGGATGTGAGCCGCGCAATCAGCATCGGATGAGGTTGCGCAGAGCTACCTACTGAGCTCCGTAGCACTAGACTTGGACCATGGCGGTGACCAGTGACATCATTCTTTTTCTGCCTCCCTGTTTTTAGTTGGTGTACGTGTACATAGGTGTCTTCTGGTCGTACGCGAGGCAGGAGATCCTCCAGAGAGCATCCACGGTGTCACCCCATGTAATGGTGTCACCCAGTGCGGTCCGCACCCCCCCGCACCTCCCTAGTGACGCCACTGCATTCAGTCTAGGAAGTTTTAAGGTTTAGGATTAATTTGTAGATCTCTTTGCAAATTGATGCAAAGAAATTCCACGTTCTGTTGAGGAAATATAAATTTTTGGTCAAGTTATGTTCCCTAACGTGTACCCCACCGTCTCCATGTACGAGTTTAAAGTGCATGTAACTTCCCTCCTGTGCCAGTTATCAAGACGCAAATACATTGCGTCCAACGTCAACATGTCCTCTTTCAGACCCACCCTGAATGGGTTGAATATTCAGTTCCTAAGTATGCTATGCCAACGTCTTTTTGTGGTGCACTTTACACGTTTTTCAGCTCTGGCGAAGTAGGCCCTGAATTCTGCCATCGAGCCTTTTTCTGCCTTCTGACTCTGAAAGCCTCAGCCCAGGCTGTCTCTGTACCCGTGACCTCTGCCTTACTCCCTGCGCGGCTCACCGCGTTTAGCTCAGCCTGCTGCCTGCCAAGACTGTATTCAACCTTCGAATTATCTGTTCCGCTCCTCGAAAATGCATTCCTGCCTACCAGTTTAAGTAAACATTCCCCCAGCTGCAGAGCAAAGGGCTCGGCCTCACTGTCTCCGTGCAAGTAATTCATATCCTCTGTTACCATGGAAGGCCCATGCCCCCACGCTCCTCATGCAGACACTTAGACGCTTATACACGCACTCACAGGCAGTATAGAATAGCTTCTGCCCCAGAGACCTTTTCCGTCCAGATAATATAGTTCCTAAACATCAGATACTAGATATGATAATGGTACAAGTTGATCTGACATGCCAGACTTCTGTCTCTTTCCGCTAGTGTAAATGTCAAGTCCCCTGCACCCTCCAGTCATACGTCATGCAGCTGCGCGCGCATCCAGGCCTCAGATTTCTGCTGACATTGCAAGATTCTGCTTTTGTTGCCACCCACATATGACACCTACATGTGACGTTTCTAGCACACACCTCTATGTTCACGCCTAGTTCACGCCTTCTAATTACGTATCACTACCACGTGTGTGTCTTATCTTGTCTCTCTCAGCTGTTACGCCTACTGTATTGGATCCTATCATATGGTTTAAGTATATAAGCTATGTATTGTCAATAAAATATGGCTCTATCCCTTCCTGCACCCCTGTGGTGGCAGGAATATGATATCCGGTTCTAGAACCATTCCTTTTTAAGGAATAAAACCCCTAAGAACTCTAACACCACGGACTCTGTCTCTTTCTTTCCGATTGAGTTATTATTGATTAAGTACTTACCTGCATAGAAATTAGGACGGTAAATCAAATATTTACCACAATAATTTGGCGCCCGAATAGGGACCCCTCCCCCACCTCACGCGCCGGTTGGTGCGTTGCAAGCTCTGTCCCCTGCCATCAGTTCGACGGAACTACGCGTACTGGCAGGATTTCCTGTATCTCCCTCTGGCCCACGGAGGTGACGAAGACTGCGATTAGCACCCAGACGAGGCGGTGAGGAGTGCGGAGGATCCCGACCAGAGCCTAGCCGAAAGAAGCAAGGTCCGAGGTGTGAAGAGGCCCATCAGTTTTCCGAAGTATCCACGTGTCGAGTCGAGTCGAGTCCGGTCCAGTCCAGTCGAGTTTTCCGAGGCCTTCTGTTTCCGTGCTTCCCGGTGAGTACCATTGCTGGGACGTATCTAGACGGGTGCATTATTATGTATCCGGTAAAGACGGGTTTGGGTACACAAATTCGGTCTGCACTGTTTTAGACAGTGTATCTGTACTGTTTAGCAGTATATCCGATTATTCAAGTTCTTGCACTGTTCTCAGCAGTGTATCTGTGCTGTTTAGCAGTACATTCAGTATAGGGGGTAGTCATATATGTTTCTAATGTTCTCGTGTGATTAATGTCGTGGTATGAGTGATTGTTTTTAATGTGCATTTTTTTGTTCTTGTGTAACTAGTTGTGTCTAGAGTCAAGCAGCAAGGATTGAGCATTCAGTATTAAGTAGACAAGATGCCGTTTTTCAATAAGTTAAAGCAGATAGGAACTAGGAAAGGGATACTAGAGGAAGAAATTCCTATCCCCCCTAGGGACACGCCTGGAAATTACATGTACCACAAGCATGGCATAGACGCCATATTGTATCTAGATTTATGGGCCGATTATACTAAGCATCTAGAAGAAAAATACAGATGGCCCGCTACAGGAACATGGGATGCCGAGTGCATCCTTAAGGTAGAAGAAGCTCTATGGAGAAAGAAAGCTAGACAATCACAGAAAGATGCTATAGAGTTATGGCGTAAGGAATCACATAAACGAGCCGAAAAAGAACTCCGAAGAGAAGATAGACTTAGAGAAGCGCCGGATAGAGTCCGAGAAAACTAATTAGTTAATGAAGGGATCCGAGTAAAAGCCGAACAAGTAGACCGTGCACGAAACAATCTTGTAAATGGTATGTACTTAGTGGCCGAGGGTTCGCCTGAGGCCGTTTCAGAAATGCCGAAGAACCTACCACCACCATTGGTTCCAATTAAAGTAAACCACAGGACTACTAAAGACATATTTCTGAATTCCTATCTAAATGATGTAGCACCCGCTTACACCAATCCACGTGCCCACGTCCCGCCTACTGACGGTGACGGAGATGGCAACCCGCCTCCAGACCGCACCCCGCCATTACCGCAACAAGTTCCCCCTGACCGACAGCCTGTCGTTCCTCCACCTCCACCACTTCCCTCACCTAAGGTTAAGATACCGAATCCGTTTGCGCCTGATCCTACTAAGAGACAAGTTCAAATACAGATACAGACTCCACAGAGAGATAACGCTCAAGCCTCAGCTTCAGGAGGTGCGACCGGGGGTCACCAGACCCCGCCAGCAACACACAGATTACACCTTAGGGATATGCAGAAGCATTTTTCACTCCAATCACCCCGTCTCGACATACTAAAAGAACCGCTTCAAGTTTGCAGATACGATCCAGTCCCCGGTAAAGACGATAGGATGTTGATAGCATCGCTACGTTTACGTCAAGCTACAGATTACCTAGTGTTATTCTCAGGAATGAAAGAGCACCTAGATAGGATATATCATTTTGTCCGGACTGGGGAAAACCCTGAAAGTATTAAGGAGGCCATGGCACATCAGAAAGTTGACACTCAAGCATATATACTACGTTTTTTCATAAATTGCTTAATAAGAGAGCGAGACAGGCCTGAGACAGAACAGGATGAAATGGATGCCCTAACCAAGTGGGGTCAAAATATAGCCGAAGGAAAGCATGATAAACAGAATTGCATAGCCAGTATGTACAGGAAAATAAGAAGAGCAGTAATAGAAGTACACGAAAATGAGAAAGAAGAAGCTTCCTCTGAGGAGGAGGAAGGATCTGAAGAACCAGAAAAGACTACAGACACAATAGCGTATGTAGGTAAGGGAACTTACCTTAGGAAAGGCATTCGTCCAGAAAGCAAGAGAGTTTTTCTCTCTGGCATATCAAAACCGAATTCTCCTGAACATCAGTTCCAAGACACTGATAAAATGCTTCGAGAACGAATGGGGTACCATGCGCTCAATTCTATGGATGAACAAGAACTAGCCCGGTCAGCAGTATTGTGGGCTGACAATCCTAATATATACACTGATGACACAGTAGCACAGACATTTCTGAACCTTTCCCCAGACGAGCAGAAATTAGCAGGTGTATACATGATTCAGCACCTCCTCACATTACACAGAAAACAACATTCTGATCCAGGTCCCTTACACGATACATTAGAAGCACTACTCATGGATAGATGGAGAGGCCTAAGTACCAAGTTAGTTCAAATAATTCTAGAACAACGGCACAGATATAACACTTTCTTAAGCTCACAATACGTTCCCGCTCCGCCCCCAGAAAGGAAGATGTATCATATGGAGCGTCTTCATGGCATTGAAAGTCAGAACCCATTACGAGAGGTACACCCAGTCATGGGTGCCGACCATACCCTGAAACGTGTGTATGTACACACACCTCTGACCAAGTTAGAACTATTGGAAATTAAGAAACTAGTACCCTGTCACGATAAAGACCCTGCAGGTTTTCACAGAGAACTGAAGGACATGTTACTGATGGGAGATTATACATATGCAGATATCATGAAAATGTTAAAAGTATTGCTGCCCACCGGCATCTACGAGAAACTGAAGGAAAGAGAGTGGGAGGTGGGAGAGAAAAAGATAATATGGGCAGAAATAGAAGACGAGGAGAAACTTCGTACTCCAGGGCTAGGCCTTGGGGAGAAAACTAAAGCATTACCAGGTTTAATAGTGCAGGTTCTGCCAAGATTACTGACAACTAGAAAGGAAGACTGGGATGCAATCTCAGCCTGCAAACAGAAACACAATGAAGATACTAGTGACTTCTATTCAAGATTCGAGAAATGTTTTATTATTAATAGTGGCCTTAAACCGAGTAGCGAGTCGTACCCGCACCTTTTTGTATCCAAATTAGTCGAGAATTCCCTGCCACTAGTCAAGAACCGCGTATACAAAGTGGAGAGTACATGGCAAGCAAATACGCCATCCCAGATGTTGCAGATGTTACAATACCATCAGAACAGAATCAGAGAAGAACAGGATCATGAACAGAAACGCATGAAAGACACGAAAATGAAAATGTTAGTGGCCCAGTCGGTTCCAGCCGACGGCCAGAGAAAGGGTACGACCCAGACCCAGAATTCAGCAGCTCCCGTTAAAGGGACATGCAACTATTGCAAGCAGCCAGGTCACTACGTACATGAATGCCCAGTCCTGAAACATAATATAGCAACAGGTAAAACTAAAGAAAGACCGCGTCCGCCTAGACAAGACCATGTCCAGCAACAGACTTCACAGAATACACAGCCGATGCATGCATCACCACATTCAGTACAGACCGTAGCAGTACCACAGTCACAGCCACAGCCTATTGCCGCGACTCAGCAAGTGTCACAGCAGATGTACCAGTATGCCCAATCTGATTACCCCGATTATCCACGTTACACATGAAACAGCCTAGAGAGGGAGTTTGGTTTGCCTCTTATTGAGATTCCTGTAGATCAAGAGGGTCCTTATGTACACAGTCAAGTATTGGGAAAAGACAGTAAGTTTTTAATTGACACAGGGGCAAGCCGCACAACAATCAGTCATAATGAAGTCCCAGGGGCACCCCTCTCAGGCTCACAGAATGTTTCCCTTGGTTTTTCAGGACAGCCTATTGTAAATGAAGTATCGAAACCTGTCCCCTTAGCAGTAGGTCCATTATCACGTGTTACAGACCTGTTACTAACGAAATCATGTCCAGAAAACTTGTTAGGTATCAAAACGCTGAAGGCTCTAGGAGCCGTAATATGCTGCTCTCCGGAAGGAGTTAGACTCTTCCTGCGAGACTTCAAGGGTCACTATGTATTACGAGAGTTTGATGTCAGATTGAAAAATGTACCAGAACACCTGTGGGCACAAGGCCCAACTGATGTAGGCTGCATGCATATTACACCATATCGTGTTACACTCAAGCCAGGTGTTGTCTTACCTCGAATCAGACAATACAAGTTACCACCCGATGCTGTAGTGGCTTTACTGGAAATCATTGAAGAGCTTATTGCCCAAGGAGTGGTTGTAGAGACCGACTCCAATATCTGTAATTCCCCTATCATTCCGATTCTTAAACGTACTGATCCCAATGCACCGCCAGTATATCGGCTGGTGATTGATTTACGAGAACTGAATAAATGCATTGTTCCACAGTACCCTGTGGTTCCCGATATCTCATCCTTATTGACTGCCATTGATTCAGAAGCGACGTTCTTTACTGTAATTGACCTCAAGAATGCCTTCTTCAGTGTGCCCATTGATCCAGAGAGCCAATATCTCTTCGGATTCAGTTTAAATGGACGAAGTTTCAAATTTTCACGCGCACCTCAAGGATTCACAGAAAGCCCCAGCATCTATAGCCAAGCACTGAAAAGACAACTTGATTGTATTCAAATGCCAGTTAACACTGCTTTACTGCAATACGTGGATGATCTGCTGATCACCGCACGAAGTGAGCCCGAATGTGAGCAAGCATCACTGACGGTTCTACATTTTCTGGCCGACAAGGGACACAAGGTGTCTCCTTCGAAGCTACAATTCTGTGTTCAGCAAGTTGTGTACTTGGGTCACTTGCTGTCCAAAGTGGGGAGACAGCTCACTCCAGATCGCATCCAGTTAATTGTAAATATGCCTCAACCCCAGACACAAAAGGAAGTGCGGGCCTTTATAGGCCTCACCTCGTACTGCAGACAATGGATTCCCCAGTATGCATTCCTAGTTAAACCACTCATTCAGTTGACAAAACAGGAGGCAGCGACTTCGACTGCCCTCCCTTGGACTCAGGAACATACACAGGCTTTTGAAGAATTAAAGAAAGCTTTATGCCAAGCACCAGTTCTAGCGACACCATGTTACAGCAAACCGTTTACACTTTTTGTTACAGAACGTGATGGTACAGCATTGTCTGTCCTCACTCAAGACCAAGCAGGTTCACATAAGCCTTGCGCTTATTTTTCAAGTACATTGGATTCAGTAGCCCAGGCACTCCCTGCGTGCATAAAGTCAGTTGCAGCGACAGCCCTAGCAATCAGACAGAGCGATTCAATTGTATTAGGACATCCATTAACAGTTCAAGTTCCACATTCTGTAGAGGTTCTTTTAAACAGAACCCAGACTCAACACTTGACTATAGCACGACTGACAGGTTATGAATTGACGCTATTCCAGCCACACATAGAAATCAGACGCTGTAGCATCCTAAACCCCGCAACATTGTTACCTTCAAGTATGACAGATCCAGCCCCGCATGATTGTATAGAGATCATTAATGCAGTAACAAAGCCTAGACGAGACTTAACAGATGTCCCATTGACAAATCCAGACCTGACACTTTACGTGAATGGTTCATGCATGAGAACAAGTACAGGAGAATTAGTGGCCGCATATGCAGTGACCACTGAAACTGAAGTCAAAGAAACACATCGTATTGACACACTGTCTGCTCAAGCGGTGGAGCTCATCGCTCTGACCCGAGCCTGTATACTAGCCAAGAACAGAAATGTTAACATATACACAGATTCCCGCTATGCGTTCGGAGTCGTACATGATTTCGGAATGTTATGGCAAGAACGAGGTTTTTTGACCTCTCATGGTGCCAAGATCCAACACGGTCCCCTCATTCAAGCACTGTTAGAAGCAATACATCTGCCCTCGGGCATATCCGTCATGAAGTGTAAAGCACATACTAAAGTTACGGATTCTGTTTCCCAGGGTAATGACCTGGCAGACCAGACAGCAAAACATACAGCATTGACTCACACCCAGACTACTGATGTGACAAAGACAATAGCACCGACACAGTGTATGTCAGTTAGGGATCCCACCCTAGATGTAATCGATATCCAGACGCATGCCACTTCAGATGAAATAAAGAAATGGACTGAACTAGGAGGGATTCAGACAGATCAAGGATGGATGACGAAGGGAAAATCTACATGGTTTCTCCCTGACTCAATGGTTCAAATCATGATAAATACAGCACATAGTCCGGCACATCTAGGAGAGAAAGCTATGTTAGACAGTTTACAGAATCTCTGGTATAACAAACACTTACGAGCAGCAGCAAAACAGAAAGTGTGTACTTGCATGATCTGTTGTCAGTTCAATCCAGGAAAAAGCGTCCCTGTAGAGCAAGGTGGATTTCATCCTCCCGATCACCCTTTTGAAGTCCTCCAGATGGATTATATCCAGATGGACCGTTGTCGAGGATTCAAATATGTCCTCGTAGTTGTTTGTGCACTTTCCCGTTGGACCGAAGCATATCCAGTCCCAGATTACACTGCCCCGACCACTGCCAGGCAGCTGGTTCGAGAATTCTTCCCACGGTACGGCTTGCCTCGTGTCGTGTACTCAGATAACGGACAGCCGTTCTCATCCGAACTCATGAAACAGGTCTCCCTGCTGCTAGGGTATCAGTGGAGATTCCATTGTGTCCGACATCCCGAAGCCGCTGGCCTTGTAGAAAGGCACAACCAGACTTTGAAAACACGACTTGCAAAAATATGTAAAGAGAAAGGGGTCGACTGGATAGTCGCCCTGCCAGTTGCATTGTTCTATATGAGGATGGTTCCTCATTCGAGATCAGGGCTAGCCCCGTATGAAGTGGTCTTTGGCAGACCACCAAATATGTGGGGGACGCCCATGCCTAAGAAAATTACAGATGTTGATTGTAATATGCTGACAGATTATCTTGCCTCCTTGATGTCTGCACTCCAATCATGTCGTTCACAGGTTGCTGCAGCTTTCCCTGACAACACTGATGTAAAGCCACACGATGTCCGCCCTGGGGATACGGTCCTGATTAGGAACTTCGACAGGAAAAGCCCGCTGGAGCCCCGCTGGAAAGAGCCGAAGACCGTCCTTCTTACAACGAGGACCGCGATCAAGGTGGAAGGCAGAAAGGGGTGGATCCACACGAGTCATATTAAAAAATGCAATGAACTGATGCCAGAACCAGACTCGTCCACCCCCTCCAAGGACTGCCTCGAATCTAGTGACTGTAAAATTCCTAAGCGAGAACAAACTCCCCAAGAGGAGTACCGAAAGAAACTTCGATCTAGCAAGTCAGACAGTTTAATTGTTTAAGTCCTCCCCTAGGTGAATCGGTTAAATAGTTTCTGACATGTATCCCCTAGATCGAGATAGAGAGAAAGAGAGACAACTCAAGAAACGTACATATTGTAAATCACTCCGCAGTCACTGTATAGTGACATTATTGATTATGTTTTTCCTAAGTCTTCTGATTATTGTTGCGAGTATATTGCTTCCCATATACTACCCTATCTTCAAGCGTGAACAATCTGCTTACAATGTTTCTGCTGAACATTCTTTTAGTGAATTACCACCCCACGAACTGTCCTACAGACTTGCGCTGCGCAACAACACATTCATTAGCATGTTACATCACTCCCATCAGACTAACAATGCTACAAACTGCTGGATATGTGGCCGACTCCCTCCCTATCGGAAATATAAGGGAGTTCTGCCTCTCTTCCCGTACCCGTTCACTCACAATGGCTCCTGTGGTGCATGGTTTAGATTAATTAATTCCTTAGATTCTGATATTGCTGTTTTCGAGGGGAATTGGATTTGGGGAAACCTGAACCTAGTTCTGCTCAACGTCTGCTACCCTGACAAGAAGGGACTTCCCACTAGGACAGGAACTGATCTAGAAAATGAAGTATATGGGTTAGGTAATTATACAATTAACCTCATGATTCTTACTGTTGAATCCGAAGCTGCACCAGTTCTCCCTGCTATGTCAGTATTACCAGTCACAGGTGACTTATGTGTTAAAAAGAAGGGTTCAGTACACTTAGGTCATAGTAAATGTACTACCGTGGTCGAATTCAGTGATAATGGCAAGTCTTCCTTTAAAGCTACTCGTCATTCCTATTTTGTTTGTGGCCATACTGCATACATACGCTTACCTCCAGATTGGGATGGTACCTGTTACATTGCCTTCCTTCTGCCACCTGTTTTCCTAGCCCCTCCTGATTATCACAGAAATACAAATCTAGTAAAGAGTAGACTCAGAAGAGATCTCCCGATTGTCGACTATACTGAAACGGCATGGGAGCAATACACAGATTTCAATAAAGGCTTCTTCTTCTTCACAGGCCCCGTCCAAAACAGTAAATTAATACAAAGATTAACCAGAACACTCGAAGCAGTAGTAAATGAAACTGCCTCCGCTCTAGGTAACTTAACAGAGGAGCAGTCTGCTATGCGGATTGTTGTCCTTCAAAATCGTCTTGTTATTGATGTCATCTTGGCAGATAGAGGTGGAGCTTGTAAGGTCATCGGGTCAAGTTGCTGTGTTTTCATTCCAGAAAACGCGCCAACTGTATACAAAGCTATTACACGTCTTCATAAGATTGCAAGTTTGATACATCAGAATCCAGGCACCTGGACTTGGTCCGGTTGGTTCTGGACAACGTTGACTGCTTGGGGATGGAAGATCCTATCCTTCCTAGGCATTGCCCTCGTCATAGTATTCAGTTGCTGCCTGTGCCTACAGTGTGGGCCAGCGATTTGTGGACTGTGTGCCACATCGTGCATTGAACATTCCAGTTTTTTCTCAAACCGCCAAAGGAAGAAAGAAGAGCAAATGATGTTACAAGAACAGACTGATCGATTCATGAGGATCGATATATCATGAAGGGTCCATAGGGAACAAGGAGGGAATGAGGAAATATAAATTTTTGGTCAAGTTATGTTCCCTAACGTGTACCCCACCGTCTCCATGTACGAGTTTAAAGTGCATGTAACTTCCCTCCTGTGCCAGTTATCAAGACGCAAATACATTTGCGTCCAACGTCAACATGTCCTCTTTCAGACCCACCCTGAATGGGTTGAATATTCAGTTCCTAAGTATGCTATGCCAACGTCTTTTTGTGGTGCACTTTACACGTTTTTCAGCTCTGGCGAAGTAGGCCCTGAATTCTGCCATCGAGCCTTTTTCTGCCTTCTGACTCTGAAAGCCTCAGCCCAGGCTGTCTCTGTACCCGTGACCTCTGCCTTACTCCCTGCGCGGCTCACCGCGTTTAGCTCAGCCTGCTGCCTGCCAAGACTGTATTCAACCTTCGAATTATCTGTTCCGCTCCTCGAAAATGCATTCCTGCCTACCAGTTTAAGTAAACATTCCCCCAGCTGCAGAGCAAAGGGCTCGGCCTCACTGTCTCCGTGCAAGTAATTCATATCCTCTGTTACCATGGAAGGCCCATGCCCCCACGCTCCTCATGCAGACACTTAGACGCTTATACACGCACTCGCAGGCAGTATAGAATAGCTTCTGCCCCAGAGACCTTTTCCGTCCAGATAATATAGTTCTTAAACATCAGATACTAGATATGATAATGGTACAAGTTGATCTGACATGCCAGACTTCTGTCTCTTTCCGCTAGTGTAAATGTCAAGTCCCCTGCACCCTCCAGTCATACGTCATGCAGCTGCGCGCGCATCCAGGCCTCAGATTTCTGCTGACATTGCAAGATTCTGCTTTTGTTGCCACCCACATATGACACCTACATGTGACGTTTCTAGCACACACCTCTATGTTCACGCCTAGTTCACGCCTTCTAATTACGTATCACTACCACGTGTGTGTCTTATCTTGTCTCTCTCAGCTGTTACGCCTACTGTATTGGATCCTATCATATGGTTTAAGTATATAAGCTATGTATTGTCAATAAAATATGGCTCTATCCCTTCCTGCACCCCTGTGGTGGCAGGAATATGATATCCGGTTCTAGAACCATTCCTTTTTAAGGAATAAAACCCCTAAGAACTCTAACACCACGGACTCTGTCTCTTTCTTTCCGATTGAGTTATTATTGATTAAGTACTTACCTGCATAGAAATTAGGACGGTAAATCAAATATTTACCACACTGTGATCATCAAAAGACTGCTCAACTCCCTCTGGCAACCCACTTCAACACCAATTGAAAAGTGTCACACTCTCAAAACACAGTGTAGCGTTATTCAGTGATGTCGCTTGTGAGTCCGGCCTTTATATAGGAGTTTAAAGTTATAGAGTGAGTTACGGTCTGCCCCCAACCCCTGCCATCCATTTACACCCCACCAACCCCTGCAGTCTGCTCCTCTTCCTATCAGCTAACCGTTATAATGAACATATTTATAAATCAATCCAGGTAATTCCTTGGAAGGTTAACTTAGCACTACCCCTTAGACCCTGCAGGTTGAGTGGTGATGTAGGCATCGCGGGTTGAGTGGTGATGTAGGCGTTGCAGGTTGAGTGGTGCTGTACGCGGTGTGGATTGAGTGGTGCTGTAGGCGTTGCGGGTTGAGTGGTGATGTAGGCGTTCCGGGTTGAGTGGTGCTGTAGGCGTTGCGGGTTGAGGGGTGATGTACGCGGTGGGGATTGAGTGGTGCTGTAGGCGTTGGAAGTTGAGCGGTGCTGTACGCGGTGGGGATTGAGTGGTAATGTAGGCGTTGAAGGTTGAGTGGTGCTGTAGGCGGTGCACGTTTTCAGCAGGCATACTCCTCCAGCCGTCAGTGCACACTTTCACCAGGCACACACCACTATCTGTCACTGCAAGCTTTCACCAGACATACACATCACCAGTTGTCATTGCACGCTTTCACTGGGCACAAACCCCACCAGCCGTCAATGCACACTTTCACCGGGCACAAACACCACCAGACATCAGTGCACGTTCTCACCAGGCACACACACACCACCAGCCATCAGTGCACGCTTTCACCAGGCACACACACCACCAGCCGTCTGTGCACACTTTCACCAGACACACACACCACCAGCCATCAGTGCACACTTCTACCAGTTACATACACCACCAGCCGGCAGTGCACACTTCCACCAGGCACACACATCACCAGCCATCAGTGCACACATCATATTCATCTAAAGCGCAGCATGCAACCATTGCTCCAAAAATAAATCAACATTTTTTTCGCCTACAATTTATAGACTTTTGTTGCAGTTGGTATTGCAATATTTAGCAATGCCAATAGCTCAAACTTAATTAACCCGAAACCTATTGCATTGTAAATTCTTGTTCTAATTATACCCAATGGGAGTATTGCCCAATAACACTACTGGGAAGTTCGAAGATCCAGCAAAGTAAATTTGTATATTTTTCTGCTTATATTCTATCTGACCCACAGTCCTATTTTTATAAATTGAAGATGCCCCAATCTAAATGCATGTTAACCCAAACTAAACTAGTTTACTCCATATTCTTTAGGAAGGAATTGTCTGTGAAGGGTTATGAGCATTGGAAGGACACAATTGATTTAAAATCCAATTGGTGTACTAAAGATTGGCAAGTTTAAGGCACAGAAGCTTTGCATCGTGCTTGTTTGATTCTGTCTCAAATTTTATTTTTAAATGAATCCATACAACAGACTACTTGTTTTGGTTTAGCAAAAACAAAACAATATAAACATATCCTCAATTCCCTCATTAGCAGTGTATGACATATTGCAAAAACTTACCTCCTATACAATTGAAGACTGAGAGGTCTGATTTCTAAATGGCGCACTTAACTCTTCCGGTATTGATCCCTTGGAATGGTTAGTGTGGCCGACAACTTCAAATGCATGTTAATTACGTTTTCTAAATACTACTAAGGGTTTTTCACAAAGTAAACCTGATCCACGTTTCCCACATTTGCATACAGTTACTACATATTCTGTGGGTAAATTATGTCAGCAATGGTTAGAACATTCCACACTGTTGTCTGTGAAACAACACCTTTCACATTTATCAGGTGACATTGATTTAAATGATTTTCTTTAAGGTCCGAAGGTCCCTCGAATAAAACGTTTTATTTATCCTGCATATAATGAAATTTGAAAACTGTCTCAAATGTAAGCTGCATTGCGCCTTCGTCAAATTGAGCACGCTAATTTGGAAAAAGTCCTTGCAGTTGTCGATAACAGCATTAATACACTATCTTCCCGTATATATACTTTGGATAATATTGTTTCTCTGTCATTGATAATGTTCAACATGAACTGTTTGTACTATCTGTGATGCAGTTTGCTTGGATGCTGCAAACACTTAAAAATTGAAAAGTGCCATGGGATTATTTGAAAGCTTCTGATCTGTTTTTACCAGTTAATTTGACTGATAAACAGAAATTAATGTCCATGAAAGATGCGACATACACATTGTAACATATTGAACAATTAGAACAGTTGCTGTTTTTGGTAGCTGAGACTGATTCGGCTGTGTGGTGAATACATGGGGTTGATTCACTGCCTATCTCACTTTTTCAGTTCACCACTTGCATGAAACATTACCCAATTGGTAGATAGGAGCCCCTTGGCAATAATTTTATTCACCAATTGTGGTCTTAACCTTTCGCTTACAGATGTCAACTTGCGGAAAAGGACGTTTTCCTTACAGGGGAGGATTGTGATTCCACAGTAGGACATTCCCTAGTCTGTAAACAGGTTAAGCTACACGTTTCGGCACCTAATCTAGCTTGTTTTTTTAAAGGTATCCCTGTCCCGGCTATTATTCCCATATTACCATAACTTTCTAACAGTAGTCATCTTCTTTTGAATAACCACGATTTCTGCGGC
This sequence comes from Lissotriton vulgaris, assembly GCF_964263255.1. Classification (NCBI taxonomy): domain Eukaryota; kingdom Metazoa; phylum Chordata; class Amphibia; order Caudata; family Salamandridae; genus Lissotriton; species Lissotriton vulgaris. The sequence continues at coordinate 305,667 of NW_028246267.1, forward strand.
TTTAGAGCTGGCATCCCATATATAGTAGCAGTTTCTCAACGAGTTACATGTTGCAGCAATGTCCTATTTCCACCCCGCATGGGATTTTAGATAGTTCTCTTTGGCCTTCCATTCTGACTTTGAAAACAGATTTCAATAAACTAAGCAGACTCAAAGCTCTATTGTTTTCCACAAGAAGTCGCTTTTCAGATCGGCTCGAAAGACCTTCGAATTGCAGGTGGCAAGAACTGCAAGCGAGATAAACTTGCTGCTAAACACGAATCTCCCACTCCATTTTGGAGAATTAATACACCAAATATTTAATGCGTCTGATACGGAGGACCTTGCTCACTTTTTTAAACTTGTGGGATCCGGCCTTGTTTCTTCTTTTCAGAATATTCTTTGAGTAATTCCAGCTTTTATTCATTTTATTTCTTCCAGCAGCTTCAGAGGATTTCCTCTGGTGCTCCTGTTAGCCTGCGGCATGCTGGTTCTCCTATTATTGCTTCGCAATGGATACTCAATCTATGGTGCTGCGAAAGCCGGTCCAGTTGCAACTGTACTGTGATCGTAAGTGGCAGCTCTTAGGTTCTATGCCAGTGGAATACTTTGCCATTGATTACTGGCTGACCTTCCACTATGCCAGCACCTGCGTGCAAACTGTGTTTCACTGCCTAAGATGCCCTTTTTAATGGGCCATGGGTGTCTGCTTGTGCAATACCACACATGCTGCCCTGGATTACAATCTGCTAATGGGTCCACTAAAGGTTCATAACCGGGTATGTACCAGGGGTACACGTTTGGTGTGCAGTCCTCTACTTAGACCAACAGCAGACTTCAGTACGGTGCTCTCGTGCTGCGCCTCTTTGACCACAGATTCATCGGAGTTAAGGCATGTTGCCCTGAGATGGTCCTAATGGCGCCTGGATACAAGAAGCATGTGTGCTCGTTCAACTTACTAAACTGGATGACATGTATTTTTTCGATGGGAGGAATGGACAACGTCCTGGAATTCATGGTTTTCCGCTTTACCTGGAACATTTTTGAAGTTAATGACTAACTATGAGTAGTTCACAATTTTTTGAGCACCCAATTGGCAAAATGTTGGGGCATTAAACTCTGACATTACTAAAAGCTACTTTTTTTACCTCCACAATCACATGAATTGCCCGGCATCAAGGACGCTTTGCCTCTGCTTACCATAGATTTTTGTTTTTTGCATATGACTAACACCCTGGCCTAGGGGAGGGTGGCACGTGGCCCATAAGGACATTGTTGTTTTTCACTAACTTAGCATCAGCTCATTGCAGCTTACCTGCTGCTTTGCACATGTTACTACACGTCTTTATTTTTTTTCCAATATTTTCAAAGAAGACTTTTACATTAGAACTCGTCATTGTGTTCACTCTCTGCATGTTCATGAGATTTTGACTGAACATTATGTGCAAGGTCGAACAACAATTGCCATTGTTATTTTGTTCTGGCCAGTCCCTAGCTCTTAGACAAAACATACCGATGCAGCTGTTCTTTGGACAGCTTACTTGAGTTTTTCATGTGGTGCACAAATAGGTAACACACACTTGGAGAGAGACCTTTACAGGGAGACGAGCACCCATGATGTAGATTTACCATCTATTGGCTAAGGTATGGGGTTTGCTGAGCAAGCCCAGAGATCTTCTATTATATAATATTAATTCTTCTTAGGAAGTTGAGGGAGGTTAGGCATTATAGTCCTTTCTCCATTGTCTTTTTATGATGACATCTCCCTTCATGATTTATGGACTGACTACTACGCTGACAATATTTGTACTATGAATTTTCCTGCTTCGTGAGGCACGCATACTGCATGTTAGGGCACATTACTTTTAATAAATATTTTTAACTATTTCATGTCCCCGTCAGATCTTCTTGTGGACTAGTACAAGAGAGTGAGCGAAAAGGTGTGTCTTCTTACCGCAATTCCTGACAGAACTGGGAGTGTTGTGCTCTGGGGTGTCTAATCATTTGTTTCACTGGGAGTGAGGAGAGCAAGTGAGACACTACAGCTAGTCAGTCCTAGGCTTGTGGGTACTAAAGTGGTAGGAATACTCAGTTCCTATTCACCAAGGGCCCGATTCACAGAATTAACTTACTACAAAAACTTAAACTTACTACTATTTTGGTATTCACAGAAGGCGCTTACTCATTTTTGTATTCACAGAAGGTACTTACTCATTTTGGTATTCACAGAATGCACTTACTCATTTTGGTGTTCACAGAATGCACTTACTCATACTCACTTTATGTCCACCTCAGGCTGGAGATTCCAGCCCGGTGGTGGAGATTCTGGCCCGGAGGTGCGGGTTCCGGCCCGGAGATTCCAGCCCGGAGGTGGAAATTCCGGCCCAATGGCAGAGACTTCGGCCAGTGGCGGAATCTCCACCACTGGCCGGAATCTCCACCATTGGGCTGAAATCTCCACCACCGGGCCGGAATCTCCACCTCCGAGCCAGAATCTCCAACACCAGGCCAGAATCTCCACCACTGGACTATAATCTCCAGCCCGAGTGCGGACATAAAGTTAGTATGAGTAAGTGTATTCTGTGAATATCAAAATGAGTAAGTGCATTCTGTGAAAACCAAAATGAGTAAGTGCCTTCTGTGAATACCAAAATGAGGAAGTACCTGCTGTGAATACCAAAATGAGTAAGTGCCTTCTGTGAATACCAAAATGGTAGCTAGTTTAGGATTTTGTAGTAAGTTAGTTCTGTGAATCGGGCCCCAAGGTCCTATTTCCTGCGCATAGTTCTGTATTTGTGCGGGATCCCTGCAACACACCAAAGAAGTATCAAGTAAACCTGTGGTGACTACCACAGGGTGTTCTGATGAACTGAATGAGTGGCTTGCCCCAGAACTTGTCAAAAGTGTACTGTGGACACTACATTGTCTAGAAGACAAAGCGGCTGCATTGAGACACTTTGTAGTCAAGGACCTCTCTGCCACCCAATATAACTTAACCAGTCTTGTTACACCATGATTTGTGTTGGGATGGAGGTGTTTATTAGTGGCACATCACAGGGAGCTCTAGCCATTGTCATCAAGATTCCACAGTTCAGAGGAAGGAGACCTACAGCAACTATGAATCCAATCTGTTGCCAGAAGAGGTCTGCTGTTCAAAGACAGCTGGCCAGCCCCACTGTCTCCAGGACACTACTGAGCAACCTGTGCCTGTCTGACACAAGTGATGCTGCTGCGTGACCATGGTCCACAATACCTCCATCCTGCCCACTTGTATTTAATGAATGCTTGCCATATGTTACAACGGTGGGGGGAGGGGGGTATTATGAGGGGTTCTGCAAAGCTAGATTATTAGCTTCACACCTGAATTTCCTGTTGCTGGTCCTTTTTTAGTCTTGTATAGCAATGCATCTTCAGGTTTATCAAAGTACTTGTCTTTATTTGAGAAAATATCACTGGGCTAGGCAATCACATTATTGCTGTGTTGGCTGCCTCTTGAGTTTGAAGTCTACTTTACCCATACTAACCTCCCTGTGGATGCTGTGGATGTTTGTATTAGCTACCACTGAGAGTCAACAAATACAAAATCAAGTGCCCCAAATGGCCAATAATGAAAAATAGTTAAAGAAGCACAATTTACACATGAATTTAAGGTACTTGAGAGTTTATCTCATATATCAATTTATATTATTACCGGAAAACAGGCAAACAACAAATTTACAAGGGTCAAAACCAAGCATAACACAAGAGGAACAAAAACATTTATAAAGGCAAATGAAAATAAGTAGGTTGTTGGCAATAGGTCCAAAGTAGCCCACAAGTGTCTTTTCAAACTCCCTTAATCAAATGAGACTGGGGTTATATGGTAAATGTTTCCTTTCCACACTCAGCCTATTACAAACTCAATAATAATAGTCCTTTTTTGACTATTGGGAACTTGTCAGGCATAACCACTGTACTAATATTGAGGTGGTCCTCTATAAATCCCCAGAAGTAAATGCCAACACGTTTCAACCTCATGACAAATTGGGGCAAATTGCAAGCTTTTATGAGAGGTCATCATCAGGGCAAACAAGGACTCATTCATTCTAAAAAGAAAAAGATAAATGAAATGAAATATTCAAATATTTCTTTGAGGCATACACATGGTGTCTAAAATCCTATTCGCCGAGTGCAGCCCAAAGAAGAAAAAAACAATTGCAAGTTTGATCATTATATTCACACATTCCAGTGTTACACTACCCTCGTAAATACCCACACTCGTATGTGAGATTTAAAAATCTAGTGAAAGAGAAAGCCAATTACCATCAAGTCACCCTGAAAGTATTTGGACGTGGCAGCAATCTTCAAAACAATAAAAATTTATTATGCTCACTGGACTAAACGGTGCATATCCACGTCCTGTCATGGGCATTGGAAGTGTGGGGGACATGGGGGATGTATCCCCTCCAGATTTTGGACTGGGGGGACATGGGGGACAAGAGTGGGGGGATGAGGGGACAAAAAAAATTCCCCTCTCCCTTCTGTTATTTGACGGGCCATTAGCGCACGAAAGCCCTACTTAATGGCCCTGCACTTGACTTGCATGCAGTCAAAGAAGGGATGTATGATGCTAAATCGCAAACGTTTTCATCACAAACATTCACATCGCCGTCTTTACATCGCACACACATCCACAACGCACACTGTCACAATGCAACCCATTACTTCGTTTGACCATTGAACTGCATACAAACACAATCACTACGCACACAAACACTGCGCATGCTTTAACATCGCATTTTTTCCCCAAAATAACACACTCATTACCCCCAGCACGAGCACACCCCTCCGAACCGATCTGCCTTTCTGACTTTCTTTCAGTGTGTTCAGGGTTGGCTCAAGGTAAGTACAGTCCTGCAAGGATGTTGATTGCCAGACTGAGGTGAGAGGTCACAGTCATGATGTGAGCAGTGACTGAGCTCTCATTGACGAAGCAAGAGGACCCTCACATCTCGAACCAAACCATTACTTTGCATTTCTCTCTCACAACAACTCAGGGAAAGGTTTTAAATGACGATAGTTTGACATGCCCCGATTCTGCAGCAAAGTCAGGGGCAAAATCCTGTTCAATGTGTGTATGGAAGAACCTCTAACACTGTTAGCAATGGTGCTCGGATGCAGAGAGCGAAGGGGAAGAAGTTTGAGGGCCAGGCTGCGCATCCTGAACAATGGCAATTTAGTCCACGTGATGCACCTGTTTCTTCTTGGTTTATGAATCACAGGATATAATGTGCAACTAGTGAAAACAAATATGTGCTGCCCAACTTAACCAAATTGCAGTATGTGATCCATACATCCATCCTTCCTTCATCCATCCACCCTAGCATCCTTCCATCCATACATCCATCCTTCATCAATCCACCCTTCCATCCATCCATCGATCCATCCACCCACCTTTTCACACATCCATCCATCCATCATTCATCCATGCAACCTTTCATCTATCCATCCATCCATCTTTCAACCACCCTTTCATCCTTCCATGCATACATCCATCCTTCAGCCACCCACCCTTCCATCCATCCATCCACCCACCCATCATTCATCCACCCACCTTTTCACACATCCATTCATCCATCATTCATCCATGCAACCTTTTATCCAGCCATACATCCATCCTTCATCCATCCACCCTTTCATCCTTCCATCCATACATCGATCTTTCACCCATCCACCCGTCTATCCATCCATTCATTCACCCATCACTCATCCACCCACCTTTCCACTCATCCATCCATCCATCATTCATCCATGCATCCATACTTCACCCATCCACCCTTCCACCCATTCAACAATCATCCATTCACCTTTTCACACTCCCATGCATCCATCATTCATGCATACATCCATCCTTCACCCATCCACCCTTCCATCCGTCCATCCATCCACTCATCATTCATCCACCCACCTTTTCACATATCCATTCATCCATCATTCATCCATGGAACCTTTTATTCATCCCTCCTTCATCCAGCCACCCTTTCATCCTTCCATCCATACATCCATCTTTCATCCATCCACCCTTCCATCCATCCATCCCTTCATCATTCATCCACCCACCTTTTCACACATCTATCCATCATTCATCCATGCATCCATCTTTCACCCTTCCATCCATCCATCTATCCATCCATCCACCCATCATTCATCCACCCACCTTTTCACACATCCATTCATCCAGTATTCATCCATGCAACCTTTTATCCATCCATACATCCATCCTTCATCCATCCACCCTTTCATCCTTCCATCCATACATCCATCTTTCATCCATCCACCCTTCCATCTATGCATCCACCCTTCCATCCATCCATCCACCCATAATTCATCCACCCATCTTTTCATCCATCCATCCATTCATCCATGCAACCTTTTATCCATCCATCCATCCTTCATCCATCCATCCTTCATCCATCCACCCTTTCATCATCTTGCATCTGTCATAGTCCATCATCTTGCACACACATTGTCATTGCTAGCAATGTAAAAGTCAATGTGCAGTTGTAGCATGCCTTCTAAAAGCATGCGATGTGAAGCCTCCTGGGATGTCAAAGTTACTTTGCGATGGCAGCGCGTGAAAAGACTGTCATTATAATGGGTGTTTCCCTCAAAGAGGCCACCTGCCTCTTTTTCCTTTGTTATGCTGCAGTAAGGGTCAGCCATTCTGGGAAGGGCAGTCTATCTCTTTTCCTTCTTGCCCAGAGAAGGCAAGGACCGTGTCCGCTTCTCCTGCCCTGCCTCTAGCAGCTGCCCTCCTCCTCTCTCTCTCTTTATTCCACCATCTCTTTCTGTTTCTGTCTCGCTGCCTCCTCCTTAAGTGCTGATTTCAAGAGACAGCTGTTACCTACTCTCTCTTGCCTCCTTTTCTTTATTATTTTCCTGTGAAATGGATCCAAAATCGAGCAGAACACTTTGGCTGGAAATATCCTTATTTTCTGACCGTTTTCTATTTCAAAGTACAACCTCGGGATGGAGAGAAAAAAGTATTGAAATAAGAAAAATGATTAAATAACCAAATAAAGCAATACAGAGTGGTCAGCAGACAGAATAAATTGTTATTTACACTCATGCACCTTAGTGTCGCTTTACAGAGTTTTCAAGTGAAGCCTTACTTTTTTTATCTTCTTTCTTTGAAGATTGTTTTCCCAGGGTGGGGAAGTGCACCATTTCTAAAGTGACTGCAATACCTGGTTGATGGGTGGAGTGGAAAACGTTTAATATGATCGTTTTCAACTGTTTTAATTGCTTTAGCCTATAACATTTGTACTGCAGTTCTGTGTTTAGGGATGTGATATGTTTTTAAACCAAACTGCTTACATTTTGTAGGGATATAAGCAATGGACATCGAAACTGGTCCCTTCCTGGTACTGTAGTCATGTCCTGAACTTTTCAGGCAAAATCACTTACTGATTTCTGAATAATGAGTTTAAAACCGTTAAGGTAACCATGTTGTTCCTACTTACATTTCACATGCATTGCTCCTCCTTGCATTCCCTATGAGTGTTTTCTTTTTTCAGGGTGTTTTTACTTTTTTTCAAGCAGCATTTTACTCTTGTCTAATGCATAATTTGAATTGAGTCGCAGCACAATTGAGTTGCAGCTGGAAGCAATGTGAGTTTCTGTCAGTGGGGCAGTATGGTGTTCAGTGTGGGAGAGGATGTGGCACTCTGTCCAGAGCTGCTGAATTTGGAATTGGAGAACCATGTTCAGCTTTCACGACCAGTCCACCAGACCACTCTCCTGACAGAGCTCATTCCGATGCTACACCTTAGAAGGCCTGATAGACCTTTGAAGCCCTGGTGTCTTAGAATCAGCAGGTGCACTCTAACGGGGGCAAGTGTGAGTTAACCTTGAAGTCCTGTCCACCACAATCCATGCAGTTCACCTCCAGTCTTGCAGCAGGCATAAGAAAAAGCACACCCTAGACCGACAGTGACTCTGTCACTGATGTCACAAGACCCTTGAGGCCAGTCCACCTCACCCATTGGTAACTCCATTGTCCTTTTTCAGCAGTAGTAGTGCCACTTTCCAGGGGTTGGCAATATAGGATTTGCATGGACACCAAACTTAAGGGGTGATTATAATGGTGGTGGGACCACCGCCATCAGTGATTACATCACCACCCACCATGTTACAATGGCGGGCGGTTCCCTGGTGATCGGAAAGACCGACCGTCATGCACCTGATGGCCTCCTTGAACCCGCCGGTGGGGCGGCGGGGCACCTCAATAGGGATTATGATGTCCCTTACCTGCCAGCCTATCCATGGCGTTTCACCCGCCATAGAAAAGCTGGTGGAAAGGGACATTGGGGACCCGTAGCAGGCCCATTTACCCCCGGCCCCCAGACATGGGACCTGCCACGTAGTGCAGTCATATATGTAACATGTTCCTCTTTAGGTCTCGCCTACGTAGTGTGCATGCGCTGCATAGGAAAAGACCTTTAGCAATAGCTACAGCTGTGCTGCCAAAAACGTGCATGCATTGCATTGCTTTGAATACAACGCGAGCACGTTTGGTAATTCCCTTGCGGGAGCGAGCTTTCAAACCATGTGTTAATTACAAACATATGGGTCCTGTTCGCTCCCGCAAGGGAAACAGGTGCAGGCCCCCTTCTCTCTCCTCTCCCCCTGCTGCCTCCTCCTTTCCTCAACTTTTTATATCTTTGTGTTAAGACGCACCGCGACCTTATGGATGATTCGTTAACCGTAGTGTCTTGATGGGCCTTCCCCAAGCCCCTCACACACATTAACTGGATAAAAGAGCCCAAGACTGGGTTCTGTCTAACAGGCGGTCGGCCTACATTGGCGACCCAGATACCCCCTCTATAGTGGTGTGTGGCTGGGTCCGAGCCCTACTGTGGCTCCAGTCACTGTGCGGGGCCCTTTCCACCCCGACCGTCACCTGCTGCTGTCTGGTGCCCACACCTCGCTCTGCTCCGTGGTCTGTTTCCTCAGTAAGAGCTCGCTCACCCCAGCAGCCCCCAAAATCGCTCTACAAATAATAAAACTCCCATTTCCAGGATGAGGGGATCTGTCAGCCATCTTCTGCTTTCTCTCAACGCTTCAAACACCAGATGGATCTTCCCGCTCAGAGGCCAGGTCGAGAGAATATTGCGCACGCCATGCTGCCACATTTCCTCCAATTCCAAAGAAACGCTTGTGTGGACGGACAGATTTGCTAGTGATGAAAGAATTATATATCTTTTCACAGGAGTGGCCTGTGTGTGCGTGTCATCATTTTAACAATGAATTTGTGGCCTGCACGTTCTCCAGAATAGTCAATTCTGTATCTTATAGCGCTTAGAAACGATGAGAGTGCTGCTTGAAGCGCTATATGACTGATAAAAAATAATATTTATATAATTTTATATTTTTTCATGCAGCTTTAGTGTTTCACTGAACTTTTGTGTGCTCATTTTTGTAAGCCTTGCTTGCTACTCTCTGTTCTTCTCGGCACAACACGAAAGTGGGGAGCTTTAAATTCAGGGAAGAGTGGACAGGTGGTAGGAATCAGACAAAAAGCCCTAAGCAGAATATGGTATTACTGACCATGTAACAGGCCTTAAATACCACAACTAACTGAGCTCTAATAATTCAGGCATATAAACAGCAACAAACATTCCAGGGAAAATTCAATGTGTCTTTCCTGACTCTGTCGGCAAGATCTTGAAGTGAATTTAATTCAGAAAACGTGTACGGTAGTGACTGTGATAAAGAGGACACCAGAGGTCCGTGATTTACCGTAGTCACTGTAATAAACTGGAGTTACGTTTACTCATTTGTAACAGAGCGAGATGATTTGTTAAATGCGGAAATTATCTGAAAATACAATGACGCCCAAATATATATATATATATATAGAGAAACTGTTAAAATATATGTACTGAAAACAGGGAGAGAAACAGGCTTTTATTTCGAGAAACTAGCAGAGAAATATATGACCTTATATAATTGGAGTTAGGGGTGGGAGTGGGACGAGTGCACTAATATGCAGATATACGGCCATATAAAGGAGTAGGTGGTTGTACTTGTAACCAAACAGGGTGCCCTACATAAAATGTACAGGTGACAGTAGTACCATGAGAATGACAGAGGTGTATGTTAGAATTAAGGGACTGCATAGGGTGGGTAGCAAGGGTACCAATGGCCCTAATGCAAAGAAAGTCTCGGCCCCTCTCTCTTTGATCATCTCTTCCAATCCCTTCGTCCAACCCATACAACTATGATCTCCCTGGATGTGGGAGAGGATGTGGCACTCTGTCCAGAGCTGCTGAATTTGGAATTGGAGAACCATGTTCAGCTTTCACGACCAGTCCACCAGACCACTCTCCTGACAGAGCTCATTCCAATGCTACACCTTAGAAGGCCTGATAGACCTTAGAACCCCTGGTGTCTTAAAACCAGCAGGTGCACTCTAACGGTGGCAAGTGTGAGTTAACCTTGAAGGCCTGTCCACCACAGCTCCTCTCCTTTCTCCCTTTCTCCCCCCCTGACTCCCCGATACTCCATCAGGCCGCATTCCCGGGAGTCACAGGCCTGCCATTTGTTCCCCCCTACTTTTGCTCCCTTCTCTCCCACTCCTCCCCCTTCCCAATTGGTTCCTCCCTCTATCTCTCGACTATCTTGCCTCTGGCATCCACTCCCTCTCCCCACCCTGCACCTGCCCGATCCTCTAATGCTTTTGCCTCCCCCTAATCCAACCAACCACCCCCTTATTATTCCACCTGTCTTACAACCTGGTCTACCGATCAACTTTCCTTACCTTCCCCCTTCCCTCCCCCTTTCACTTCATTCTTTTCTGCTCTTCCCCGTTCCCGTCCCCTAAGTTCTTCTCTTCCACCTCCCTTTTCTCTTCAACCTCCCCTCCTTCTTCCTTTGCTTCCTAACCATGTCTCCTTCTTCAACAATCCCTTCCTCGTCTCCCCTCACTACACCTGTTGCCTGTCCCCCTTCAATCACCGTTCATAACCTACAGTACTTGTCCAGCACCATCCTCTCTTTTCTCCCCATACTTCTGGGCTTCCTTAGATCTCCCTCCCTTTTCCCCTTGTACAGTACCCTCTCCTCTCTTCTCCACGTACCTTTGGCATTCTTCTAACCCCCAGTCCTCCCCTCCTTGTTCAACCTCTTCTCCCCTCTTCTCCCCTTACTTTGGGCCTTCATTTGACCCCCTTCCTACTCCTCAACCTTCTCCTCCTATTTATGATCTCTACTCTTTCCCTCTGTTCAACACCAGTAAAAATATTTCTCTTCCCACCACTGTTTTACCATCCTCTCCTGTTGTCCACCATCTTTCCCCACCTTCTACCCTTGCTCCCCAACTTCCCACCCATTCCCCTACCCCTCCCCTCCCTCCCTCTCCCTCTGCACTTCCTCTCTTATTCTGTTCCCCCACTTTGCCCCGTCCTCTCTCTCACTCCCTGTACCCCCTCCCTGTACTCCCTCCCATTTCCCGCTCATCCATCCCTGCCTGTCCTCAATCACCCTCTGCACCACCTCCCTTATCCTGTTCCCCCACCCCTCCCCATCCCCCCACACTCTCCGTACACCCGTCCTTATCCATCGAGCCACCCAACACTCTGTGCTCAGTTCTCCTCTCCCTAGAAAATAAACTTGATTCTCTCATCTCTTCTATTTCCCAACTTGTAGCGTCCATCTCACTTTTAAGCACCAAGATATCCCCCTTCCCTAATATCCTCCCGAGGAGTGTTGTGCCCCCGTGCCCCAGTAAAGCCAACCACAGTCTGTCCTCTACAGACATCTCCAACTTACTAGCCAGCTACAAGACCACAAGCCTCATCCCCCCTCCACCTTCCTCACCTATTAATTCTATGCAGTTCACAATTCAGACCATCTCCTCTGTCAGAACCTACCAGTTTCCCTCTTACCGGGCACCCACATTCAAGAATCTTATCCCTATATCCCTTAACAGCCCTAACACCCCATCACCAAAACAATTGTGTCAGAGCTGCACTGGGTACTCCACAATTGAAGATCTGCAACCAAACACAAATTGGACATTTCTGACATTATCACCCTCCAGAATCTTGACATGTTCTTCCTCACTGAGACCTGTTTTAATGACTCCTTTCATACTTTGTTTGATCTTCTGGTACCCATTGACTACTCTATCCTCAGAAATGACAGATCAGACAAAATTGGCGTCACTATCATCTTCAGGAATTCCCTTCAACTGAAAGCCTTCCCTACCACACTTTTCCATACATTCGAATGCCTATCCATAGAACTTCAAATACATCATGGCTCACCCTTTAGATTCCATACCATCTACCAACCGCCCGGTAACTGCTCTTCCTTTGTGGAGGAACTCACTGACTTCATCAGTGACCAATTTTCTCAAAGTGACAGACAGATCTTCCTGGGTGACTTTAATCCCCATTGGGGCTCTTTGGAAGACTCTGCTGCCAACAAGCTTGCCACCTTTCTCTCAGCCAACGATCTCTTCCAACATTGCTTGGAAACCACTCATTCCAAAGGCTCAATTCTGGATCTTGTTATACCCAAAGCAGACCTGCTGACCACTGCTCCCCCATCCATGTACACTGGTCTGACCACTTCCTCGTTCCCTTCCGTTTTCATCTTTCGCACGTTATAACTCTTGGCCAACCTAAAAGAGCTAATACCTGATTCCGCAACACTAAAAACATTGATATTGACACTTTTTGGGGCTGTGCTATGCGGTCACTTCCTAGACTTGACCCTAACGTGGATGTCAAAGCTCTCACCACTCAGTGCCTCTCAGTCCTAGCAGTTGAAATCAACAATGTCGCTCCACTCCAAAGTAAAAAGAACCCACCCCCTCAGCACCTTGGTTCAATAAAGCTTTCTATAATGAAAGGAAAAACCTTAGAATCCTGGAGAGACATTGGAGAAAATCTCCTTCTACCTCCAATCTGTCTCTGCTACTTTCAGCAAGATCCAAATACCACAACCACATCTTCTATGAAAAAACATCACATTTCAGATCCCTCCTTGACTCAGCCAAAAACAGACCCAAAAAACTGTTTGCCCTCATCAAAAACCCAAACGGTTCTGCCCTAACTACTAAGCCCGAGGTCTCCACAAAGAAAGCAGCCGATTTTCTTTGATGAAAAGGTCAAAACACTGGTGGATCAAGTCGCCCACCCCACCTCCTTTGGTGAGCGGAAATCCTTAGTCACCTGGCAATACTTTGACGTCATCTCGGAAAATGACCTCTTCAAATGCATCCTAGAAACCAAACCATCCAACCACTCTTCTGACCCCATCCCTAGCATCATCGCCATCGATTTCTACACCCAGACTTTCTCTTACTGGACCAGGCTAGTTAATCTCTTCCTCAGTCAAGACTCCCTCCCTGTTGCCTTTAAATCTGGAAAGGTTACCACTCTTCTAAAAAACCCTCCGCTGGTGCGAACGACCTCAACAACTTCCGCCCTATCACCAACCTCCCTTTTCTTTAGAAAATCACCGAAAAATGTGTTGCGAAACAACTTTCCCTAAATATTATGGACAATAATCTCCTCAACGTATTCCAATCTGGCTTCATCCAAAATTGCAGTACCGAAACAGCCCTGCTGCAAGTGATTATTGATGAGTTGCATATACTCGACTCTGGGGAATCCTGTCTTCTGATTCTTCTTGAACTCTCTGCAGCCTTTGACACTGTTAATCATAGCACCCTCCTCAACACTCTTCAACAGAGAATGGGATTGGATGGCGCAGTGCTTAAAGGGTTTGCCTCTTTCCTCTCGGGCAGATCCGAAATTATTAAAATGGCTAACAGTCTTTCATCTCCATTGGCTGTAGGTCGAGGTGTTCCTCAAGGTTCTATCCTGGCACCCACTCTGTTTAATCTCTACTTGGAACCATTAGGGAACCTGCTAAGCAAATCTGGGATCCATTACCATCTTTATGTAGATGACACTCAAATCTACCTCAAGGTGTCTTCCTTACACGATCTCGCATTACTCGACTCTACTCTCAACTCCATTCACAACTGGATGTTAGCTCACCAACTCATTATAAATCCCACCCAAACTAAATTCCTCCTCCTTTCGACCTCTCTCTCACCTCCTCCTGTTCAATCGTGGATGGATCAGCTGAACTTACTCAACAACAAACCGATCATTGTCGACAGCGCTAAATCCCTAGGTGTCATTGTTGACAAAAGACTCAACTCAATCTCCCACATCAACTCTATTGCCAAGAACGCACTGTACCAGTTGCACCTTCTGTGGGGGATCCATTGGTTCTTCCCAGAGAAAGACTTTGGTAAAATCGCTGACTTGATTATTGCATTTCTCCCCTGACAGGCCTACCCAAATCCCACCTTTCCTCCCTCAAATCCATCCTACATTCAAAAGCTCGCTTCATTTCAGGGTCTAAACGAGGCGACCACATCACTCCTATACTCTCCTCTACAATGGCTTCCGATCGAGGCAAGATCAATTTACAAAACTGCCTGCATCACACAAAAGCCTTGCACACGTCCTCCATTCGTTACCTGGTAAATAATTGAAATTGTCCGTAGCCTCTCGACCCTCTTGCAATGCGGAAAGCTTCTGCTTGAGCCCCTCGTCTTCAAAAGGGAAAGATGGATGGCGCAATCCTTCTCAGGCAATGCGGTGAGTATCTGGAACTCACTTCCCCCGTTACTCTGTGCCACCTCCTCTACCCAGATCTTCACAACTGATCTCAAATCTCTTCTCTTCCAAAGACACTTTCAGAACTAATACTTTCATACTCAGGCCCCTCTCGGAAGTTCGCTCTTCATTGTAAATTTGTATTTTTTTCCTGTGCATTCCACACCCCTGTGTGCTGTGTTGGATTTTGTGTTTGTGTACCATTCATTCTCAGGCCCCTCTTGGAAGTTCGTTCTTCACTGTAAATTTGTATTTTTTCCTGTACATTCCTCATACCTGCGTGCTGGGTTGGATTTTGTGTTTATGTACCCTTCATTTTTAGTCTTTATAATGTTCTATTTTGTACCACTTTTTTCTTGTAACGTAACTAGATCTATTGTACAGCACTCTGACACCTTCAAGTAATGTCTGCGCTTTATAAAAATTCACTAAATAAATAGGGGCAGATTTATGAGGCCGTTGCGCCTCTTTGCACCGCAATCGCGTCACTTTATTTGACGCGACTGCGGCGCAAACAATGCACCCTATTTACAATGTGACGCATCTCGGAGATGCGTCACGTTGTAAAGCACTGCGCCATAAGGAGGCGTTCCTGCCAGGGGGGGGCGTTCCTGCCCAGGAACGCCTCCTGAAAGTGGCTGAGTGAAATCTATGAGATTTCACTCAGTCACTTTCAGGGCAATGCTGCGTCAAAACCCTGCGCCTGCTTGAAGCAGGCGTAGGTCTTGACGCAGCATTGTGCACCTGGTGTACCCCCGAGCCTTGCTGGAGCTGCGTCGCGCTTGCGACGCAACTCCAGCAATGCGACACATTTCCGGCACAGATGCGTCACGCATCTGTGCCGTTTTTGCACCATGGTGCGGCGCATTATAAATGCGGCACACCATGGGTGGCGCAGCTGTAGCGCACTGTGGCGCATGTTAACTGACGCATCCCTCGGGATGCGCCAGTTAACATAAATCTGCCCCTTAAATTCTAGTTGAGTAATAAAAAAAATCAACTAGTTGGAGTGCAGCGGGCACCTCCTCACAATGGCATTGGTGCAACTGCACCTGCTGCACGGTGGAAAGCTAGTCCCCTGATTATAAATAAGAGGGGCCATGGATGCTACATAAAACCAACAGAAATTGCATTACATATGTATGAAGTACAATTTATTGTATAGCCATGAAAATAACCCCTCAAAAAAGTAGCCACTGCCCGCATCTGTATCTATTACAGATATTAGAGTCACTGTGAGGGGCATCAGAGTGTACCTTTATTCATGAGAAGAGGCAGAACAAACAGAGACGCCACGAGTGGTTGAACCTATGTAAATTAGAAAGTTAAAGAATTCTTATACAGCGCTTCCTACTACACGACTGCCGTTTCTAAGCACAGATGTTACTACTGATCAGTTTATGGCACTTAACTCACTCACTCCAGAAGTATGGAAAGTAGGGTTGGTCCTACGCTGTACCCCCTACCGATAGAAGTGGGCCACAAAATATCTACGAGGCAAGCTTATACCTTTCCTAACAGACGCCCTTTGTTTACATTACAATTCCAGGCATATACCCAGCGAAGGGAAACGGCCACTACAACGACGCCGTTTCAACGAATACCTTAACCACGCATGCATTACAACGCATGCGTGGTTACAACGACAGCCTTTACCACGCATACCTTTACTACGAGGTACGTAGTAAAGGCATGTGTGGTAAAGGGTACAAATAAAAAAAGGGGGGTTGGGGGCTTCCCCCCCCAAAAAAAACCACTAACCTTTAGACGAGAAGGAAGGCAATCGGCGTCGCAGAGGAAGAAAACGGCCGTTTCTTTTTTTCTACGTATGACGTCACCACGGGAAAAAAACGTGGAGAAGGACAAGCGTGAACATAGCATTCCGAAGTAACGCATGCGTGGTAAAGTCATGCGTTACAACAGAGTTCGTTGAAAGAACATACAACCCCCAGCGAACTGTCCAGAGAGTTCGCAGCGTCGAAGTACGGGTCAGTCGAAGTAATATTCAGTCAAAGTAATGGTAGTGAAAACGGTGAATTATATCTATAGGCATTCCAAGTCTGCGTAATAATGCAGAGGTAAAAACAATGTTGCACGTAGAACTTCAGAACCGAGCTTTTGAATCGGAGACGCCAGACCGCCAAGGAAGCACGGGTGCAAGAACCCTGAAGGGAGGGCCCATGGCCCCAATGGGCCGGAGGCGGTGGAGCTGAGAGGCCCTAGGATGGCGGGTACGTGAAATACTGGGATCTAACACACACAGACCCCTTTCTTCAAGAATGATTCTTTAAGAATTCTCGCTGGTGAACGCTGGCAGGCGGAATGTTTTGTTTCTCACAGTGGTTAGTGCACACGTGGGTGTCCACTGTAGGCCCAGAAGCTTCAGGCCTGAGTCAGCTTTTTCGCCTATCCATTATGTTAAGCTGACGTGTAGCTAATGCAAAACGACGTCATTTGGGCACACTGCACATTTCGAATGTAGTGTACACAAGTCATAATCTAGGCTCCAAATTCTGGCCTTTCCTTAGGGGCCCCACACGCCTCTTTCACAGTTCTCAGGCGCCAGCTTTTTTTTTTTTAAGAATATTTTTATTGAGAGTTCATAAAAACAAGAACAACATTACAGAATACATTTAGCTTGAAGCTGAATATATCACCATCTCCCAGTTGTGTTGCATCCTTCAAGCCTAAGGGTCAGTCCTGACTGGGTCGTGGTGTGTGGTTGCAAGACATCGTGCACTTTTGGGGGACACAGCCCCATGGAAGGTGCATTGTCTGCACGAAGCAGAGCTCAGTAATGTACATAGGGGATGAGGGAAAGGCAGGGGTTTACAGCCACTCTGTGCCCATGGGCCGGTGAGCATTACTGGGTCCATGATGGTCCTTATCAATGGAAATTCAAGGAGAGACACAGCTGAGTGAGTATAAATACAATTCAAACACATTTCTGTTTAGAGTTGCCTTCAAAGGGGCCGTAGGACCCCAGCTATGTACTCTCCCCCAACTGAATGGATGGGATGTTCCCTACATTGCTTTTACTTAAAGAATGAAAGATATTTATTTTCCTTGTTGTGCTTTGCAGTAATAGCAGCAGTACAGAAATGTTCCAAATAAATAAATACGATAAACATTTTCATCTTAAAATAGTTGTTTTCATAGATTTGTTGAAGTTCAGCTTTGTTTTGAGTGCCCACAAGTTTGTCAGAAGGGAATTAAAGGGAGTGGGAGGTGGAGTGGTGAGTGATTTATCCAGAATCACACAACTTGTTAAAAGGGGTGAGGGGAATGGGTTTAGGGCCCTTGCTCGAGATCTGCAGAGGCTGCTGTCACAAAACTAAAGATAGCCACTAGAATTAGTCAATGGACAGAATAAATTACACAGCAGCATTGAATAATTATGTGGCAAGAAAAGGTAAATTATGCGGTATAAAGCAGCACATTTTGTGATAGTATCACTTCGTGTTATGTTTAAAATAGAATTTTCGCCAGAAATCGCCAGATTTTGTATCAGAGGACAGATTATGTGGTAAATGCAACAAATCCATAATTAAGTGGAAACACTGTAGCCACAAAATTGTGTAATTCCAGGGGCCCTGAATGTAGGGAATGTATGTGTGTATTTTTCTTTGTTTTGTGACTATCAAACAAGGCTGCAGTTGTATATATTAAGTGTGTGTTGGCTACCAGTAGCTCTGTTCAATCGATCAACGTGTGTGGACATATGAAAACATGACGTGTGCAATTTCCAACATATTTAGACAAATATTTGTAGAGGAAAACAGTGCAACTGTTGATTAAATGGTTATATATTCATATAACACAGAGTGTCCTGTAAAAGTCTGTCCAGAAAAACAAATGCAGCAGACCCTCTTTGTTCTCTGCTGAGTGTGATCAAGACAGACCTGGCACGAGGGGCACACGGCCATTTATCCGATAGGTGGCTGCCCTCAGGGCTGGAGAGCGTACCATGATCCAGTGTATAAATTGCTTAGCTAATGTTTTTTAATTACTCTACTTTAGTTTGCACGCACCACACCCATTGTTTCAACTCTTTGGGAGAGAACATCTCCCACACACACAGAACCCAGTGGAGAAAGGCCTTCATCCGCACAATGCAGTATAGTCGAGGATACTGGACATATGTGATTCTGCATCGATTTTCACATAATTATGGATTTGCCGCATTTTCCACAGAACCCATCACCTGCTGCACATTCTGCAGATTTTAACTAAAAAAATAATAATTGCAGCTCAAATTGAACAAAAGTTACAAAAAGTGGGGGAGGAGTCAAACGGGCGACCAAGATGGACGTGTGAAGGTTCGGCTCCGCTGATCTTCGCTCCTAACTACGATATCCTATAATTTATCCTGTCTGAAAATGCCACCTCCGGACCGATGCAGTTGAGAGACCAATATACCTCCTCTCCTGGTCCTTCTACACGCCCAGAATCCGAAGTTATCTCGCCAGGACGATTGGGGCCTGGTCGAGACTGAAGCCGGAACCTCATGTCAACGTGGAGACCAGAACCAAAGTGAACAACATCGGGGTCGAGTGGGATGATGCGTTACGGTTTGTGCACAGCAAAGATCATGTCCCCTCTCATTGCACCAGTGGTCTTTGTGATAGCTCTCTTTAAACATACTACTGAAAGGCTTTCTTGTTATCTCAGCCCCTCCCTAAGACTTCTGTGTATGTGGCTAAATGTATTGACAAGTTTGAACATTTCTGTCTTGTTTGCACATTGGACCTTGCTTTTCCCAAGGCTTATTTAGAAAACATTGGACCTTGCTTTTACCAAGGCTTATTTAGAACACTCCTCCCTAGGCCATGTGTTACTTCAACTCATTAGCATAATAACTGAAGCTCTGCACACCTGCTTGTGAGAACCACAACCAGTTCTTCGAACCACACCCAGCTCTTCGAACCACACCCAGCCCTGTCAATAAAAGGCAGCCCCTGAGCCTCACCCAGTACTTGTGCTCGTCTGCCTCCCACTTACCTGAGAAAAGATCCTTCGGCGCTTGCACTCCTGCTCTCTCCAGACCTTCATTGACTTCAACAGGCGCAGCTTCTGGCTCTTCCTTCTTCTGGTTTCCGGCTACTTCTTGCCTCAGCCCCTCTTCTGTCCACTACAATCGACCTGCAAAAGAGAAAGAGGTCAAAGTTAGACTGATCAGTATCCCTTTTCAGCAACAAGTAAGTGCAAAACCTTTTATTACCTGAAAGAACTTTGTCGGCGATTTCTGGATTCATGTAAAGACAATTTGGAACAAGATATCTCCCACGAACTTTGTGGTTCAAACCATTTGTTACAAGAATACTTTTTGGAACTTTGTGAAATAAACATTGTTTTACATGGAACTTTTTAAAGAATCGAACAGAAGAAACCATTGACAGCAAGGAAAACAGTAAATCAAGGACTTGCACAAATTACCTGCTGTATTTTGATGTAAAAGTACAGTATTTGTTTTATAAAAAGTCTGGAAATGTGTGAAAAGTGAGTGTGCTATTAAGAATTTAAGCTTTAGTTATATTAAGGTGAATGTTAGATGTTGGTAATTCTGATAATGATATTCGTTTGATTTTACACGGTTACTGGTGGCTCAGAGGAATCAGAAGGCACTCCCTCGAAGGTAGAGGAGCCAGAGGAGAGCCAAAATAGAGACACACCAGATTTAAGCTTTATTTCCAGCTCGGAGGCAAGGAGAGGATCCTCACGAGAAAGAGAGACGGTCACAAGAAAGAAGAGATTATCACGCAGACAAAGGGACACGCATTCCCAGGAAAAAGCTGGGCTCAACCAAAAGTCACTAAGCGGGCTGAACACAGAACCAGCGTTAAGATGGAACTATTCAGCCCCTCGAAATATCTATTCAGAACAAACTTTACAGGAGGGGGTCCCCAGAGACCCTAAGGAGGCCTCCTCACTACAGCTTATCCTTGGGTCAATCAAGCAGGTGCAGGAGAAAATTAAGACAGAGGGGAAGAAGAATAGAATGGCAAATAAAAACTTACAGGGAGCAATCCGGAAAGTGGCCAAAATATGCACGGATACTAAGACTAGAGTGGCCCAGCTCGAGGAAAGGGTCAGCACACTTGAAGACAACCGAGATAAAGATGCAACATCTAAGAGTGGCGGTGAGAAATTGATGACCGACGTACAATGGAAGCTAGAAGAGCTGGAGAATCGGCAATGCCGCAATAATCTTTGGGTCCTGGGTATTGAGGAAAAAGAGGAAGGAGACAATATTAAGGCCTTCGTAGTGAAAATGATGAGAGGGGCTTTCCCAGAACTGAGCCATTGGGACTGGGAGAAAGAGGGTACACAGATTCCAAATCATGGCAAAAAAGAACCATCAAACTTCACAAGATGGGAACCCTAGACCCCGAGCAATTTTAATTTACTTTGGGAATTTTTCTTTTGAGAGAAGAGGTATACTCTAAGGCTCGGCCTTACTCTAAGCGTTCCTTTGAGACTCACTTTTTCTTTACTACTCCGGACTTCTGTCACTCTACAGTTGAAAGGCGGTGGAGATTACGTGATTTGATTGAGCCGTGTCATCAAATGGGACTTCAGGCCTACTTAATGAATCCCGCTAGACTTAAAATTATATATAGGAACACTACTAGAGTTTTATCTTCAGAAATCCAAGCGAGAGAGCACATGGACTCACTAAAATCAGATACTGGTGCAAAAATCGGATGATCAACTGATTAGAGGTAACTCATCTCTTTGCTACTACTAGCTCCTAATAAAGGACCTAGAAGGGAAATAGCAGATTCGAATTTGATGTGGACTTTGATTTTGATTAACAACTGCGTTAGTAATTTAACTTAAATCCACAGCTTAATTGATAGAAGGCCACTGGGTAGTTATAGAGGTAGCAACATCATTAGTAGTAATGTCAGGTCGTTGGACATAAATGTATAGATAAACACTGGGTGATTCTTTTGGTGATGGAGGGAATGCGACTGCCGGACACTATCACAGAGGCCATAAGCCTACTTGCCTTGTTGGGTGGAGAGGGGGGTGGGGGGAGCGATGAGAGGGGAGGGGGGGTAGGGGGTGGCGCAGGGGGGAAAAACAGGGAAAAACTCATCATCAGAATATAAATGAAATCAGATATGGTTATAATGGGAAGGAAATGCAGATGCCAATGGGAAAGAGGAGGTGGCACAGTAAACAGAATGGAGATAAAAAAAGCTAACTTTTATGCGCATAGTTACAATTAATGTTTGTGGTTTAAATGATGCAAGAAAAAGAAGGGATCTGAGAGAATATCTCAAAACATTGCAATCTGATTTAATTTGTCTACAGGAGACGCATATTGAGATATCCCAGAAGTTTCTATTGGAACAACTGGGCTATACTTTATTGGCCTCTATGACTCAGGGTACAAGGACACATGGGGTAGCGATACTGGCATGAGGAAACACTGTTATGATGGAAAAAAAACAGGTAGACAAATACGGTTGCTGGAGCTTGGCTGAATGTCAACTACCACAATTTATTTTCACATTATGCTCTATTTACGCACCTACAGCTGATGACCCAGAGGCCCTAACTCATATAAATACACAGCTGACCAATTGGCCGCTCCCTATTATAATGTGTGGCGATTTTAATATAAATGGCCTTGACGGGCTGTGGCAGAATGATCCGAGCAGGTTTAAAGGTAGGAAGAAAAAAAGTCATAAAGCTTTGGTCAATCTTATGTTGGATAACAGATTAGTTGATACTTGGGAGCAGTTAATGGGAGGGGGAGGCAGCACATAAAATGTTAGCACGGCTATATTATTTTTTGATCTCTCCCTCGTTGGTGCCAATAGTAAAAGTCAAAAAACTACAGAGACTGATGTCAGATCACAATCCTCTTTCCTTGGAAGTCTCTCTACTAAATCTACGTAAAAGCCCAACCTCATGGACATTTGAGAGAGCATTATTGCAGGATGCAGAATATATTGCCCATATGGAAATTTGGCTAAAAGAATGTTTGGGGCATAATAGAGGCTCAGCACTACCTTCAATAGAGTGGGACGCAATGAAGGCTGGTATAAGGGGAGAAGCTATAAGTTACTCTCTCAGATGTAATAAACTGCAAAAAGAAGCAATATAGAAGAAGATAAAGGCGGCAGTGAGCTTAGAGGAAGAATTGGTAAAGATCATAAGGGCCAAAGGGGATGTGACAGGGGTGATACAAAATCTAGCCCAATGCTAAAGCAGCAGTAGGTAAAGTTTATGCGGCAAAAGCAACAGGAAAGTATTTAGCAAGGAGAGAAGAGCAATATGAATATAGTGAACAAGTTGGAAGGATTTTAGCGATAAGAACTCGACAGGCAGCTACTAGGGGGCAGATAACAGAAATGATCACAGAGGCAGGGGTAGTAGTTAAAAGCTCAAAAGAAATTTGTTCAGTATTGCAAAACTTCTACAAGAAATTATACAGCCAGGAGGGAGAAGAACCAGAAGTGGGGGAAATGGAGAGCTATCTTGGGGCGGCCTCACTAGATAAAATCACTGAGGAAGATAAGAATATGTTGGAGGTAAACTTCAACCGAGAAGAAATATTAATGGCCTTTAAGGGCTTGCCGTCGGGGAAGGCTGTAGGACCGGATTTAATACCGTTAGAATTCTATAGGAAATTCTTCTTAATCCTAGAAGGCGATATCAATACACTCATGGTTTCAATTCAGAATGGTGCTGAGCCACCGGGGTCCTGGGGAGAAGCGTCAATGATGGTTTTTCTAAAGAAGAATAAAATCTCTACTGATCCCGGGTCATATAGGCCCATCAGTTTGATTAATAGTGATACAAAGGCTTACTCTAAAGTAATGGCTAATAGGCTGAGTTTGGTAATTGGCAAGGTGGTGTCCTCACGAGACCCTATGTCTTTAATATTACTGGAAGCTCAAAAAGCATTCGATAGGGTATCGTGGGGTTTCCTGTGGGCAAAAATAAGCAAACCTAATTTCGGTAAGAGATGCTTAAGTGGGTTAAAAGCTTTATACAGATGTCCGGCTATAGGGGTGAGAGTAGCGGGGGAACAGAGCGAAATTATCAAAATCGAGCGGGAACCAGACAAGGGTGTCCCTGCTCCCCGCTGCTCTTTGCCTTTTATATATATTCTTTTATAAGACATATAGAAATAAACATGAATATCTGCCCAATTGCTGAATGGCTATGAGACCAAAATTCTGGGGTATGCAGATGATTTGGCAATCACATCATCAGCTCCAGCAACAGCGTTAGAGGAAATAGAGAAAGGGGCAAAAAGATATGGGCTCCTGTCAGGATATAAACTAAATTAGGCTCAAACACAGATAGTTGTAAATCAATTTGTCACGATAAATGACGAGAGAGTAATAGAATCGGCTGTCTATTTGGGCATTACGATAACCTCCAACTTATCCAAGGTGGTTGAGGAAAATCTGATCCCTGTGATCAGAAAGGCTAAACTAGATTTGGATAGGATGGACAATTTACATTTAACTATAATTGGACGCTGCAATGTTATCAAGATGCTATTCCTCCCCAAAATCTTATATTTCGTCCGAACAATCCCCTTAATATTCAATAACAAGTGGTTCAAGGAAATTGATGGGATCTGCAACAGATTTATATGGGCAAAGGGCAGAACCAGGAGGGCTATAAAACTGATGGCACTCTCTAAGGAACGGGGAGGTCTGGCCGTACCAGACTTTAAGAGCTACTATCTGGCGACAGCCCTGCATTATCTCAGAGGACTTTTAGGGGGAAGTACGAAGGAAACTTGGAGGGATGGGGGTGGGGGTGCTAGCCCAGACATATATGATTTATTGGTTCGGGATTCTAACAAGGGATTGCTCACATTTAAGGAGCTAAACTATTGTAAGAGAACAAAGTTTAAGGTCTTCGGCACTGCCATATCAGTTTGGTCTATGGTTCGGAAAAAAATTAAGCTTGGGCATATGAATTTCTACCCCCCCTTTATATAAAAATGAACTCCTCCCGGTGGTGTTCCATGATCAAGTGATGAAGCGTTGGGATAAATCTGGGGTGGGTACAATAGGAGATATCACGGATGATTCAGGTTTAATTTCTTTTGAAAGGGCATGTCAATTATACAAGCTAGATCGTAGAGATTTTTTTAAATATTTGCAGATAAAGTCAGTAATGCAAAGGAAACTGACAGGGAACTGTAATTTTAAAAGAACCGATTTGATGGAATATATTCAAAATGAGAAGGGATGCTCAATCTCACAATTTTATGGGGCATTGTGTCAATATAATGATGATGATAGGATAAAATCTTTTAATAAATGGAGAACAAAACTAAATTTAGTTGGAAATGAGGGGGAAAAATCACTACAATTTACAAATTCTATTGTTAAAGTTGCAAACTTACAGGTACAATGTTATAAAACTTTTTATGAATTGTATTATACACCGCACAGAATAGCACGTTGGGCGGGAACGAATGGGATATCCTGCCCAAGATGCCAAAGTCTGGAGGCTGATACAATTCATATGTTTGCATCATGTCCAAATTTAGATCCTCTTAAACAGGCGATTGAAACATTTTTTGATGATGAATTGGGGATCTCTGTTAGGCTAACAAATGTGGTTATGATTTTGTGGGTAGGAAATGATGGACAGGATATACCGCATCAAGAATTTATATTTATCGCAATGGCTTTAGTTAGACTTTGCATAGCAACTTTATGGAAGGATCCTAATCCTCCGTCATTTCATCAATGGCTCTCAAGAATGTTAGCTATGTATACTCTGGAGAAATCTCTATATGAAAAAAAGGGCATAAAGCGAAGCAGATCGGTAAACGGATCTGGGCACCGGTAGAGCAATGGAAACTGAAATTAGAGGGGTAATGGGCAAAAAGATACTTTCATAAAGTTAGGAAAATAGTGTGTATTGCTTAAACTGGGTATGGATTCAATATTATAAACTGTTTTTTTTGTTTTGCTAGTCCTTCTAACCCCTCCCCTCTTTTCTTTGATATATCTTTTTCTGCTAATATTTTGTATTATATTACGTGTATGGAGAAATGTAAATGTTTATGATGAACATTGGCTGTATGTTATAAATATATGGAATGGAATAATCGTTAAAACTGTATTATCTGATGATGAATAATAAAAAAAATAAAAATAAAAGAATTTAGGCTTTAGTTATGTTAAGGTGAATGTTAGACGTTGGTAATTCTGATAATGATATTCGTTTGATTTTACAGAAGTTTTACAGTAATAGAAAGCACATCCCAGAACAGTAACACATTCCAAACCTGGAAGCTTGAGACCAGGATCCAAGAGGTACTTTTAGAAGAGAATTTCTAAAAAGAATAAGGTTTAGTCAGGAACACATTTAGGGATAGGTTGCACTTATCTGTTCTTTGTTTATGTTTCATTAGGCACCGGTTTCTACAGAAGTCAGAGAGGGCCGCAGATTTTAGCAGCTCTTCTACAGTGGAAACGCAAGAACGGTGTTGTCTCTCTTTTTTTATTTTATCCACTTCCCCCCTTCCCTTGAGCTTCTGGTTCTTAGCACACTGTTTTAAAACTAGTGTGCTGGAACAAGCAGTTTCAGGGTGGGGTCGGACTGTCTTCAACCTCCATCAGAACTGAATAGAAACTCAGGTGAGCTGGACTTTGACATGATGTCCCGGTCCGGAACTCAAAAATGATCGATGACGTGTGCTGATGAGCTTGACGGACTTGATGCTTCAAAGGAGACATATACCTTGCATACTGCGACAAATGGTGCAACTCACCCAATTTTTCATCCTGATGAGCATGTTCAACATTGACTACTTCGCCCTGGGTGCGACCCCACTGGTGGTGCCGCATTAATTTGTTGTCACTCACAGACACCCTAACAACGAGGTGGCAGTGGATCTAGTGTGGGTTTCGTCTCTGATACGGATCGAGTGAAGAGGTGTCATGGCGGCACGACCGGAGCAGGAAAAGCCCGCCTCACGATCCGCCAGGGGGCCCAAGACCCTACAAGTTAATAAAATGGAACGCTACACTGTCCTCAAAGAATCCCCTTGTGAGACTAAAAAGAAGCCGTCGGTGAGCCAAGAGGACCAAACTGAACCCACACTAACGGATCTAATGGAGG
Source organism: Lissotriton vulgaris (assembly GCF_964263255.1). Lineage (NCBI taxonomy): Eukaryota > Metazoa > Chordata > Amphibia > Caudata > Salamandridae > Lissotriton > Lissotriton vulgaris. The sequence continues at coordinate 332,447 of NW_028246267.1, forward strand.
CCATTGCTGGCATACGAACATCGCTTGGCCAGAAGATGGAGGCGCTGGATACTAAACTGGACACTGTCACCATTGAAATAGGGCTGATTCGCACGGACCTTGCCAAAACTAATGAAGAGGTTAAGTTGCTTGAAATCAAAGCGAACGCACTAACGGATGACATCAGCCAGTTGCAGCAGGAGGTAAAAAACCTCGAGAAATCGAGAACTTTTATGGACTGTAAGCTGGATGAGTATGAAGGAAGAGTTCAGCGTAATAATATTCATATTCTTGGGGCAGACACCGGATTTGTTTATCGAGACTCTGATTCTTACTCATCTTGCCCCTAAAGGTCTTAGCAACATGTTCACAGTTGAGCGTGCACAGGGAGGAAGGTCGAAACCGGGTGCACACCCACGTCCCATGATTGCACGGATGCTGAACTTTCGAGACCGTGATGCAATCCTACAGGCTGCACGTAATGGTCCCCCATTGAAATATGAAAATGCGTCTCTCTCCTTTTTTCCTGGACTATACTCAAATGGTTCAGAGACAACGTCAGAGTTTTCTTGCTCTGAAGAGGAGACTGAGGGACAAAGGATTGCAATATGCAATGCTGTTTCCGGCCAGGTTACGAATTGAATTCAATGGAAAAACCTGGTTTTTTGATAACCCGGAGATGGCATCAGACTGGTTGGACAGTGTGATGGCCTCTGAGGCGGAGGGCCGGGACCGGGTAGAGGTGGAGGACCGGGATTAATGAATAAGGATTGTATTTGGTCACGATGACTCTGGGGTGGGGATCTATGGGGAGTGAGGGGGGAATTGCAGCTCATCCTTTGCTGATTTGTAGTGTTGTCTAATATTTTGTATATATTTATTTGGAATCGGTACGGAGGGTTGGTATTTATGGGAGTGGTAAAGCGGCAGGCGGGTCTGTGCCCTCCTTCAATTTTCTACCTCTTTTAGTTCTAAATTAGTATAGAGTGTTTGGGGCGACAGGCACACTGCTAGTTGGGGATGCGCGTAAGCGATATGCAGTGGTGCAGGGTGGGGGTGAGAAGAGGGGGGTCAAAATCTATCCTGGAAAGCGGAATGACAATCTGCCAGTTTTCGTTTTCATTTTTGTATCATCGATTGTCATAATGTTGGCAATTCATTTTTGCTTTTGGTTTGAGTTATTGGTTAACGGCATCAATGTAATGTACCTGATAAGCATGCAGTCGACACATAAGGAACATTTGTCTTTTTCTTATGATGATGGGGGTAGTGAACTCAAGATTTTAAGCTGGAACGTTAATGGGTTGGGGGATAAAATAAAACATAGTGTGGTGCTTCAATATCTTAAACGTCGAGCACTGGATGTGGTCTTGCTGCAAGAAACACACTTAGTTGGAAACTCCTGTATGGCAATGCACAGAATGGGCTACAAGATGGTGGCGCATGCAGGCTTGACTTCCGGCTCCAGAGGGGTGGGTATCGTGGTCCGGCGGCCACTCCCATTGGTCATTGACACTGTGTGGGAGGATGACAAGGGCAGATACATTGGGGTTTCGGGTCGCTGGGAGGGGCGTGTGCTCACTCTTGTTTCGGTTTATATTCCCCCTGGGCTGCAGCCTACTTCCTTTTTTGATCTGGGGAAACTGCTGATGGAATTGCCGGAAGGGCTTCTGATCCTAGGTGGTGATTTTAACGCTGTTGTTTCTGAGCTCTTAGACAGACACCCCACAAGAGAGATAGGACGTGCCCAGAGGTGGATGCCGAACTTCCTTGACGCTATGGGTTTTGTAGATGGTTGGCGACTGTTTCACCCAGAAACGAAGCAGTATGCCATTTCACTGGGGGGCACATGGCAGCCTTTCCAGGCTGGATTATTGCTTGGTCCTGGCGGTTCAGGCATCTCATATAGTTGAGGCAATTCACTTGCTAGGGGTATTTCTGACCACTCTCCGCTATGGATTAGGTTTTCTTTTGCCCCCATCTCTGCTGGTAGGATTGCACCTATTAACCCCTGGCATATCCGTAGCCCCAAAATACGAAAAGATCGTTTAAAAGCACTTGATGAATATTTTACTGATAATGAGGGATCAGTGTCTTCATCGCTATCTCTCTGGGAAGCCTTTAAAATGGTTATCGGGGACAAGCCTTATCATTGAAAGCAGTAGTTAAAAAGGAACGTAATATGGAAATTGTTGAAGCCGAAATGGAAATTAGTAATCTTGAGGGAGAATTGGAGCAGGGGGTGACGCAGGCTAAGTTACATATCCTGAACCTAATACAAGGTGACTATAAATCATTGGTCATTGATATGGCTAAATCACTCGGTAGAGAACAACAGGGAAGTATCTATGATTTAGGGGACACGGCTGGGAAGCTTATTGCTTGGCTGGACAAGAGGGAGGGAGCCGGACGTATTGTTCCAAAACTCATTTCAGAGACAGGACCGCTGATTACTGACCCACAGAATATAGTTGACACCTTTGCAGACTGTTTTCAAATGGTCTACACCTCGGTCTCGGATAGACCTGAGGAGGACTCTCACCTATTGCTTAGTGATATACGGCTCCCCTCTCTGTCCAAAGAAGACGGGGAGTTTTATAAATAGTGAGCTTACCATGGATGAGATTGCTCAAGCCATCCGTGCTTTGAATTCGGGCAAGGCGTTGGGACCCAACGGACTCCCGATAGAGCTTTACAAACTTAAGCCGGACAAATTAGCTCAATTCCTAAAAACTATGTTTGAGGAAGCCCGTGAAGAGGGAGTTTTGCCAATAGGCCAGAGAGTGGCATAGATAGTGGTGATACCTAACGAGGACAAACCGAAAAATAAATGTGCTTCATACCGACCTATCTCCTTATTGAACGCTGAACCTAAGATTTTGGCTAAGCTCCTAGCAAATAGATTAGTAAGAGTCATTGATGGTCTTGTTCATCCAGACCAATCAGGTTTTATTCCCCATAGGAACACGGCCCTGAACTTACGTCGACTACACAGCGTCATAGCTAGAGCGCATACTTTGCGGGAATCAGCTGTGGTCGCCTCACTCAATGCGACTATGGCCTTTGATGCCGTTGAATGGCCCTACCTGTGGGCGGTCCTGGCAAACTTTGGATTTGGCCCTGATTTTATGAATGGGTATGCTTGTTATATTCTGAACCACTCGCCCAGGTCATGGTTAATGGTAGGGTTTCAGCATGGTTCCGTTTGAGTCGGGGCACCCGGCAGGGTTGCCCCTTCTCCCCTCTACTTTTTTCGCTGTCCTTGGAGCCCCTAGCAGCTTGGATTTGATGAGAACCATCGATTCGAGGTATAAAATGGACCCCTGACTGGGAAGACAGGATTTCCTTATGTGCAGATGGCATTTTGCTTTACTTGACTGACCCCCGGAAATCCCTTATGGTGGTGTGTGACGTCTTAGCCTCCTTTGGTAAAAATTACGGTCTTTCCATTAATTGGGGAAAATCTTTGTTATATGTTCTCAGTGGGGATGCTCCAGTTCCGCCTAATAACTGCCCTATTCAGATTGCTGTGACTGGATTCCGATATCTGGGTATATTTATCACACTTGATCCAGCAGTCAGATATAAAGAAAATCTCTTGCCTCCACTCCAGAGACTTTGAAGCGACTCAGCACACTGGCGTAAGCTCCCACGCTCCTTACTGAGACGAGCTGCACTTTTTAAAATGATGGCTTTGCCCCGTTTCCTCTATGCTCTGGATGTCGTGCCGGCCAGTTATTTTCGAGAAATAGAAGGATTGCAGCGTAGTGTTTTGTGGGAAGGAAGATCTCGTATTGCGTTGACAAAACTGACACTTCCTTGGTATGACGCTCTACCGGATATTAAAAGATACTACTGGTCTTCCCAGCTTGCCGCCATCACCACGCAACATATGGACCCGTCACGAATCCTGGATTTGCGATGGATAGAAGGCTGCTCCCGGGGGGCATTTACTATAGAGCGCTGTATTTGAGGCCTGCAAGGCAAAATTTGATGGGTCCCACCAAACACGCAGTGAAAATCTGGCATGATGCAACTAATTCATTTGGATGGAAAGGTAAACTAACACTGGCTACTCCCCTTTATGATTCCGAAAGGCTGGGCAACCTGTGGAACACTAAAGGCTTCGATAAATGGGAGATGATAGGTATTTCTGCCATTAAGGATGTATGGAGTAAGGGAAGCAATAAATCCTTTGAAGAAATACAGAAGGAATTTGAGCTATCCAGTTCCGAATACTTTAGGTATGCACAGGTCCGACAATCGCTACAGGCGACTCTTGCCGTAGATGAGGAATTGCCAGAAGCATCTCCCCTGGAAGATAGGATATTGGATGGCCACCTCCCTGACAGAACGATTTCCCTCATTTACAAAAAATGTATCAACAATAGAGCGGAGCTGTTGTGCGATTTGAGGGAGAAGTGGATAGGAGACGGAATAGAATTGGATGACGAGGACTGGCAGGCGGCTGTCTCTTTTCCAAAGGTGGTTGCCATTCCTGCCAGGCTTGGACTCGTTCAATTGAAGATCCTACATTGGGTATATATCTCAGGTGCCCGGCTAGTTCAGATGGGGTTGACACTGGAGGGATTGTGTAAACGCAAATGTGGCCTCTTAGGTACATTCTTCCACACTATTTGGGAGTGTTGAGAGGTTGCCCGGTAGTGGAAGGAGGTTCACACCATTATGACAGCGGTCACGGGATATCCCTGCAACCGGAGGCGCGTAGATGTCTCCTAAACATTTGGGAACCCACTGATTGTACGGCAGCGCAGACACAATGGGTAACATGATAGCCAAAAGAAATATTGCCCAGAGGTGGGGCTTGGACACGCCACCTACCCTTGGAGAGTGGGAAAGAGATATCGACTGGTGCATGTTTCGTGAAAAAAATGTGTATGTTGCGAGAGGACGTCCCCGGAAATGGGCCTTAATCTGGAACCAGTGGAATGCACATAGGGGAGGGATTTGCACACCACCTAGAGATGTTGTTATTGATGTTCCTCCATCCCCATGAAAGTGTTTTTTGATTATGTACTTTTTTTTCACCCCCCCCCCCCCTATTTCATGATGTACTGCTAAAAGCTGTGCAATATTCAGTATGTATGCTTTTATTGATGCCTTGTTTTAATAAAAAGATTTATTTTTTTTAAAAAGTTACAAAAAGTATGGCGTCTCTGGATCCTGCACACTAGAATTTGTTTGCAAAGTCGACTGGTCATCTTTCAGTTGCTAATTTCTGGGTTTTGGTGTTAAATTGGTACTAATTATGGTGAACAAGCATTGGCATAGCCAATAGTTCTCGCCTTTGGGACCTTATAACTGTTTAGCCAGGTAGCACATTATCCTGAGTGCTGTGCCGCAAGGGATTGAATAGGTATACAATTACTACACAGTGAGTCATGAAGTCAGATTCTAGGTTTTCACTACATAAATAGTGCATAGATGCATACATTTTGAGGAGGGTGGATCAGCCAAAATGTTAGTGCCATTGTGTGTGGTGGGGACAGCATCTTTTGAAACAAGGCATTTATTTTTGTGAGTGAGAAGTAGGGGGGTGAATGGAGAGATGGTGTGAGAGCTCATGAGCTTCTGCCCGTGCAGTATAAAAGGTGTTGTTGGTCTGAATGCACATATTGGTACTCAAATATAAACCCAAAACACACATTGGTAGTTTTTTTAATTAACATTAGCATCAAACAATGCACAAAGTTACGTTTACAAAACCGTTTACATTATGGAAGCAAATAAGAAACACGTTATACTAGCCACCAAAACCACGACAGTCAAGAATAAACAAAAGACACAAACAACAGGAGGAGAAACAAGCATTGGCATAGCCAATAGGTCTCGCCTTTAAAACCTTATAAGTATTTAGTTATGCAGCAGGTCCAAAAGGCGAGACCTATTGGTAATGCCAATGCTTGTTTACAATGCGGCGGTTGATGAAGGCAGCAATACCTGCCACAATGTAAAAGATAGGCATTGCGAACACCGTAGTGGCGATCGCATTGTAATGCCTATTGTGGGGGCGCCGCTTTGTAGGCGAGCAGTCCCATTCCCCAATTCAATGGCGGACGGACTGCCATTGTAATCAGTCCCTAAATTTGAATTTGAATTTGAATTTAAAAATATTTCTAGAGCGCACTGTAGGAGAGTAGGGTCTGCAATCCTATGATCACCCCATATTTTTGCTTTTTTCTTCACTGGTTTACGACTTCTCTGGCTGTGGGCCTGCTAATCAGGCCCACAGCCTTGCTGTTCTCTCACTAAATTGACACGTGTACCTTAGGTGCATTTACCAATTGGTACTGGGCCACCTATCAGACCCTGTAACTCAGGGCATAGGTGTACCCAGAGTCTACCAGGGGCTGCAGCATGTATTATGCCACCCCTGGCTGGCCATCTAAATCTGACACAACTGGCTGCACGACAGCTGGGGCAAAGTGGTGTAATCACCCTTTGCTGTAGATATAGTATACCTATATCTAACCCTAAAATAGACACATAGATTCCTATCAGTCACTCCTATGGCAGGCCTTAACAATCCTGAAGGCAGAGTGCGTGGAATCATGTGAGATTGTGCTCTGGCATGAGCTGAGCCCGTCTGCAGCTTGCGGAACCAAGTCCTAATAGCTGTTCTATGATAACGCATACCATATACTCTTAAGTGCATTATAATCCTCGCGGTTATTTGCTATCTTTGGTATCGCTTTATCAAAACATGTCGAGTAAGGTGTCATACGAATTGGAATACTAACCCCTCACCAATTCTGGCGACGGGGTTAGCATTCCTCCCTTCTAGAGGGACACGACATGTATGTAACTGTGAACCCCGGTTAAAGTTAACTCGGGCCTCAGCATCACAAAATGGATGCTGCCACCACAGACACAAGTCTGACCTCCACCTGCTGGGAGTCCTTCCAGCGAGGAGAGCTTGGACAAAGGGTTTCCTGTCGGGGGCGGTGCTAGCACCGACCCAGACAGGGTTTTGTGTATCCAAGGTAGGCAGAGCTGAATAGGAAGGTGACTGCAAGTGGCACCCCGGTGCTCACTGTGCATCTGCCAGTTTGAACCAGTTCCAGGGGCACACCAGCCCCTGAGCTGGGGAAAGTCCGGCATGGGAGAGGGGTGTAACCACCCCCCTTCCTGGTCCCACCCATGGACAGGACCTAGTCCCGTACCAGCCCCTTTCTTTAGTATAAAGGTGGGAGCGGGGACCCCTTCCAATTTAGATAATTCCGAATCTTGATGACTTTCCACGAAAGAACTATTGAACCTTTCAGAAGACTCTTCCTTGTGGCTAAGGAGTAGCCACCCTGAACCCGCAGGCACCATCCAAGCATCGCGGTTTGCTGTAAGTCTCTCCTCCGGATCAAGACTGCCCAGCTCGACGAGAACCAGCTTCCCTGGCACCTCTGACCTCTACCTGCATCATCAGCCCAGCTGAGATCGTGGGTGTGACGAGACCTCGAGGGACCGGCCATCTTCAGGACTGCACAACGCTTGCCCAGCACGACCGCTGAGGGATCCTCGAGTGAGTGCTTTGGGGTGTGAGAAGCCCTAACCCTGAGCAGCTCCAGCACCGAAGTCCAGCCCCCCAGCATCCACAAGATCTGCGTGGGGCCCTTCTGCTCTTTGCTGCTCACCGCGTTGTCTGGCTACTTGCCTGCTGGCTTGTGGCCTTCCCGACGACGAACAACGACATTTCCAATGCTGGTCTGGTTGCTCCAGACTGGCCCTTGCTCCCCTCCAACAGAGGAGCACCCCGGACCCTCCTGGTCCACTCCAGACGCCATTTTAAGTCCACTGCGTGGGCTTGCATTTGCCAAGACTTGTTGCCTCAATCCGGGGTCCAGCGACGTCGACAGCAGATACCATCGTGGGACAGCTCGCACCTCCATCCTGGTCGCGGACAACGCCTCCTGGTCCGTGAGACTGCAGAGCCCAGCGTAGCCCACTCACCTGGTCGAGGTGACTCCATCCGGTGCCATCCTGGTGCCCATCTTATCACTGGCTAGTGATTCAGAACTTGGTCCCCTCTGCTCACAGGTGTCTTCCATCTTCGATACAGGCTTGGATCACTTCGAACTTCAGTACTGGTCGCCTGCCAGCAACTTCTTCTTTCAGGCTCCATAGACTGCAACGAGGATTCCCGACATCTTTCCAGACCTATGCATCCGCAGCCCCTGGGCTAGGTAAACTCAGCATTTCGGTGCTCCAGCATAGCTTTGCTATCCAAAGGTCCAGATCCTTTTTCGTTTCAGCTCTATCTAGTCGGATTCGTCCGATAACACTAACTTTACGAAATCTAGCATCCATAGACTTTGTCCCGCATCCCGCGTGAGAGTGCACACTCTGCACCCGATCTCCCTAGGCCTCCTGCTAGTAATCTGAAGGTTCAGTAGTCCAGTCCTAGCGATCCTAAAGCCTATTAGAGTAGTACTTACCTGCTAGTAATTTTGCATTCCACTTTTACCGTATATGGTTTTTCGTGCCCCTCGGGCATTTGTGTAAATTGTGCGACTTTGCGTATTTTCATAAGAGCTTTGTATTGTGCTTAGCACCCTGTCCTCATAAAGAGTCCAGGGCTGTTGTGTTCTAAATAAATATACTTCATTTTCATAACAACTTGTGTGGTGTCCTTTCACTTGGTGTTCAAGGGGTATATGTGATGGTATAACAGCTGGCTTCTTGACTAAATTATGCAGCAAAAAAAGGCTGCAGCGTAATGCGGTACATTTTATGATCCTTTATTATTTTGACATAGTTATACATACTAACAGCCTCTGCAAAGATTTTGCCTCATTAGTACCTGTGTAACATACAATGCAGCAGTGAGAAAGGTGACCAGTCAACCTTTGCAAAAGGCCCTACAGTTCATAGCAACATAAGTCACATTTCTTTAAGTAATTTTTAATCCATTTGATCTACAGCATTGTTATGGGAGAAATTGTTAGATTATGCAGCAGATGATGTATTATTTGGCAAATATGGTACAGCCATAATTAGGTGGAAAACATTTTTAAACTAGGGTATTTTACCATTCATGTTTGAACTGCACATGTGGAATAAGTGAGTAGAAGTGCTGATGACAGAAACTGCATGCCCGGAGACAAATGGCTTCTGATTCCACTTTTAAGCGTATTAGGCACTTTCTGTGATTGAAAACATATCCCACTTTGAGAATGTATTTTAATGTCACTAACTCATACTAAACCTTAAATAAGCATTTGTATCTTTTAGTTGAATTAACTGGTCAGCAAAATGCCAAATAAATACAAAAAATTGGAAAGTTTTGATCTTTCTGGCAACACCTCTGACTCTGCTCACAGACCATTATCTCAGGTTATTCTTGCCCTCTGATTCTCCGCCCACAGTTCTCCTACTTTTTTCTCCACTTCGCCCACTGCTATCTGCCTATTGTGTTTTGAATGTCGATCCCTTTCGAACTGAAGTATTATCAGAGACCGACTGTGGGGTTAAGCGCGGCACTCGCAGATCACAGTTGGCTCATGTGGGAGCTGGGGCTTGAATCACAGATTGCATAGGGCGCTTTCCCTGTGCCTTCCCACTTCACTAAGTAGCCTAGTAAAGGTACCAGATGACATTGTATCAGGCAAAAACGCTATTTTGCAGTCCCCATCTTTCCTTAAACACAGTAATGCATTCTGGGATAGATAGTATTGCATTACATCACCTTAACCAAGTGGATTAATACACTGAGAGCAATGTCAGGAAAAGGGAAAGCCCATGACTTGACCACTGTGTCTCTTATGACATAATGGAGTCCTCTGGTAACATTAAAGGTAAGCCAAACTTATTCAGGCAGTACCACTCTGAACACAGATAGATATATGAGGGGCCTTTTTGCAGGCGCACAAAGTGTAAACTAAGTTGCCCCATTATCGAGTCTGTACCATTAATGGCCTGACAATGTTACCAATTTAAAACTTAATTTCCCCACTTAGGCCTGTCGTGCTTGTGATTCACAAAAAGTGCAAGAGATTTACTCACAATATTGCACCAACAATCAAAATGTGAGTAACCCTTATGACCCCACTGCGCCATTTGGCGCCCGTCTACCTTTAGAGTTTCCAGGCCTGCTAGGGCACCTTCTGTAAATACTCAATAAAACATGTCCAAAGTGCTTTAGCACCACATGCCCTCTGTGCTGTCTCTTTGTGTTTGTTTGTGACAGCTGTGGTTCTTCTTGAATTTGGGAAACTTAAGTGGGCTTTCATTAAGAACCTATGCTTTTGAATAGTGTACAAATTAGATTTCAGCAGAGTAACTTTTTTTTTTTTTTTTTAAATGGTTTTATTGAGCATTTGCAAATGTTAAAGTTCCAAGTGGACAAGAATCACAGATGAGGTAATCAGCCAGTCATGGCTCTTTAGCCAGAAGCCCTTTCATACTGGTGCTTGTAGTTTTACATTTTCTACTGTAGGCATGGGCTTTGAAATCCAGGCATGCAAAGTACAGTGGAACAAAATTCCAGAATGGCCTGAAGGGCCTACATTTGACATGTGGCCACCTGGCAGCTAGGAGCGTAACAGCTCTAGGTATGAGACTGGGTCCAGAATAACAGATGGATGATGGCTCTAAAAGAATGCAATCTGTGGAATTTACTTGTCAACAACGTGGGGCGAGTATAAATTCTTCTGGATCGGATATCGGGGTACAGACTCAGCAGATAGTTGTATGCAGGGATCGAGTCGGGGGTACACTCAGGTACACGGCGTCCCCCCACTCTTTTCACAGGGTGGACTCTGTCCCTCTGCAAAGAAGTTGGGCCCTACAGAAATATGCTGAACTTGTCCCAGTGTAATTTTCAGACACCGGGACACATTCAGCAGCACCTACACATTGCCTGCTTTCTATTTCCAGCAGCAACTTGCAGGCAGCAAAGGCGCCTTTTTTCACAAACAGCTGGGCCGAAGTTAAGGGGGCATCCGGCCTCCTTTTGTTTGTATATGCTGACTGGGAGCTGCCTGGAACCTTCCATTTAAATGTAAATGCCACAGAGGGAAACAGAGGCACACAGCTTGCCTTCTCTTCACAGGTACTTAAGATAGGCATGCTTTTGCCTTTGTTCCTTCCCTGTATATAAATGCTGACACTGTAAAATAGGTTAGTCTGTCCCAGTATTTATACAAATAATTTAAAAAGCACTATTTCATTTCTTTCATAGCGCTACGTCGTGACGTCATGAGGTCATTTGCATATTGTCTTACTTGGTCAGTCCCCCCACTTAATTTTATAGGACTTGTGCCCTGGTTGAAAGTTCTGTACACATCACTGGTGAGGCCTCATCTGCAGTATTATGCCTAGTCATGTAGGTCATATCTAACAGACAGTGCCAAATTATCAACGGGCTAATCAGAGACATATTCAGACACCCTCATTCAGGGGGACACAGACGTTCAATAACCAATAAAACAACAAGGAAACAGACCTACCCCATCGACACACACTCATGATCTGTAATTACATCCCTGTATCCATTAGGACCACCCCAAGTATGCTTCAGGTTATGAAGGAGCTGAAGATGCAAATCTTAAAAGAATACTACATCATAACACAGTGAAGAGTCCACCTCCCATTGCAGAATCCAAGTCCTCCCACTCAGATTCACTTTCTGGTTGGATCTCTGCCTTTGACCATGTGAAGCACTCCATTGCCTTTCAACTACGTATGCACTTTACAAATACTGTTAATGAGAACAGCCACTGCCTGTACAGGTAAGAGCAGAGGGTCCGGGTAGGAGGGGGAAATTTCGACAGACGACGAGGGCAAATTATTTATTTAATTTTCCCTCGTGGACGTCTGTCAAAGAGCCCTCCAACCCGGTCCCAACGCTCTTACCTGCACACGCAGCTGGCTGACTGTGAGCAAAAAGCAACAATTCTTGCCTGTGTAGGCTCTATATTCTTACATACTGTGGGAGGGTACATGGGGGAGGCATGAATGAGAAATAGTAGCAGCTGTACACAGTGCCGTTTGCAAGCATTCTTTAGTAGTGGAACACTCCGACAATTACAGACAAGAGACTGGTAGCTGGTGATGCTCTGAAGCAGCATTCACTCTGATGGAAAGAATAATGTAAGTACCCCAGCAGAAACAACAAGGGTTGAAAAAGATACATTAAAATGGACCCAGATTTACACCAAAGTCAGTTGTGCTGAATAAGAACAGTTAACTTGGAAGACTGCTTTGAGTAGAAAGGGGGCAGGGATTTTGAGATGAGGTTGACCATGTGGCCCTTATTTTGGTCATATGTAATGTTTCTGTGCTACAAGATGGAAGGGAGAAGGCTGGGGTCCTTGTATCTTGCAGAAAGGAGAGAAAACGGTGTATCTGCTCTTCAGGAAGGATATACAATGCAGAAAGGGCCAAACTAGCCACTCTGGCATTTTCTTTGTGGGCTGAAAGCTAAAGAGGCTTAATTGAATTTTTTTTTAATTTGATTTATTTATTTGAAGGTTTTTATATAGCGCTAGCTTCACCCAAGGCTATCAGAGCACTTTAATCAGGAGTGGAAATAAACAAGAAAAACAATCACAGCAATGAACAAAACAGGTTATACAGGTGGTCAGACAAAGATAAACAATTTTGGGTACGTAGTGAGCAAAATACATATAGGATGAACAGAAAACCAATTTAAAGAGCGAGAATGTTGTAGTAAATAGAATTTTACAGTAAGTCAAGGGGGACTCATTGGAAATGGTAGGGTGTAGGGGGTAACGTGAGGGAGAGGGAGGAGAGTGGGGGATGAATGGGTGAGGGGGAAGGCGGAGTTTTGCGGCGTTTTTTTTTTTAAGGGGGTTATGAGAAGAAGAGTGTCGTGCTTCTCAGCGTACGGGCACAGCCAGCTTTTTTGAGTTTTGTTGTGAGGTAGGTTGGAGTCTTCTGATAGAGGGCTTTGTGTGTAATGCAGGCCATTTTGTAAGAGGATCTGCCTTCAATGGGGAGCCATTTAAGAGTCTTGAGGGCAGGGGAGATGGGGTCAAAACATTTACAGTTTGTTGTTAGTCTGGCGGCGAGGTTGAGGGCGGATTTGATGGGGGCAAGGTGGATTTTGGGAGTACCAGAAAGAAGGGCATTTCCGACGTCAATTTTGGATAGGAACAGAGATTAAATAATTAATTTGAAGTCTTCCGCTGGAATTAAAGGTTTGATTTTTTTTAGATGCCGGAGTGTGAAAAGTGCAATTTTAGCTGAGTTCTTTAAATGGGAATTTAGTGTGAGAATATTTGTGACGGTGATGCCGAGTGATTTGACAGATTCGGCGAGGGAGAGAGAGCAGTTTAGGGCATTAAGGTCAGAGATCCATGTTTGAATGGGGAGAGGGTTGTTTTGGGATAAAAGAGGATGATCTCAGTTTTGTTAGGGTTGAGTTTAAGATGGTTTTTATGGAACCAGGCTTGAATCTTGGTAAGTGCAGTGTTAAGGTGCAGGATATCGGCATGGGATTTTATTTTATAGTACAGTTGGGTGTCATCCACGTACAGGTGATAGTTAATGTTTGGTTGTTTAAGTATAAGGGTAAGGGGTTCCATAAAGAGGTTGAAAAGGGCAGAAGAGAGGATGAATCCTTGAGGGACACCTAGGGAGCCAGAAGTTGGGCTAGAGAGGCAGTTTTGAATTTTAATTTGTTGGGTTCCATGCTGGAAGTAGGAGGTGAACCAGTTAAGGACAGTGCCATTGAGGCCAAAGCGATTTTTGAGTGTATTGAGTAAGGTTGGGTGGTAAACTGTGTCAAAGCGGCGGTGAGGTCAAGAAGGATGAGTAGGTAGGTCTCGCCCTTGTCCAAGGCTAAATGAATATCATCGACAATTTTGAGCAGTGCAGTTTCAGTGCTGCAACCTTTGCGGAAGCCAGATTGGAGGGGGTCTAGAAGGTTGAACGTGTTAATGTGTTTGTCCAGTTGGATTAGGGAGCATTTTTACCAGGGCTTTGGAGGGGATGGGGAGGTTGGAGATAGGGTGGAGATTGTTAGGGTTGTTGAGGTCAGCCTTGGAATTTTGGGGGATGGGGGTGTTTGTCCGAGTTGAAGGGAGATGGGAACATTTCCAGTTGATAGGGAGGCGTTGATGATATTGGTCCAATAGAGGACAATGACGTGTTTGAGATCTTGGACGAGTGCGGACGGGAGAGGGTCTTTAGTGTGGGAGGAAGGTTTGAGTTTGGCTAGGATGCTGAAGACTTCTCGTTCAGAGACGGGGTGGAAACTATGCCATGAGGCGTTGTTTTTAAGCGGTAAGATATCAGGGAGGGGTTCAGGAGGGGTATGTGATAGGTGGAGTAGTGAGGGAATCAAGGGTGTTGTAAAGGGAAAGGGTGGTAGAGGTGTAGTATCCAGGGGAGGTTGAGGGGTGAGCGAGGGTTGAGTATTGAGGAAAGCACGGTCAATTTTAGCGAGCTTTTCACTGAAAAAATTGGCATTTTCTTTACATTTGTTAATGGAGGCCACGGGGTTTAGGGGAGCAGGAGAGGTTTGTTTTCTAATAATGTTGAACAGTTCTCTAGGTCTGTTTTTAGCACGAGAGAGTTGTAGACGGAAGAAAGATGCTTTTTCCGAGAAGATGTGTTTTTTGTAGGAGGATCTTGCAGTTCTGAGGAGAGCAAGATGGGATGGGGAAGGGTGTTGTCTCCATGTTCTTTCAGCCAGTCTTAGAATGCGCCTTTCATTGTTAAGGTCTAGGGTGAACCATGATTTGGAGGGGCCTTTTTTTAACATTTAAATTTTCAGAGTGGCAAGTTGGTCCAAAACCTCAGACACAGTTTTGTTAAAGTGCTCATTGAATTCATTTGCATTTGAAGAGGGGGGGGTGAGACTAAGTTGGGATTGGAGTTTATGTTCCTGTACGCCAGGGGGGATTTGTTTAAGATTTCTGGTCGCAATTGTAGATTTATTGTTTTTATGGTTGGGTGGGGCTGGAAGGGGGATCGTGAACAAAATGAGATGATGGTCGGACCAGTCAATAGGGATGATGTTGGATAAGGTTGTCAGATCGGGGTTGGAGATGATGGCGTCTAGAATGGATCCTTTGGCGTGAGAAGGGGAGTGGTAAAGTTGCTTGAGGTCGCTAATCTCAAGAAGGTTATTGAGAAGGTTGATTGCCGGGTTATCGGATTCATTCCAATGAAGGTTAAGATCACCTAGGAAGATATTTTTGACTTTTGACGTTGGAAACTAGCGATTTAGTGAGAAGGTCGGAGAGTTCTTCGGCAAATGTAAGGGTTCACCAGGAGGGTGGTAGATGTTATGAAGTCGTATGGGGGGGGGGGGTTCATTTTGAGTTCGGCTCCTATGTATTCAAATGATGTGTAGTCAGTATTATTATTAGGGGAGAGATGTTAGTTTTCTTTAAAAATGGTTGCTAGACCACCCCCTATTTTTCCAGGTCTGTCTCTTCTGAGAATGGAGTAGCCGGGGGGGGGGGGGGGGGGGGCAAAAGGTCAATGAAGGGTGTAGAGTGGTCTTTGAGCCAGGTTTCAGTGAAGAAGGCAAGGTCGGTATCTTCGTTTAAAATGGTTTATGAGATTTTGGTTGCATGCTGGACAGCCGAGTGGCAGTTCACGAGTAAGCAGGAAAGGGGTTTGGGGTTGTTGATAGGGGCATGGAGTAATTGAATGCTGGTGAGCTGAGGGGGGCTCTGGGGGAGCTAGGAGACTTGGGGGTTCTGCTAGTTCCCCAGATAACAGGGATATTGGAGAGAGATGGGGGAAGAACTTTAGTTGGGGGGTTGTTAAGGT
The DNA here is from genome assembly GCF_964263255.1 of Lissotriton vulgaris. Taxonomy (NCBI): domain Eukaryota; kingdom Metazoa; phylum Chordata; class Amphibia; order Caudata; family Salamandridae; genus Lissotriton; species Lissotriton vulgaris. The sequence goes on from NW_028246267.1 coordinate 348,188, forward strand.
AGGCGTTACAGAGGACAAAGATCTGGCACAGTAGGAATTTGAGGTTCAGAGGGGTCTGTGAGAGCGGGTGAGGAGAGGCGTTGTTAACCAATGTTTGGGATATGAGTGTTTCGAAGGCTAGCACATGGGGGGTGGGCCAAGATGGGTGGGCTGTGGGTTTGTAGGATTTGAACCGATTGAAATCTTTTCTGAGTAAGGTAAGTTCAGTAGCAAGGGTAGAGAGATTATAGTCCAGGTTACGAAGTGACTGGCTGAGGTTGGAGAGGAGGGAAGTGGAAGAGACTGGAGTGGAGGAGAAATTAGGGATGGAGTGGCTGGGGAGAGAAGGTTGACAGCTTGGAGTGGGCGGTTCGCCAGTGTAAGATAATGTGGGTAGTTTTGTGTTAGAGGGAGGAGTGGAGGAGGCCCGGTGTTGGGAGGGAGGGATGGGTGTGGTGTGTGATGGCCAGGAGGGGAGCGACAAGGAAAGGGGGAGAGGAGGGAGAAAGTGAGGTGTGAGAGGGAATGTGGTAATGGCGTAATGGGTGGAAGTGTAGCTAGTGGAGGAAGGGGCAAGGACGAGCGGGGTTATGTTTGTTATGGGATGGTTTAGAGGAGGAGGAGGGGAACTCGGGAGGTGATAGGGTGTAGGAGGTGGACGGTCATTTGGGGACATGGGAGTTTGGAAGCCTGTATTAGAGGAATAGGGGGGGTGGCTCCAGGGAGGAGGGAAGAAGAATAGGAGCTAGGTAGGGGGCTGTGTCATTGCAGGAAGGAGTGTCAAGGGGGTGTGGAGATTTTTTCTGGGAGGAGGAGGGGAGTTGGGAGTAAGTGGGCGAGGGAGCCGGTGTGGGGAGAGGGGATAGGATTAAGACAGGAGAGAGTTCAAGTGAGAGTGACAGAGCAGGAGTTGGGGAAGAGTTAGAAGTTGTGGTGCTTGTTGGGTGCTCGGAGGGGTTCTGGAATTGAGAGGGTGTTGGGGAGGAGTAGGTAGTGACAACTGGTTAGAAAGAGTGCTGAAGAGGAGTTCAAAAGTTGTGAGGTGGAGTTCTGAGGCTTGAATCAGGATGTTTCCAGTTTTGTAGATGTATGTATGTATTTGTATTTATAGTCTTTTATAGCGCGTATCTGTCACCCCACGGGTATCCTGGCGCTTTGACTGATGAAAATCCTGCCATACATCCTACTGGAATTTGGGATTAAGAAGATGCAGTCCTAGGAAAAAGATGTGTTTTTAGGAGTTGTTTGAAAGAGAGAAAGTCTTGCGTACTTCTCAATCCTAACGGAAGAGTATTCCATAATCTGGCTGCCGTAAAGCTGAAAGATCGTCCGCCCAGCCGAGCTCTCAAGACTTTAGGCACCACAGCAAGATGAGCGGAAGCCGAGCGAAGGGATCTCGGCGGAGTGTACCAGTGAAACATGTTCTGAAGTGGTACTGGGCCAAGTCCGTGGAGGGCCTTGAATACAATACATACAGATTTAAAATCGATCCGTTGAAGGATCGGTAGCCAATGAAGGTCTCTTAATGCCTGGGATGAGGAGTCATAGCGGCGGCGAGCAAGCGCCAGTTTGGCTGCAAGATTTTGCACCCGTTGCAATTTTCCTATCAAGGTAGCTGGTGCTCCAAGAAATAGGGCATTGCAGTAATCCAGACGGCTTACGATGATGCTCCTCACCACTTCTGGCCTGCTGTCCTTAGGAAGCATCGGGAGGACCTTCCTCAACATGCGAAGCAGTCCCATGCAAGTACTCACTGTTTTGTTAACAGCTGCATCCAATTGGAGATTGGACCCAAACATCACTCCCAAATTGCGGACCGAGGTGGTAGGCCCAATCGTACTTTGGAAGGAGGGTGGCCAAAAATCCGGTGGAAGAGGTCTAGGGATGCGATCAGTGGTGCAGTGTAGGACCTCGGTTTTGGAGCTGTTAAACTGCAGCGAATTCTGATTTAGCCAGTCCGCGGTTGCGAGCATACAGCGGTGGAAGGTGTCAAGAGTCACTGCTTCCTTGCCCTCAAGTGAGAAGACAAGTTGGGTGTCGTCTGCGTAGTTCGTCACCGCTATGCCAAAGGATCTAATCAGCGCAACTAGGGGCCGCAGGTACAGGTTGAAGAGGATAGGGCTGATGGCCGACCCTTGTGGAACACCTTGCGCCACTTTTTTGATGTTAGATTGAAACGGTGGCAATGCCAATACCTGGTGGCGATTTCCAAGATAAGATGTCAACCACTGTAGTGCGAGGCCAGTTACCCCTACTTCCTCTAGTCCGTGAATCAGAATTGCATGGCTGACAGTATCGAACGCGGCCGACATGTCGAGCAGTACTAAGAAGGCTGCTCTTCCATGGTCGGCTCGCGTTCTAAGATCGTCAAGTACAGTCACCAGCGCCGATTCCGTCCCATGGGCCGGTCTAAATCCAAATTGGACTTCATCCAAACAGGACCCAGTCTCCAGATGTTTTGATAGATGTTTTGTAACCCATTTTTCCAGAATCTTTATTGGAAACGGGAGCAGGGAGATGGGTCGATAATTTGCAGGATTAGCCGGGTCCAAGGTGGGCTTTTTGAGTAGAGGGGATACCACAGCAAGTTTCCAGCAATCTGGTACCCGTGCCGAAACCAGGGACTGATCGCAGATGGTAAACAACGGAAGGAAGAGTTCATCCCGGAAGAGCTTCCAATATTTATGCGGTATTGGGTCTAGAGGTGATCCCGACGAAACACTATTGGCCAAGGAGCAAAATTCCTCAAAAGTTGGAGAAGGGAAACAGTCCAACTTAGCACTGCTGGAGGTGCAGTCTATGATAGTCTTGGCGTGCCTTTCCGAGCGGCTCTCGGGATTACCGCCGGGTGTTGTGCCAAGATTGTTCAGAATGGCCGCGATTTTATCCTCAAAGGCCTGTGCCAGTGAGTCGCACAGGGACTGAGATGCGATGATGGTATTTGTCGCACTAGCAGGGCATGACAGATCCTTCACGATCTTAAATAAGGTCTGTGATTTGTTAACTGCCGCCCGCAGAGACTCTTCCAGAAACCTGGCCTTCGCACATTTGATCTGTGCTTTATAGATGGACAAGGCCTGTTTGTAAAGGTTCCGGTCTGAGTCCAGGTATTTCTTTCTCCATGTGCGCTCAGCTCGCTTGCATTGGAGTTTAAGTTGAAGCAACTCCTCGGAAAACCATGGCATCGCTGGTGTGGGCCTATGTCTTAGTTTCCGTAGAGGGGCCAGCGAGTCAAGGGAAGACACAATCCTTTGGCTAAGTCTTTCATAACTCAGATCTACGTTTTCCTCTAACGTAAAGCCCTCCAAGAGTAGAGGGGGTAAAGGGGACTGACGCAAGAGTTTAGACCATTGCCTGGAACTTTTAACTCCACCTAAATTCCTATTTCTCCCCTGCTCCATCTTGGGTGTGAGAGTGAAAAGGATTAACGCATGGTCCGTCCAGCACTGAGGTAGAATGTTTTGAACAGTTACAAACTCTGGGTCGGCGAGGATGAGGTCTAGTATATGGCCCTTTTGATGGGTAGGAGTAAGGACCAACTGCTGCAGTGAGATACTCTGACAGGTCTGGGTCAGATCTGCAAGTACGGTATCTCCAGGGCCGCCCAGCCAAAGATTGAGATCGCCTAACACCATTAGCCTTGAATGTGAGGCGGATAGATCCAGAATTAACTCAATCAACCCCGTGACTGCAGATAAAGGGCTAGATGGAGGTCTATAACAAAGTAGACCAGTGAATAGGGCGCCCCCCTGTCCATTTAGAGAGAAGGCAAGTAATTCGTAACCAGGAATGGACTTAATATCAATGAGGGAGAGATCAATAGACTCTCTGAATATAAGTCCTAGTCCACCCCCTCTAGCACCAATACGAGGGATGTGCCTGATTTTATATCCCGAAGGGCAAGCCAAGCCCAACTCTACAGCACAGTCCATGTTCGTCCATGTCTCCGTCATGAGTAGCATATCTAACTCATGTTGTTCAATCGTGAGGGCAATCTCCTCATGATGTGAGCACAGTGACCTAACGTTCAAAAGGCCACAACTAAAGGAGTCTGTCTGTGATGTAGCAGGTTTACTGGACGGGGGACTAATATTAAGGCCTAGCAGTTCGTCACGAGAGTAGGTAAATGTATCTCGTGGACGGGATCCAGAGGTACCGGCCCCCGGCACGTCCGTTGCGCGAACGGGCGCAAACGGGCTTACCTCTGGCGCACCTCCGGCGCCCCTACGGCGCACCCGCTGCGCACCGTTGCTGCGCACCTGTAGAGCAGCCATCTTAAATGGCCGGCGTGAAAGGTCACGTGGGTCCTGGCAGGGCGAGTGGCTCTCCCTCACCCAAGATGGCGCTCCGTGAGGAGAAAACCTTCTCCCCACTCCAAAATGGCGCTCGAAACCGGCGCGATGCTGTGCAGTGCCCCCGAGTCCCTTCTACCCCACAAAATGTGGGAGTGCAGCAGTTATAGTGAGGGTAAGTGCTCCCTTAATTCCCCCTAAGCGGCTGATACAAATTAATACACAAAGCGCGATCGCGCGACGCAAATCAAGATTAGGCTAATGTTTAAAATTATTTAAAAAGTTGGAAATGCAGGAGGAGCGTTAACACGCAGCGCTATAGCAAGAAATTCAGAGTCAGCCTGAGAGAGGTAGGAGGTCCTACTTATATTACCTCCTCCTCCAATGCGTGGGTCCTGGCAGGGCGAGTGGCTCTCCCTCACCCAAGATGGCGCTCCGTGAGGAGAAAACCTTCTCCCCACTCCAAAATGGCGCTCGAAACCGGCGCGATGCTGTGCAGTGCCCCCGAGTCCCTTCTACCCCACAAAATGTGGGAGTGCAGCAGTTATAGTGAGGGTAAGTGCTCCCTTAATTCCCCCTAAGCGGCTGATACAAATTAATACACAAAGCGCGATCGCGCGACGCAAATCAAGATTAGGCTAATGTTTAAAATTATTTAAAAAGTTGGAAATGCAGGAGGAGCGTTAACACGCAGCGCTATAGCAAGAAATTCAGATGGAGATGAGATGGAGATGGTAATTTCACCAGGGGTATTTTGATTGCGCTAGATACTGGGAGGTGGAGTAAAAAGGTGCTCTTATATTTGGAGCGGCATTTAGTGTAGAAAATATAGTTCGTTTTAATGGGGACGTGGGGATGTGGTAGTTGTCTTAAATGAGGGCTTCAGGATGTTTGATTAGAAATTTATGTTTAAGGTTCTTTTTGGCATTTTCCGAGAGTAAGGGAGGATAAGGAATGGTCCAAGTGTTGGGTTCGTGTTTGGTGAGAGCGGGGTGAATGTCGGTTAGGGCATGAGGGGGGGTGGTGTGTGGGTGGTATTGAGGAGGGACATGGTGGTGAGGTTTGGCTGGGGGAGAATGAGGGAGCGGGTAAAGAGAGGGGGGTGAAGTTTAGAGAAAGGAGGTTTAGGTAAGCGCATGGAAGGAGAGGGTGTGGGAAGGTGGGAGGGGTTAGATTATGGAGTCATGGCAGCAAATCCGGGGGTGGTAGGAGTGACCCGGGTTGAGGGGGAAACAAGAGAAATTAAGGGTGAGGTATGGGTGGATGGGGTATATTAAGATTAGGAAAGGTTGCCAATAAAGAGCGGGGGAAGGCAGAGGTTGGTGCCCAGGTTGACGTTGGGAGATAGAAAGATATCGAGGAGGGCAGTGGGTAGTGAAAAGGGTTAGAGGAGGTATGCTGGAGGGTTAGAGTGATGACAGATTCAGAGTTCAGGTAGGCTGTGGTGTTACATTGTGGATAAAGAGTAGAGAAGATTTTGATTAAGCCGAGAGGAGTATTGAATAAATGGGGAGGTGTGTTGAAATGCAAGTAGATAAAGAAAAACAGTAATAGTAATAAACATACGAACGAGTCGGGTAGTTAAGGTGCATACATTGGTCGATGAAATAGCATTCGGTCGGTCCTAATACCGTTGCAGGTGGGGTACTGGAGCATAAGTCATCAGCTTAGAAGTTGTGGAGAAATGAGTGACAGGGAGTGAGAGAAGAGAAAGACAATAGTTTAAAGTTTTATAGGAACAATACATTCAGTATCAGGTACATGCAGACTTAGTAAGAAATGCCATAAGGAGGAATGAAGGAGGGAGAGATCATAAAGAGGAAGAAGAGAAAGAAAATGTGAGTGATAGGGGAGGATCTCCACGGGGACAGAACAGAGCAGGATGTTAAAGCGACATTGCGCCTACCTATGCAACACGATGGCAGAAAAGATAGAACTCTGTGGTGAGATTCGTTGGCTGAGGAATCAGGGAAGATGTGTGCTTAGAGTGTGTGTTTAGAGTGAGTCAGTCCAAGATGGCCGCCTTATTGACAACCAGTGTCTGTTCCTTGGGGGGAGATCCTCTTTCGCCTTCTAATAGTAGGATCACAGTGGGTGTAGTCTTTCAGTGTTGAAGGTGGACCTTTAAGGGGGATCTGAAAAAGTAGTCCTATGTTAGTTTTCCAGCTGAGAGCATGTCCTGCCAAGACCATATATCTGAGTTAAAATTAAAGAACTAGTGCTGCCATGTTGTCAATCTGTAAAGGCAAATACTTATTTGAGAAACAGGGAATAAAATGGGAACTGGATCAAGTGTGGAGAATGACTCCGCTGCCTTGGATCCTTCGATAAGATGAGAGGGGAAATCCGGTCCACAGGACAGCGCTCAAACAACGATGCTGGTCTAGCCCCACTCACCGACCCTCTCATGCAGACGTGGTCGCTAGGGGGGAGACCAGAGATGTGTCCGATGGCACAGCAAACGAAGCAGAGGTTTACGTTCTGTGCCCCGTCACAAGAGCCCCGTGTAGCCAGGGGCTCCCCGCAGTCATCCCTGGCCCTCGAGGGCAGATCCAGTGTCTTACTCCCAAAATTGGTCTCTGGGCCTAGGGATTGAGGCAGGCAGAGTTCTACAGGTCTGCTGAGACTGGCCGTGTCTGCGACCAGGGTCTTATTTCCAGCGGTCACACGGCAGACGAAGTGGGGTCCGGTCAGCTTCGAGGGTGTCCAACTCCACTCTCCGCCGAATAGGGATCTTGGAAAGTTCAAGAGGGGTCCTGGGAAGGAGATCGGGATGGCTGCCTCACAATCACCAAATTTGAGAGAATGCAGCTCCCGGCCGTTTGCTCTGCCAAGTCCACTCAATCATCCCAGCCGGAAAAGAGGTAAGGGGCGAGAATGCTGCAGACGTAATTCCATCCTGTTACACCAAAGCGTTCATGATTCATTCTAGTTGCTCTGTGTGTTCGATGCAAGCCTCGGCTCAGGGGCTAACAGGGATATATCACAAAAAGCAATCCCCAGCCATTGGAGGCTAATCCTGTGTGCGCATCACCAGGCGGCCATCTTTGTGCCTGCATGTGAGGCCCAACTGTATTTCTTGTTAGAGACTGGTACATTATTTAAACCATCAGACTGGAAAACTGAACAAGAGGAAGGCATCAAGAGTTGTGGGCAGAATGAAGAAGGGAAACATGAAAAACAGAGAAAAGGGAGACAGCAAGAAGAGAAAGAACCTGGAAGAGTGAGATAATGTGGAGGGAGAGTATGTTGGTGGATGAAGGAGGCAGGAGCTGAAATCAAATAGGCAGCCTTGGTATTCAACAACCCAGCTCCGCCATGGATTCCCTCACTACCACCCTTTAATAGGTCTGCTCAAGTCTCCATAACTACTCTCTCAGATGCATTTAATTAGTTATAGAGCGCCACTCATACAAGTGCAGGGTGTCAGCACTTTACATCACTCACACTACACAGAGGCAGTCAAGCATAGGTGTGTAAATCTGTGTATAGGAAATGTTACATAAAACTGCAGGGTGTAGGAGTCACATGTTATCCATACTTGAAGCAAATGTATATCTGTCTCCCACAATAAGGTCACTACCTCAATATTTGGCTCAGTAACGTTCTTCCAAAATTAAGCCCATTCTGAACACTTGGTAGATTGGCTGTGAGCAGGCGGGCTTAACTTTACAGACAGGTAGGTAAAGCATTTAAAAATATCAATTCAATAAATAATTGAGACACAACACACAATAAAAATCTGTTGGAAGCCAGAGCCTCAGTCCCCCACCACTGTCACCAAATGCGAGACCCAGGACTCCTCACTCAACATTAGGCCAAGTAAGGACACCGTTTGAGATAGCCCTGCTTACACCCTTAGTAGCTTGGCACGAGCAGCCAGGCTTTTATCTCCAAGGCACGAGTGTACGGAATGTGCAATCACACTCACAGCAACCCACTGGTGAAACCACAAATGGACTCCATACAAGTTTGATAAAAACGAGTATAAACTTTTTAAAAAAAGATATATGATCAGACCACATATTAAAAAAGCCAACATATAATAAAGGGTAATATTCGTTCCGGCTGGCTTGTAGGTTTAAATCCCAACCAGTGCTGTCCAAATGCTATGCTGGTCGTAATGCTAGAATCACATACGTTGCAATGGACAAACAATAGTGCACTGCGTAACGATACAATCCTGTGTTTGGCAAAGGAGAAATAATACAATGCTTAACGATACACCCCTGTAACTTGCAATGGGAGAAATATTGCAATGCATACGGCTAAAATCATGTACTGCGCAATGAAGGAATAAGGCAATGCATCCCACCCCAATCACGTACTTTGCAACAAAGAAATATTGCAATGAGCACCGCTACAATTATGCACCTTACAATTAAGGAATAATGCAATGCGTAGCGCTACAATCGTGGACTTCGTTATGCAGAAATAATGTCCGGCGTCATAAGACAGTCCAGCAGTTTGTTAGCAGCAACATTGGCAATGTGTATTACCACAATCAGCCTCTTCGATAACAGTTGCCGCCCACACGTATCGACGATGACAGAAAGTACAGCCTTTGACTCTGGCCGCAGTACTGCCACTCCTTTTGTCAGTACGGGCCCCAATCTGAGCCGAAGCAAAGGCTCACGTTCGCCAGAAGGAATGAGAGGCCGAGAGAGTGTCCCTCCGAGCCCGCCTCCTGCCCAGGTAGTTCACCTGGGGGCATGACCTCCTATTTCAGCAAACTGGGCCTTCCATGCAGAACTTTCTCAATGGGCATCAGCGGCTCGGCCTGGCAGCTCAGCTCCTCCGGGGCTGCCAGTCTGGGCCGCGACTGTTAGGAAGGTCTCAGGTGGCCACAGGGCACACATACCCACGCCTCTGAAATTACATTACTCCGGGTGCACATTCCTCACAGACCCTCCGGGTCTCCACTGGCACGAAGCCACACACAATGCTGATAGGACTTCACGTCGACTTTGAGTGCACATTCACCAGGCTCTCCTTCCAGCAGTCTCAGTTGACACCAAGACAAGCACACCGCGCTGCAGAGACTCACTTTCATCCGGTGCACGCAATGATTAGCCGATCACCTCCACAGTCCCAGGTTTCACCAAAGCACGCACACTGCTTCACTGAGACTTACTCCAACTCCAGTGCCCCGATATCCAGGTGCTCTTCACCAACGCCTTTGGCCGCACCCCGACATGCTCACCGTGTCTGAGCCTCACTTCTCCTCTGGTACACTCGATGGCCAGGCGCTCTTCACCAGCGCCTCCGGTTCACACCAACATGCATCCTGCGCATCCAAGACTCACACCACTTTCAATGCACCAATTGACCAGGTGCTCCTCAACAACACCTCCTGTGCCCCATGACACGCACCCTGTGCGTCCAAGACTCCCTTCACCTCCGATGCACATGCTGACCAAGCGCTCTTCACCAGCGCTTGTGGTGCACCATGACACACACCCTGCGCATCCGAGTCTCACTTCACATCCGATGCACACGCTGACCAGGCGCTCTTCAGCAACGCCTGCAGTGCACCACGACACGCACCCAGCGCTTCTGAGACTCACTTCATCTTCGATGCACACGTTGACTAGGCGCTCTTCACCAATGCCTCCTGTGCACCATGACACACCCAGCACGTCCCAGCCTGACTTCGTGTGTCCAAGATCACAGGGCACACCTTCCGAGGGTCTCAGGCTGCCACAACACGCACCCACCGCGTCGCTTGAAACTTCTCCAGAAACTTTTATGTTCCTGTGTTTCCAAACAGGGAGCCAGCTCACCTCGGGCCCTTGGGGTAACAATGAGAATTGATAGTGGACAACCCAGTATACCCTTGAGGGTTTGGGCAAAGAGTATTATGGGGTAAAGATACCTTCAAGGGATTTTAATAGACACAGGAATTTTGAAATCACTTAAAAGATGAGATCGTGTGGGCTTAGTGATTTGGACCCACTAATGCTGGTTATGCAACAACAAAAATGACATATATTCAAAGCTGTTACTTGTGATTAATCAGGCAGGAGAGACTGCTGTATCATTCGCTGCGTGAGGACGGACTCTGACACATTGAACTCAGAACTGGCTACCTCACTGAAAAAGATTTACAAGAAGGCGTCGCTATACCTTCAAATGTGTAAGGGAATCCTTTAAAATTAACGAGGACCCCGTCCCTAAACCCGTGGTTTCGGAAACGACTGACTTAACAGATACCGCCAATGCATTTTTAATCTCTATGTTGCAAACTATTCCATCTACCTGGGACACCTGTTGGCTCCCATAAGGGTACTTCAGCGCAATACGATAATTCTTGAATCGGTATCTGCGCTAGGAAATTGACTTTATGATCCGGACGCTTGCATGATTGACACATGCGCCTACATGATTGAGGGTACTCAAGATATGAAATCCATGTCCTGAGGATGGTCTCCTACACGAAAGAATAGAGACCGAAACGTCGACTGTGGCTTTATCTACCATTGAATATTTAATTAATTTTGTGTTAGGTAAAAAAGCTTGAGCAATTGATGTAACAAGGGCTGTTGGATTAATGGTTTTACCCTTTTACATCTTTGCTGTTTATCTTGTATCCAACTTTTTAACTTGATTTGAAAAAAAGATTAAATACTCTTTGTTTAAATACACCCGTTTTTCAATCTCTTTTTGCTCTCTCTCCTGACTGATTACTCACAAGTAACAGCTTTGAATATATGTCATTTTTGTTGTTGCATAACCAGCATTAGTGGGTCCAAATCACTAAGCCCACACGATCTCATCCTTTAAGTGATTTCAAAATTCCTGTGTCTATTAAAATCCCTTAAAGGTATCTTTACCCCATCATACTCTTGGCGGTAACAAGACACAGCATGAAGCGCAGTCTTCTTCAAGCAGGGGGACCCAGCGCACAAAGCACAGCGCCAACAGCCTCTTCCTTGGTTAAAACAGCAAACTGCAGAGCAGCCCCAGATCACAAAGCAAGGGTCGGTCCATCCCAGCAGTCTCTTCAGTTGTTCCTTCCTTAGCAGAGGTTCCTCTTGATAATGAAATGGGTCCAAGCCTTTTGGGTCTCAATACAGTTCTATTCCAACGTTCAGGGGTCTCAGCTCTTAGTTATACCCATAAATGTCTTTGAAGTTCATTGTGCTCAAGGGTCCCTGACCCCTTCTTAAATCAGTTCTTGGTGTCTCCCTCCTAGTGTCACCTTTCTCCCTTTGATACTGGGGTCTGGATCCTTAATCACTCAGTTACTGGGGTCTGGCTCTTTAATCACTCAGCAGGAGATGGGTCAATTGTTTTATAGCAGCAACCCAGGCCTCTTCACCTCCCGGGGCATTTCCTCCGCCTACTCTCCAGATGCAGGTCAGTCTGGTGCCATCTCAACCCATCCCCGGGTCAAGACCTCCCCCAGCTCCTCTCACCTCTCCGATCCAGACAGTCAATCCACATTCAGCAGAGACACACAGAAATGCTTAAAGCACAAAACTCAGCCACTTTCTAAAAGAGTGGTTTCTGAACACACAGTGCACCTCTCCATTTGAAACCAATGGAAAACTAGGCTAACAAACTAACCCTGGGCGTAGTTTGCGTAGTCACGCTACTCAAATCTATTCGAAGAAGTTATAGCGCTACTCGAGCTACACGAGCAGGCGTATTTGCTTGTCAGGCCCGTTCACAGTGCATTTTTCTTGTTTGGGATCGCGTTGTGTATGTTCGGGATGCTGTTTGCGGGCTCAGGGATAGTCTCTCGCAAACTTGCCCATGCGGTCACCTATGGGCGTGGCCATCTTGTTTTACAATTATCCTGCCTGTTCACGATGCCATTATTTCATGATCTTGGTCCCGTATAACGTGTCCCGATGCACATTTCATGTTCGGAAACGCGTTTTACTTGTTCATAATGCTTTTTGCATGCTCGGGGGAAAATATCGTACAAACTTACCCACAAGGTCGCGATCGGTTCTGGGCCTGCTTTTCTATCCTCCCTCAATCTTTGCAATCCTTAGTTTTTTACACTGTTTCTCTGATTTTTTGTATTTATTACCTATCTCTCTCTCTGTCCCTAAGTCTATATTATGCATTTTATTTCTACTTTTACTGTGTTTTTATTTACTTTTCTACTGTTTTATATTACTTCCTTCTTTAAGCTTCTACTTCTCCCCCTCACTTCATGTTTTCCTTCTAACTTTTCTTTTCCACCTCCTACACACCCCAGAACAATGGCGAAGGGTAGCACTACCGGCTCCAAGGGCAAGGTGCCTGCGCCCAAGAGCCGCCTGCCTTGCGACAGACTGCACCCTGCAGTGGTGCAGGCCCAGCAGCTTTTTTGCGAGGTGGAGATTGCTGCCCTTGTTTTTTTGTGCAGCACCACCTCCCCTTGACCTTGGCAGCAGGCGGCAGGCCAGGCTCCGGGTACCTTACCCAGGAGCGTCACCGTCGGTGGGCGAAGGTGCACTGGGCAGTGTTTAGCTGTTCAGGGGTCCGGCGCACCCATAACCAGCTGGCCCACCGGGGGTCAGACATCCTGGACCAGGAGCAGGACCTGCTGGATCTGCTAGGAGTCGAGGTTGTGGGACTTGGTGAGTAGCTAAGCTAACATATAGTATAAGTATTGTGTATAATTTTTTTATGAACAACAAGAATACTACTGCTTACATTGCAGGTAAATTACGTTTCAAAATCTTCTGTGATTGTAGGACACAGGTGCTCGGCGCTACTCTTACTTGTTTGCAACTTTGCGCTCGCTTGGGCTGATTATTATGTAAGAGTTTACTTTAGATTACTTAAGTCATGTAATGCTATTGCTAGAGAGACTTTAGTCCTTCCTTTGTCCTCCTGTTAAATAGAGGTGGATGGATTGATACTAGGTTTAGTTAGTTTTAGTTCATAATTTTATTTTTCTGCATGACGCATCCTCTGTCACTGAGTGCTGCTTACCCCAGTCCTTAGGAGAATGTTTTGTAGTTTGTTTAGTGAGTGGTAGGCTTAGCAGTGTCAGTCGGAAGCAGAACATCAGACGCAACCAACTACCAATTTTGTGTATGCAAAAAATGTACGCATGTGTCCTCCATCTCATCTATGCATTTTTGAGGGCTAAAACAATTTGACTGTCTTGAATAGGTGGGCTAGGTCAGGTGGTACTTAGGCTTAGTTAGTATTCTGGAACCAGAATGGAACACTGGATTAATGTTCATAAATAAGTAGACGGTCCGTGAATCCCACAAGCCAGTAGTCGATCTGATTAGATAGGTACATTCTTTTTGCAATTGTTGTTTCCTAAAATGTTTTTTGAGCGTTTTTTTTAAATAATATATTTGTTTCACAGCAATCATTAATGTTTGTCTCTTTCTTTATTCTATCTTACATGATCAGCTGCACCCAGGGGCAAGAAGACGGGTCCCAGTCGGCGGAACAACCAGAGGACCGCTCCTTTACCAAGGGCCCTGCTGCTGGCCAAAGTAAGTCCTCAAGTGGTTAATATTAACAATTATATTTCCCTAACTTTTACTGCACCTTATTTTTTCCAAACTAATAATTCTGGTTCCACTTCCTAATTCTATTTTTTAAAAAAGCATTTTTGATCTTGACTATCTGTTTCTAAATTCTGGTTATCCCTGCCTCTAATTTCTAACTGTCTCTGCTATGACTCTGTACTACTACTGTTAGTCATTCTGTAGCTAAGCTTGCCCAGTTGGCCACTCTTTATTTAAGGTTTTTAGTAAAACTCTGATTTACCAACAGCTCTAGCCACTGAGTCCAGTCCTTTGGGTTGTCCTCTTCTAGTCTTCTTAATCTTGAGGCTTTGACAATCCCACCAAAAAAATGCCCCACCAGATATTTGACTATTTTTGATAGGAAATAGTACATGCTGCTACTGTTTTGGGGATTCTGCACAGCCACATACAGAACTATGCACAAGAAAATAGGATGTTGGTGATGGGAGGTTGGACCGTCCTCACACCTCAGTCAGAACCCACAATCCCCTAACCGACTAGCTATAGTGTCTCATTAGGTCCCCGAAACACCACTACCCAATGATTACACAGCCCAGCACCCTTTCGCTCACTCACTCGTGTAAGTCCACCCCACCACACCAAATAACACAGAGTCTATGTGTAAGTTCAAAAGGTTTATTTTCAACTAACAAGCTCTGTACGTTGTTCTATAAATTCAGTGTACTACAGCCAGCTCCAACAGCAAAATGCATAAGATTAAAACAATAAACATTGTTACAAGTGCATGATAGAAGACAAAAAATCTGTGCGAATTCTGGGAGACCCCTCACCATAGAGCGTAGAAGTACTGGTTACATGCATCATAATCTCTGCAAATCTCTATTTCGTAGAACTGAATCTTTCGCCTGTTATGAGAAAAATGGTGCGAGTTAGATAGTATAAAGCAAGCATTTCTCAGTCATGCCAAAAAGTGTAACATGTTATGGCTAAGCAATACGGATTAACTGAACTCCATAACAAAGTGGCTTGTTTTTCCGACCTCTTGTATGCAACGCTCAGGCAGTAGCTTTATGAACTCATGTGGGCTCATATGGCCGAGATACCCGTCACCCCCTCTCAACACACTCCCCAAGGATGGGAAACCGGAAACAGTTCTGAACTTTTGGAAGACGGGAGGGAGTGACCCTCCCGGCCGTATTTATTAAAATATGAAACAAAATTAAAACATTAAAATAACAGTTTCATATTAGGTACAATTTCATTACCACATTGCGATGTTTGGCTAACCTTAACATATTCTCTAATACAAAGGTTCTCCTAGCCGAACTAACATCCTACAAAACATTAACTTGACATTTTGAAATTGTACATCCTAACGTTTAAGGGCCAACGGCAAGGTCGTAACCGGTGTCAAGATCCCTAAACCAGAAATATCCCCCTCACTTGTGAGGGGCGACCGCACAGAGGTGTACCTCAAGTGCAACTACCAATTTCCCTTGACTTGGGGGCCCCAATAAACTCGACGCCACTTAAAGGTCGTCCGAGGACTCGTGTGAGGTATCTAGAAGGTAGCGTAGACCCCCTCCCAAACCCCACACAACTTACCACATCTGCCGTCGCAGATATCCTGGCCCCGGGAAATTCCCCAGGAGGGGGCTGTAGCCCCTCCTACCCAGGAAGGGGCCTTGACCGCCTTTCCTTTCCTTTCGGCGTCCCATCCTTAGAAGGGACCGCCTACCCGTTGAGGGGCCAATGGCCACCTCCCTCGAGCGCTCCCATCCGTAATGGGTGACGCCCACTCATAGGGATCTACCAATTAGTGCTCACCGATCATGACCTTACCGCCCGACCAAAAATAAATACGACAATTTAACTAAAATCACTCAATTACAAAAACCATAACCATTTCACGTGTGATTACTGATCAATACTAGTGCAGAATTACTTTATTTGAAAAACATACTGTAGCTGACCATTCTTTATTGCATACTCAAAATTACACGACAATCACCACAACCTGCAAGAAATAGAATTACCACATCAAGCTTTATTCAAAAACAACTGGCTGTCCTCAGGGGCCGGTGGGTGGGTCAAAAATTGGCTCTTCGTTCCGTCTCGAGCTCACGTGCAGCGAGGGGGTGCAGCTTCAGAGCACAGGAACAAGAGGATGCGTTCCTGGCTTGTTGCTCCTTTTATCCGTCTTCAGGGCGGGCGTAAACCCGCCCCTGCCTGCCCCTAGGGCGTGGCCGGCCGCGTCAGTGTCTAGGCCAGCCCACTTCAGAGCGGGAAAAAGCGCGCCCCGGCTACGCCGCTTCGGGCATACCAGCCGAGGCTCGCCTCCCGCCCATAAAATGGCTTCCCGGGGGGCTCGTGGTACTCAGCCATACGTTCGGGGGGACCGAATGGTCGCCCCTTTCCATATGGCCGAGATACCCGCCACCCCCTCTCAACACACTCCCCAAGGATGGGAAACCGGAAACAGTTCTGAACTTTTGGAAGACGGGAGGGAGTGACCCTCCCGGCCGTATTTATTAAAATATGAAACAAAATTAAAACATTAAAATAACAGTTTCATATTAGGTACAATTTCATTACCACATTGCGATGTTTGGCTAACCTTAACATATTCTCTAATACAAAGGTTCTCCTAGCCGAACTAACATCCTACAAAACATTAACTTGACATTTTGAAATTGTACATCCTAAAGTTTAAGGGCCAACGGCAAGGTCGTAACCGGTGTCAAGATCCCTAAACCAGAAATATCCCCCTCACTTGTGAGGGGCGACCGCACAGAGGTGTACCTCAAGTGCAACTACCAATTTCCCTTGACTTGACGGGGGCCCCAATAAACTCGACGCCACTTAAAGGTCGTCCGAGGACTCGTGTGAGGTATCTAGAAGGTAGCGTAGACCCCCTCCCAAACCCCACACAACTTACCACATCTGCCGTCGCAGATATCCTGGCCCCGGGAAATTCCCCAGGAGGGGGCTGTAGCCCCTCCTACCCAGGAAGGGGCCTTGACCGCCTTTCCTTTCCTTTCGGCGTCCCATCGTTAGAAGGGACCGCCTACCCGTTGAGGGGCCAATGGCCACCTCCCTCGAGCGCTCCCATCCGTAATGGGTGACGCCCACTCATAGGGATCTACCAATTAGTGCTCACCGATCATGACCTTACCGCCACAGGCCGGATAGTTGACCGGCTATCCGGACCCCCCACACACTCCTACCTAAAGGTCATGTCTTAACGTCCCCAGCCAAGCTATCAGGTCTCCTATGAGTAACTCGTTCCCCACCCGGGACAAATGAACACCATCACCTAAATACATACTGTCCCCTTTAAAACAACCATGCGAAATAGAATGCAGTGTACTTGAACGGAACAATCGACTCACTTTATTATTAATCTTCCTTACTGAATGATTCAGAGCAGAAACTGAAAGAGCCCCCCGCCACACTTTTCGCGGGATCAAATGGGACCATGCGATTGTGCACCCTGGAACTCTTCTCGCTAACCAACTTACAGTGGAAAGCATTGCCTCAAGAAGTAGTCGTCTACCAGTGGACACCAAATCGTTGCCCCCAAGATGTACTATGACTATAGCCGGCGGTGACCTCGTCCGCCCTAACAAACCCTCAAAAAATGATTGAAACTGGTCAATACAGAGCCCGCCCCTTCCGTGGAAGGACACACTGTACCCGTATTCTACAGCCACGTGAATCATGTCACCTGCTTTGAATACGTCCGCGGCCCGCCTCACGTATGAGTGGCCCACGACCCACACCTCCTTTTTCACAGCCGGTGATGTCTGACCGCTGACCCGGTGTTGGGTCGACTGCACAGTCAGCCCCGCCTCGTAGGCTTGCGCAACTGAAAACCAAACAAAGACAAGAAGCGTGAGTACATCATTACAGCTTCACAACATGTGCAACCGCACATACCTTTTATAACAGTTCGAGGACCAACGCCCCACACGTTTAACTTGTTCGACATTCAGACCCCTGGCTGTAGCCTCTGTAGCAGCCCCTATCCGAAAGGAATGGGTCCCAAACTCGCCGGGGTTCAAGGCCGCAGCGGAAATTGACATCGCAAGCACCCGCTGAAACTGAAACCTCGTCAATGGGGTGGTGTCAGCGTGTCTCAACAAGGTCCCTCCCCATGATGCCACCCTTTGCGCTAAATAATCCTCTACGCAACTTACTGGGCACATGGAGGACCCGGGAATCCTTTGTATGATTATGCAGTCCCCCATCGCACCCTGGTCGGTCTTGGACCTGACAAATGAGATGGACATTGTCTCCCCTCTGACCTGAACGTGCTCTCGGCACAGTCCCCCCGTCACATCCCGCTTGTTCCTCGCTACTAGTTCGCTTACCCGCATAGCCCCATGGAATGCCAGCGCAAAAGCGGCTCGGAATAACACTGTTTCATACTGGGATGAACACGTTGAAGGGAGTACAGATAATAACAGGGCCAGCCTATCCAGACCTATCGGGCGCCTTTCATCTACTCTGCGACCCTCAAGGCGTTGCCACCCACGTAGCGCTTTTTGTACAACGAAAGACGCTGTCGGGTCCTGGATCCCATAAGCCCTTGCCACAAAGGAAATGGCTGCCCGATGCCTCTGGGCCGTAGCCACAGTTTTGCCTGCCTGATGTAAAGACAGCAAAAAATTTACCACCCACTCCTCCTGGCCCCAAAGTTCCCCTCCAGCAGTCCCCAAAAAGGCCAAATAGGAACGGAATGCCCCTTCATATGCCTTCCTTGTCCTGGGTGCTAAACTCTCTCCCACGAGGTTTCGTAGTTCGGGGCACCGAGAGACCAGAGAGCTTCGGGAAAGGGTGCCGCCACCGGGTCCGCTGTGGGCAGAAAACCCCAGAAGGCCTGCATACGGAAACGAGAAAGCGCATCAGCCGCTTGGTTCATCACCCCCGGCACGTGTCTCGCCTTAAATAGAACATTCAATTGCATACATAACAAGACAATTTCTTTGAGCAGCCTCAGGATCCATTTGCATCGTGCCGCCTGGCTATTGATACACTCAACCACGGTCATGTTATCAGACCAGAATACCACAGAGTGATCTCTAAACCCCTCAGGCCAAGTTTTCAGGGCCACCAGAATGGGGAACAGTTCAAGAAAAGCAATGTTACTCGTCAGCCCACCCTCATGCCACCATGACGGCCATTTTTGAGCTGACCATTGTGTGACAAATATGGCGCCAAAACCAATGCTCCCTGCCGAATCTGTCCACAGGCCCAGCTCCTCAGAGGACACCGCCGGTTTGTTCCAGACAACTCGACCATTGAAATCCGCCAGAAATGCCAACCAAATGCGCATGTCCTGGCGAACCTCGGCCGAGAGCCTCGTGCGATGGTGACCCTCCTTCAGGCCGACCATGGCCTGAGCGATCGAGCGGGAAAAGGGGCGGGCCATCGGTATTACTCTCAGGGCAAAATTCAGCTGTCCCACCAATTGTTGTAATTGCTGCAACTTAACCTTAGACTGACTAATACACGTCTCCAGGGATGCCCTGAACCTGAGCACTTTTTCTCTTGGTAAACGAAAACAACCCTCATCCGAGTCGAGCTCGATCCCCAGAAACTCGAGGCAAGTCGAAGGACCCACCGTCTTACCGGGTGCCAATGGCACACCAAAATGATTCATTAAGACACAAAATTCATTCAAGGCCTGACCACATTCCGGATCCCCGGCTGCCCCTAGAAACAAAAAGTCATCGAGATAATGCATAACCTGATGAAACCCCGTCTTCCTTGTGAAGACCCATTGCAGGAAACAACTGAACTGCTCAAAATAGGAACAAGATATAGAGCACCCCATTGGCATACATCTATCCATGTAATAGTGTCCCTGAAACATGAAACCAAGAAGACGCTGATCGTCTGGATGTACCGGGAGCAACCGGAACGCTGACTCGATATCAGATTTCGCCATCAGCGCACCGGGCCCTAGGCGATTCAATATGGCTACGGCCTCATCGAAAGAAGCGTACCGAACTGAACACACTGCCGGGTCTATCGCATCGTTTACGGAAAGACCACGTGGGGCCGACAAATTATGTATCAGCCGAAACTCACCCGGGTCCTTCTTGGGGACCACCCCTAAAGGGGAACAAACAAAGTTAGCAACCGGTGGAACGTTAAACGGACCGGCGACTCGACCTCGAGCCACCTCTTTCCCAATCTTCTCTTGTACCACGGTCGTGTGCTGCAGGACTGATATTTGGTTTCTACATTTCGCTAAACCCTGAAACTCCCCCACTGGGATGCGGAAACCATATGAAAACCCGTTTCGTAACACCCCAGCGGAAGCGTGATCCGGGTATTCGCTGAGCCAAGGAATCATTGCCATGGTATCAATCGGAGTAGGTAAAGGCGCCCCTCGGACTATTTCAGACCTGTTTGGCGCCTCCTCTACCCCCGTTATCACCAGTTTTGGCTCTGCACATGGACTCAGGATGGGACGCTTGCCCACACCCACTACATTCGTGCCTAAATTTGCATGACCCCTGGGGCCTCGTACATTTACCCCTGTTAAAATTCCAACAACTCCCCTTTTTACCTGTGGTGCCGTTCGGCCTGGAGTGGTATTCGTTACTCGCGCTTGATCGAAAGGGGGTTCCAGAATATTGGCGGGAGGACTCCCCCACACTACTCCCTACCAATGGCAAATTCAACATACCAGTATCCGCCATTTTCGACCATGACACAGAATCGTAACAATCCCAAGTTAAGTTTTTATCATGTTCTTTCGCTTTTCTGAAAATATTATCGTAACAGAACCACTGATTGCCCCCATGTGACACAGAATACCCCATGATCCGTGACTGATAAATCGGCAATTCAGACAGCAATTCGGGCCTACGTTCGCCCAGGATGGATGTAAAAATCCCCCACGCCTTGCCCCAATTGCCAATGTTTTCATTTACCTTGAAGGCGGCCATCTTTGCGCGCCAAACACCCGGATGCATGAGCTCCTTTTGGCTCTTAACATATTCCATCTCATAATGATCGGTAAGCAACGAGAAGATGTTTACATACTCATCTGCCCATATCTTCTCCTTAATAGCTAGAGGGACATGTTGACCCAACTTTTCCCTTCGTGACGGGGCAGACTCATCCCTCGCAATCGGCAATGGCCGCTTACCTGAACCGGAAGCTGTATCTGCGGCTGAGCCTATCCCAGGTGGCTTTCCTCCTGCCGCGGCCGGCGTGATAACTGGCGATGCTGCCTTCGCCGCCTCCCTTGTTTCACGCAGTTGCCTCATCAAAACCCGTGCGTCATCAGCCGTGGCGCCCTCGTTATTTTTACCCAACCACGCTGCTAATTGTGCTGCCAGCTCGGGCGGCATATCCTCCCCGGACACAGGGGTGACCACCACGGGAATCGGATTCCCCTCCGCCGGCACCGGAGTTGGCTCTTGGAGTGGGGTACAGGGAACCGGGATGCCCCCTCCAGCTGCTCCCCTTCTGGGCCTCTTGCCTTTTCCTCCCGGAGCTGCTCCAGCCAACGGACGTTTCGGCCCCTCTTCTCCATCTTTCTCCGCCATTCGCTTCTTTAGGTCGGTCACCTCCTTCATAAGAACACGCAGCATCTGGTCGGTAGTCATTCGCTTTCCGACTTTCTTAGGCATTCTCCAACAGAGTATCTGAAAGACAAACAAGAAAGATTACCACACTCAAAATTGGCTCTTCGTTCCGTCTCGAGCTCACGTGCAGCGAGGGGGTGCAGCTTCAGAGCACAGGAACAAGAGGATGCGTTCCTGGCTTGTTGCTCCTTTTATCCGTCTTCAGGGCGGGCGTAAACCCGCCCCTGCCTGCCCCTAGGGCGTGGCCGGCCGCGTCAGTGTCTAGGCCAGCCCACTTCAGAGCGGGAAAAAGCGCGCCCCGGCTACGCCGCTTCGGGCATACCAGCCGAGGCTCGCCTCCCGCCCAAAAAATGGCTTCCCGGGGGGCTCGTGGTACTCAGCCATACGTTCGGGGGGACCGAATGGTCGCCCCTTTCCAAAAGTGTCTTACTGCACAACAAGCTGTGAAGTAACATACCCAAAAGAGTAGACATGAAGCTAAAATGGTTGCATGGCTCAGGCTACCTTTGCGTAGAGTACACTATAATGACCCTAGGGACCATAACACTACTAGTGTCTACTGACTCTACTCTAGTACCCGATTTGGACTAGTGATGTATGTTGTATATAAGTATTAACTTTTTTCGCAATCTTGCTAGTGAAAACAAATAAATAGGGGAGGTGTACAGGCATCTAAAAATGTGTAATGTTTTATCTAAGCGTACCACAGACTACCAGTGCCGGCGGGGCCAGCGGCGATGGCGATGCGGCCATTCCGAAGGGGGCAGGAGATGCAGCACCTTCAGGAGCTACAGGAGGTGAGCTAGCAGCAGCGGCGAGCGGTGGCAAGTTATATTCATTACTTATTGACATTACACTAGCTTGAAGGGTGTTCACTTCACTCACTGTACTGTTGAGACTTATTAAGTATGAAGTTGTAGTGAACATTATACAACGGTTGAAGAAGAAACCCTATACTTAGCATTAGCAATGCATTAGCAATAGCATTAGCAGCGTGAGTTGAGTAACCAACGGCCTCTTCTATCTGACTCCAACTCAGCTGTGAAAGTTTTATGGAGAAGACTAAAAGTCAGATGACCTTTATAGATGTGTTGAACAAAAAGGGAAAGAAGGGTGGAAGGAGGAAGGGCGGGCGAGATGTAATATGACTGGCAGAGAAGGATGCATTGGAAGCATGCATAGGTGGCTGATAGGAATTAGATACATGGGTTGTCGAAGGATGGGTGGAAGGTGAAGGAAGATGCCTGCCTGGGTGGGCGACACAGTATGGGTGGATACTGGATAGCAAGAATCATCAGCGGTGTTTGGGTCAAACTCAATGCCACGGCAAGCAAGGCAGGAGTAGACGCATGGGTGGTTGTTGGTGCAACAAACAAAGGTTTGTTAAGAGATATATAAAAAAGAATGATAGACATTTACTTTGAATGGATGGATGCCTGGATGTTTTAATCATAGACAGCATAGGTGGCGACTGTCACTGGATGCAGAGTCTTAGTTTGAAGAGACTGTAAAAGAAAAGGCGCCAGAGTAGCAAAGCCGAGGGGAATATAAGTTGTATTTTCAGAATACAGTTGACTCACAGTAGTTTGCAAGCACATCATATATATATATATATTGTGTATAGTTATCAAGCTCCTTCCTCCGACTCCGAGGACCACTCCCTACCTATGTTAATTTATTTTTGACTGTGTCAGCCAGCCTACAAAGGGTGGCCTATCTGTTGGTTACACAATCAATCAAAACAAAGTACCTTATGCAGTAGCGGTCAGTGGTGGGAGTGCTGCCGGGCGGTGATGTGAGCAGGGGGAGGGGCAGGGTGGTGGGTAGTAAACTATGGATTACGGCCAAATACAAGTAAGTAAAAATAAATAAAACAAATTTCATTGTGCGCACTGCACCACCAAATGCAATGCAGTGCGCGCAACAAAATTAGTTTTATTTATTTATATGTTTGCTTATCCCCACGTAACTGCCCGGCAGCACTCCCACCACTGACCGCTACTGACCTATGTCGTCGTCCCATATATAAGCAATGATCATTGAATCAGATATTTAATCTGCCTTTTTGTAGTAGCCAGGGCAGGATGAAAGTGAAATTGAGCAATTGCCCTTCATGTAACAGAGAGAGTATGGCCAGTGCCACCCGTAATAGAAACCTGCAGACAGTAGTAAATAAAACTAACATGAGTCTGCGTCATGACTCGTATGTTTGTCTTGGGTGCAAGCTTAGCTGACTGAGCTGGCATGCCGGCTACAACAAGGTTATGTAATTTCGCTAAACTAGAAATAAGAAGAAGACTGGTGTACTGGAGTCCATAGTGCTAGTATAATCCCTGAAACTCTCACAAATGTTTGAGGCAGAGGAAGTGGGAGGATAAATACTTACCACAAATGTTATGTACTGTGCTTGCTGGTGCTACTGTGCCACTATGTGTTGAATTAATTTTGTGTTACTGTTTTGCTAAGAGTATTGGTTACAATATTATTTTTCTTTCTTGATATAGATCCTCCTTCTCAAGAAAAACCAGCATGGAAGGAGTTGGCAGCCAAGGGCCCAGCGCCGGAAACTGGAGACAATCTGCCAAGAGTACCAGCTGCTGGTGGCTCAGGCGGAGGAGGAGTAGGAGGCGGCAGCAGCTGCAGCCTCCTCCAATGCCCCGGGCCCCAGCTAGGCCCCGCCTTTAGTGGTATGGCGCTGCAGTCAGGAAGCCACCCGCTGCCGCAATTCTTTGACATCCAGCACTGCTGCCCCCCAGCCTGGATGCAACTGCAGGGCATTTCGCCGCCACATGCTCCTCCGGATGGCACGCCTAGAGGAGCAGCTAGAGGAGCGGGTCAAGATCCTTGTGGACAAATACCTTAGAGCCCGCCAAACATAAGAACTATCTAGGACCCCATTGGATTGTCCCTTTCTTATCCCTTTTGTTGGTGGGTGGGTATTGGGGGTTGGGGTTTATGGACATTGTTTGGACTTTTTCGTTTTGGAAATTGGTTGGGGTTAGGGAGAGGGGTGGGTCAGGTGTGGGAAGTTTATTTTTGTTAGGGTAATACATTATATTTATACTTAAACATACGATGTGAATGTTTTGTGGGGGGGTACTGTTTTAGGAATTTACATCACATGGTTTGCTTCCTGCTGCAGGGACGCAGCCAGTGTTTGATTTAAATAATCCGCTAATTTTGTAACACACAAACAGATAGATGCGGTACCCCTCACTGAGTTATTTGTCCTACTAGTACTGTCAGTCTCACCTCCTAGTGCAGTATACCTCCCACCAAACTTCTCTTACCTATGATTGATGATGAATAAGTTCAGCACAGCAATGGCTGTATGGTTTCCCAAGAGAATGGAGAGGATGCCATGGTTGTGGTGGTAGCGGTAGACACTGGCAGTAGCATTTGCAAAAAAAAAAAAGAGAGACAGTACCTTGCCTGAGAGTGACTGTGTGAGGAGTAGTAGAATGAAGTAAAGTACAGTACAGAAGAAGACTACCAAACAAACAATATTGCAACTTCTGAAGTAAAATAAAATAAAATGGTGGCGGGAACAGCCTAGTACAAGAAGTTCCAAACTGTATTTGTGTCAAGTTAGTCACTTAACACAATCGTAATTAGTAACCTTTACTGCTGTGTGGTAGGATGTTGATGATGAATCCAATCAATGCCTGCAATTAATTATGATGCATTAGGTCCCTTTGGAAAGAAAATTGGCTTGCACATAGACTAAGCATGGGTGAGCAAGCGTAAGAAGATCCTTGCCCTGCCTTGAAATTGAATTAGTGTTGCTTTCACCACCACTGCCCCAGCAAGCGTGTGATCAATTGTTGGTGTACATTTAATGTAGTAACATCATACCTCAATATAAATCATACAACCCGGGGTAAGAGAGTTAGGGTTTGATGAATGGATGGGAAGGGGTGTTTGGGGAAAGGTTTGAAAAAAGAAAAATACTACACATGGACACAACAAAAGCAAAACACAATCTTGGCAGACGACCATGATCTTATCCAATAAATCTATAAGGGAGAAAAAGAAAATGCATGCATGATGAGGAAGATAACTTGATGGTTCATGAGTAGTACTTACTAACTACTACTAGACAATTAGACAGTACAGGGCAGCAATATATTAATATGCAATTTGCCATGCTTGTATGCCCTCAGAGAGACCCAAAATTACATGTTGTACCATGCCTACTTGTAAAGATATCAAAGAAAATTAAAAATAGTTGTAGGGATCAAGTAGCAAACAAACAACAACACAACACACAGTCATAATGATTGAAGAGAAAAAAGGAATCAAATTAATTCAAAGACGAATGATGAATGATACTAAAGTTACTGTATTATCCTGGTCAAATTGTGGAGTTGAATCTCGTCATTCATCTTGGTCCTCCCTTCCATGGACGCTCCGCACAGTAATCTTGGGTGCCCTGCCTGCCTGATGTAAGGTAAGTGTGAGTTGTTTCTCCCAATATAGCACAGGGTAAAGGCCGGCCTGTAAGTGTAGATGGAAAAACAAAAGGGGTATTGAAAAATCAATGAATAAAAAAAGCATTGATTACGGTCGGTGGAGTGCAAGAAGAGAAGAGAGAACATTTTCAGACTGAGGCGGCTTGGATACATTGTGTCTACTCTGTTTACAGCATTAAGCTACAACAACAACAGGACAGAACAGGTCCATGGCACCGGGCCATGACCCAAACTCCATTTACCTTAAATTTTGACAGAGCCAGACAAAAGGCATGTAGAGCAACCTAGCCTTTTCAAAATTAAACGACTAAATCAATGCTCCGCTGTTAGTCATACCACTACACTCAACTCCACCACTGCACGGACATGCAGGTCTGCTGTGGTTCCTGTTGACTTGTTGTGTTTACCTTTTATGCCACTTCATGAAATGCAGTTATTCCATCAATCATCTCTGATCCAACTGACTGACCGCGTGTAAATATAGTATGGTCATCATCATGGTGTGGTACATGTTGTCCAACTCCAACTCAGTCTGTAGTGACTCCGATTAAGTCCATATTCCATATTAAAAAATTGCAACAGATTTTGGTCTGCACCTGCAGTAGTAGGAGTACAATGTGGTTATTAAACAACAAGGAAACATTGTCTGTCACTTGAGTCACTTTTTTTTTTTTTTAATTTTGTCCTCATTAGCCACATATTTGTTCGAAGGGCGCTCTAGGCACGATACCCAATCTCCTCTGTACCTCTAGGGGGCCGATGAGTGATCGCCTTGTATACCAGAGGACAGAGAGGGTACCTCATGAAGAAAAAGAGCCCTACACGAGTACTCTCCATTCAAGCCATTTGTAGGCAGATAGTCCGTCTACTGGGCGGCATGGGGTGCCTCCCATCGGACAAGGAGATTTTGGCCTAATCAGTGGACCCGGAAAAAAAAATAAAAACCCGGGTTGGCTAACTGGCCCGTCTCCACTCGATCAAGAAGTCCCAAAATCTCACAGAACGGGGGCTGCATAATCTGGTTAGATCTACCTTTGATGTTGTATACAATGAAGACAACCATTCTGCATGTGTCGGAGAATTCGTACTGACCCAGTTTTTACAGATTTCTCTTCTGGCTAATAAAATGGCAAAAAATAGAAATTCCCGTTCTAATCCCTTGATGTTCTGGTCTAGGCCAAAGATGATTAAAGACCATGACAGGGGGATATGAGTTTTGAGAATGGATTCGAGTGATATTTTGATTTCATTCCAATAAGATGTAATACTCAGACACTCCCAAAACATGTGTAAGTCTGAGGCTGCTGGAAGAGAGCATTTACTACAACATTTCCCAGGTTGGAATTTCGAGAGTTTCTTAGGGGAGTAGTATGCCCAGTGTAGTGTAAAGAAATGGCTTCTCCGCAGCCATGCTGGCTTTATGATTTTATACAGGAGGGTAAAAGAATCTACCCATGTGTCCTCTACCTGGAGGTCTCCCTCTCCTCCCCACAGTTTCACCGGAAGGTTAAGCTCGCGCTCTCCATCCTCAATGATATTCCAATAATAAAGTGCGACTTCCTTCCTTCCTGCGGGTTTCTCCACTAGATTTTTTTCTAAAACGCTGTATTGGCCTAGTATCGTTTTTTTTTCTTTGTTTGGGTTCGGAGCCAGCTGGCTAGTTGTATATATACTATCCAGGAAAGTGGTGTTGTTGCTCTGGCTTTAAGTGAGTCCCAGTCTATAAGGGATCCTTCTAATACTAACTCCCCCTATCGTGTTAGACCAGCATCCGTAAGGACCGTTTTTATCGTTTTAGAGTGTTGTAATGAAAGCCCAGGTAATTCCCAAATCGGTGCATAGTTGGAGAGATACCCTATCCCGGTTTTAGACTTGATTTGAGTCCATTCTTTAATGGGGCCCAGTAATGACTTTAGCCTAACTTTTTTGAAGAATTTCTGGTGGCCGAACTTGAATAAGAAGCCGTTCAGCGGAAGATCTGAACCTGCTAGCATTGCCTTAAACATGTTGCCATTTGCATTGTCCAGAGGGATCTTAAGTAGCATCCTGGAGTGGGTCAGATGGAACGCCCAGTCATAGTATTCCAGATCTGGCAAGGCAAGCCCCCCCTTTTCTCTTCTTCTTCTCAGTTTCTTCCACGCCAGTCTGCTTGACTTGTAGCCCCATATAAATGAATTGATGTTTTGTTGGCATTTTGCAAGTTGTTTAGTCTCAAAAATTAATGGGATGGTGTTAAAGATAAAAGTATACTTTGGGAGGATGCTCATCTTAACTAGACTGGTTCTCCCAAAGATGGTAAGTGGGAGGAAAGACCAGGATTTCATCAAAGCTTTAGTCTCACAGAAGATGCGATCTAGGTTATTTTGGGCCAGAAGGTTTAAGTCTTTAGTGATTGTGATTCCTAGGTATCTCATTGAGGATTTTACCTGGAGATGGAGATTTGTGATATTCCAGGCCATAATTTCAGTCTTCCCGGCGTTTATTTCATATCCGGAGAATTTCCCAAATTCCTCTGCCTTCTTTATGATCGTTGGGAATGCCAGGGCCGGGTCCGTTGTGTAGATGAGAATATCATCGGCATATAGCCCGACTTTCTTCTCCCACCCAGCAAAGGAGAAGTGTGGGATGTTGATGTCCTCTCTTATAGATTGAGCAAATGGTTCTACATACAAATTGAAGAGGAGGGGGCAGCCTCTACTAATTTTGAAAGGGTTTGTTCGTGAACCATTAACTAGTAGACAAGCACTGGGGTTATTATATAATAGGCCTATCACTCTACAAAATTTGGGACTGAGTTGAAATTTCTCCATTGCTATCTTAAGATATGGCCAGTTGACCCTATCAAAGGCTTTTGTGGCATCAAGTGTCATAACTGCAAGGGGCAGAGAGAAAGTTGAGGCAATGTCGGCGGCTCCCACTAAATCATACGTTAAATCAGCCATTTGTCGGCCTCTAATAAACCCCTTTTGATCTTCGTGGATTATTGATCCAATCTCGCTACCCAATCGTGCAGCCAAAATTGACGCAAAGATCTTATAGTCATTGTTGAGTAGCGAGATTGGACGATACGAACCGCACTCGGCTGGGTCTTTCCCTGCTTTTGGTATTAAGGCTATGTTTGCTTCCCCCCAGGAACTGGGTGGTGTCTTGCCTCTAATTAGTATACTATTAAATAGGGGCGTTAAGACTGGGGTAAGAGTGGAGTTAAGTACCCGATATAATTCCCCTGGGAGACCGTCTGGCCCTGCGGCCTTTCCCTGTTTTAAATGTTTGATGACATTCTCAATTTCTGTTTCTGTTATTTCCTTGTCGAGGTTTTCCCTTTGGAGCCTATTTAGCTTTGGGAGTGTTACTTTATCCAACCATTCGGTACTATCCTCAGAGTTAGCATCAGTCACTTCGGTGTAGATGTTTTGAAAAAAATCACTGAAGGCTTCGCCAATGGCGAGGTCAGTTGTCCTATTAGTCGTTTCTCCTGCTACTCTCACTTCTTTTATGTAGTTTCTAGTCTGGTCCGTTTTTATTTTCCAGGCTAGAAGTTTCCCGGCAGATTCGCCGTACTCAAAGTGCGAAAGCTTACTTGCCTGCCATTGTTTATTCAATCTCTCTTGAAGTAGGTTGTCCAATTTTTCTTTTAGATCTTTTTTCTCCTCTTGGTTGACTGAGGGGGCTTGGTCTGCCAAATCCAATTGAGTCAGTTCTTGCTCTATTTTTAAGATCGGATTTCTATATTTCTTTTTCCTGTAAGAAGCCCTGTTGGTAATGCAACCCCTTATATAGGCTTTCCAGGCCTCCCATACATTTACCAAAGAGGCAGAGCCAATGTTCCACTTCAAAAAGGAGGCAGTTTCGCATATGAGATACTCTCTTTCCTCTTCCTCTAAGAGTATAGTCCGATCAAAAGAACATGATGTATGGGCTGGTCTCTGCTCTAATTTTAATGTGAAGAGGATAGCTGAGTGATCTGACAAGTGCAAAGGTAGGTATGTTAAGTTTTTAATCTGGTCTTTAAGAGAGAGGCTAAAGAGGGCATAGTCGATTCGCGATTTGTGCCTGTACTTATAATTATGAAAGGAAACCCCCATGAGTTTCACAGCGCTTAGTCTCCAGAGATCAATTAGCCCCAGGTTTAACATGCAGCTTCGGAGCGTATCTCTCATGTTGCTTTGCACTACTGCCCTAGAGCTGGGAGACTTATCCAACTTTGGATCTAACACTAGATTGAAATCTCCCATCCATATTATAGGGTCTGAACAAGTTATCAGGTGATTCTGTATTGTATTTAAGTATGAAGGATCATCTTGATTGGGGCCATAGTAATTAACCATAGTGAGAGGCCTCGAGTACAGTTGGACATTGATTATCAGCCATCTGCCACTAGCATCTGTTTTCCAGTACGTGATATTAGCCCTTACTCCTTTCTTGAAGATAATGGCAGTCCCTCGAATGCTGGCGTTGTGGTCAGTAGTTACGAATTTGTCTACCCATTTCAATTTTTTGAAAATGTCAGTGATCTCATGTTTGTTTAAATGTGTCTCCTGGATCGCCATGATCTGCGCGGGTGAATCTCTGAGATACTGAAAAATGTTTTGTCTTCTGGCCCTTACTCACAGACCATTGACGTTCCAGGATAAGATTCCTATGTCCATCATCTAGGTGTATCCCCCCACTGTCCCACTACTTTTTTTTTTGTGCATGTTTCCTGCCCACCAATTCCTGTTTTCACTGAGCGTTCATTATTGCGCGCCTTCGAATCCATGTTTTTTAAGATTTCAGCATTTGGCATATGAGAACTTTTAGCTTTTTGTGATTTCTCCCCCTACACTCCTGGAAACCCCCCCTCCCACTTACTCTGGCTGGGTGTCTTGCCAGATTGTCGTCCTCCGATGTGCTCCAATCTGTTGCCCTTGTTGTTGCCTTTATCGGTTGATAAACTTGATGTTTTGTGTGTAATAAAATGTTGCTTGTTTTTGTGTTAGCTATAGTAAGTATCTTATTCTGTTAGTCCCCATTAGATTACTGAGGAAGAGTTGAGCTTGTATACATTTTCTTATTAAAGGTTGGCATAATGGAAGAGTAGAAGGGGGTGTTCCAATACTAAGATTCTCTTTCTCTCTTTGAAATTTCCCTCCCCCCCTTTCATGTCTATTATTGGTTTGTTTATTTGATTTTTATTTTATTTTGTTTTCCCAGATTCTCTTTACTCCCCCTTTTTTTTTAAATTATTTTTTATATCTTTTCCTCCTTGGCTCCATTAGTATCTCTTAACTCTTCGTTATTTATTTACTGGCTGCTGATGGATGTACTGGCATTTTTGCGGATTGGCTAATAGAGGCTATTAGTTCATCGGCCTCGAGAGGTGTCTTGATGTTGTACATCTTGTTGTTGTACATTATCTTCAGGAAGGTGGGGAATCTCATCTGTGCAGTGGCTCCCAGTTCTCTAAACTTCTCCATTCTCTGACCTAATTCCCACTGCCTATCCAATGTGGTCTTGGATAGGTCTGATCTAACGTCAAAATGGAATTCTGTGATTTTCAGGGTCTTGTTTTTAAGTGCTAGGTTCAGAATCTTTTCTTTTAATGCATATGTTAAGTAGTTTACCAAGATCTTCCTCGGTTTAGTTCTGTTTGGGTTAAGGCGAAAGGGGTCGCGGTGCACCCTCTGTATGTCTGATGCCAACTCTGTCACGGACTCTTCCAAGTTGAGAGAGTCTTTAAGTAGGATTGCCACGAAATTCTTGATCTCTCCTCCCTCTTTTCCCTCCGGGATTTTTAGCAGCCTCAAGTTGTTCCTCCTTGAAAAATTCTCAAGGGACTCTACCCTCTCTTTAACTACGTCCCCCTCTCTCCGCAGAGTCTGAATTTTGGTTTCGGCGTAGTTCAGTTTGGCTTGGAGTTCACCCCAGACGGTGTCTTCTAGGCTCCCCGTTCTCAGAGAAAGCCCGTCTACTTTGCTCTCCAGATTCTCACACATCGTGCGGATCTCTGATTTATTTATCCTCAATTCTTCAAAGCTTTTTTTCGACTCCTCAAACCCATTCCTGATCTCCTTTCTCATGCTGAGAAGTAGGTGTTGGAGGGTATCACCTCCATCCTTTTCTTCTACACCTCCTGCATTTAAATCGAGGTCTTCCACTGGTTTTTCTATCTCGACTGGGGTGACTACTTGGTGGTTGCCAGGGGGCCTCATGCTTGTCGTAGTTGTAGCCTGCTTTGCTGTGCCAACCATAATTATTTCACCTGCCGGCTCTCCCGGCTCTCCCGTGCTCATTATCTCGGCTATCGCCCCAAGTTTGCTAAATATAGGTGCGAATGTGGGGCAAAAAGCATTAATTGGGGTAAGTGTGTTTTGTGTTTTATTCGACTCTAGGAGTTCTTGAGATATATTAAGGACCTGAGGCAGGACTTTAAAATAGGACTTTAGTGAGGGTGTAATCCGGGGAGCCTTAGTGTTTTTGGAGCTAACCTTATTGTGACTCTCCTTGTGAGGTAGTTCCTTCTGGCTGATGTACAGCTGCTGTTGTCGCCTGCTCCTTCCTGGTTTTTTTGGGGTGTGGAGTTGTGTTGTTTCTGGCACAACTTCTGTTTCTGACCCTATGGTATTTTGTTCTTCTGGGCTTCTGACAGGTGCTAACAGTTGTTCAATGTCTCTGAGATCAGTCGGGGCTCCTAAGTCATTGTTTTTTTTACACCCCTTCCCTTTTCCCTTAGCCTTCCGTTTCCCCAGGGTTCCAGCGATGACCCCCTTGTTCTCTCCCAGGATCTCTCCCTGTGGCAATACTTTAATACTAGTCTGGGCTGATGTTGCGTGGGGGGGACCTTGCACGTTACCCTTAAAGCAAAACAAGTTCGGTTGGTGAACTGATTGAAACCCTATTTCAGAATTAGAGTCCTGAGAAGCAGAAAAGCAGGGTTTCAAAGCATGTTTTATCTCTCCTTTTGACAAGCCTTCTCCCAACTGATCCCCCTTACCGCCCTGTATGGTGATTGCAGGCGAGGTCGCTCTCCTCGAAAAGACGCTCCGGCTTCTCCGCAGCTCCACAGCTGCGTCTCTCCAGGGGTAGGGCGCAGGGAGAAGGTCCCGCCCCAAACACATCGGCTGCCTCGGCTGTAGTGGCTCCGACGCTCTGTTCCGACGTTCCGATGTAAACACACACAGCCGCCACCTCCCGAACTGTTCCAACACACAAGACCGCCGCAGACACTCACAAGCTGCCAGGCGTCTGCTCGGAGCAGGTAAGGATGACCGATATGCTTAATTGCTCTTTGTGGGCATCTCGGCTGGAGACTCCGTCCGGGACGAGCGCGCCGCGTTAGCTAGCGGCTGCCATGTTTTCCCCGACAGTTTATTCCACTTGAGTCACTTTTACTTTGTAGATTAACTAGTGGAATTCGACATCATGCACAACATCAACACAACAAACAACAGCGATCGCTCAGAGTCAGCAAGCATCCAATGCATGCCATCATTCATTACCTATCTTGCTCTTCTCTTTGACTGTCAGATCAGATGCCTAGTTCTGACAGATGTGTGTTTTTTTTAACGAGGCAGTGGCCTTATTATTACTCCACATCCATTTTGAGTGTCGTTAGTCGCTATTTCGTTTTCTTCTTATTCATCTCTGGCACTTTGTCGCAGTTGAAGTTGGTTCACATGGTCAGCGCTGTGATGGGCCGCGGCCTGGGTAGCGGTCATTGGTCAATTGAGTTTGCAGAAATGTCAGCAAATTTCTTCGAAGAGTCTTGTCTTTCTCTGCCAAGTCCCTTCTGTCCGGACAGTGATGAGCTATAGATGCCTGCCGAGCCTGTAGCCTTCTGACAGTGATAAGTTTACTTTTGGATGCCTGCCCAAGTTCTGACAGGGAAGACTTGTGGGTGCCTGCAGAGGCGGTAGCCTTCGGAGAGTGATGAGTTTCCGCTCGGAAACAAAACGGAGGATAGCTATAGTCACGTTTCACTTCTTATGGAGGGACTGTTAGAGGCAATATTTCTTGTACTATTCTCCATCCAATGTCTGGCTTGATGGAAATGTATTTAGGGCGAGTCAGGAAGATGGAGCAGGACTTTGAGGAGTGGACAGTTAAATGCACAGACGTGGAACTCCAATAGGGAAATAAAAAGAGAAGATAGTGGTGATGGATTTGATTTGAACCAGAAAGACAGATACACACACAAATAAAGGAAGGAATAAAGTAACAATGTGAAAGCTTAGTTGTCAGGGAAGAGGAGCTCGTCCTCAAATTCTGGGGGTTTTGGACAGAAGTAGGTCATGTAACTCACTACTAACGTTATCAAAGTCGCTCTCCTCTTCCTGCTGTGATTCACGTATTTTGTACTCCGGTGGTATAAAGTGCTGATTCATTTTGATCATGGTTAATCTCTCTACGCTTTTGGGTGAGAGACTGGTCCTTTTCAAAGTTACAATGGTACCAGCAGCACGGAAAACTTTCTCAGAAGAGACACTTGCAACAAGGGAAGCCAGATACTTTATCACCAGCCGACTGAGCACTGTCCATTCGCTTCTTTTCCCATACCAATACACCAATGGGCTTCGATCCACCAATGGGTTTCGATAGGCCTGGACTGTCCGCTCAATGCTCAGAGGTGCTCCGATATGCTCTGCCTCTTTTGCCTTTGCATCAGCACTGGACTTACCATACCCCTGCCGTAGAAACGGATCAGTTGCCGATTGTATTGTGGATGATCCTGTTCCGTCTGTTGTTGATGTTATTGGCCATGTTGGTGTCGGTGACTGCTGAGAGGCAAATGCACTGCCCTCAGGCTCTGAAGTAGTACATGACTCTGGAATCTGCTCTGTAGTACTTGTTCTGGCCTGGGGCGGGGGGGCTTCTAATTACCAGCCGTTTGTTTTCAAAGTCAATGGCTTGCTCAGCTATCGAAGTTTTGTACTAGGCAATATCAACTTCTGAAAAAGGAATTACTGCCTTACTGTTCAGAAATATTTTTTACCATGCATCCAAAATTGTGGCAGTAATGTAATGTGGATATGACACAATGTTATTTTG
This sequence comes from Lissotriton vulgaris, assembly GCF_964263255.1. NCBI lineage: Eukaryota > Metazoa > Chordata > Amphibia > Caudata > Salamandridae > Lissotriton > Lissotriton vulgaris. Next base: position 383,017 of record NW_028246267.1, read on the forward strand.
AATCCTTGTATTGTCAGATAAGCGAACGGCTAAGGAGTCTGCCAAGTAATATGCGTCTTTTTTGTCATCCACACCTGGGTACGATTCAGACACCTCCTTCAGCTGTTGCTCTAGCATGTGCAACAATGGGATAGCTTGGTCCATAGTAGAGTCCCCCCTGCTGACTAGATGGGTGAAGACCTCAAAAGGAAGTAGCATCTCTGTCAGGCATATAGCAAGGTCCCATTGGCCCATCTCAATGATCATGCCTCTCACAGTAGGATCCCCCACTCTTTCATTACATAAGCATTGAGTGGTATGTACTGCTGAAACAGACGATCAAGCATGAAATAAGTTGAGTTCCAACGTGTTGGCACCTCCTGGATGAGTGCTTTGACTGGCATTTTATGCTCACGTTGAATGACCCTCAGCTGCTTCCGGGCTTTATAAGAATGGCTGAAATGTGTGCATTTTCTTCTGCAGGTGGCCATTAAGTTGCTGACTTTGTATTCATGTTAAGCCCTCTTGGGCACAGCCACTCAAAGACCTTGCTGTTAAACTCCTCCAAAATGTTTGCAGCTGTATGAGATTTGTCCATGGCAAACATGGCTACAGTTGCATGCTTACGAGTGGCATAAAAAATCTCAGTAGCGTCAACACCAGCAGATATCTGTTCTCTAACCCCCTAAGCCCCACAAAAGAGATACAGTGGCTTGGCAACTGGTCCACATGTCTGTTGTCAGGTGGATACTCTGAACAGCACTCTGCTTCAAAGCTTTTCCAAGCAATTCCGGCACGTCATGATGTAGTGCTGGAACAGCAACTGTGACAAAATAGTAGCAGCTGGGAACCTGTCATTTTGAGCAGATGGTTGTTACAAATTCCAGAAAACGCACCCCTTCAACAAAAGAAATAGGGAGAAGGTCCAGTCCTAACATTTTAGCCAGCTTCTCATTGTACACACGTGCTATTGGGTGTTTGCGTTCGTACTGCCCATCCCCCCTAAACATGCCCATAATGGTAGGCTGCATGGTGTTCCTTTCTCTTAGGCTCAACTACGCACTATTTTTCATTTAAGTACTCCTTACTGTCTCAGGCTTACTCTTACTCTTGAGCCACTGAGATGTTGCTGAAGATGTGGGCGACGATAACACTGCAGGGCTACTTTGTGTACCACCACCAGAGAGAATGTCTCCCTGTCCTTCCTCTTCCACCGTGATTGGATCTTCTACTCGTTTATCCCCATCAACACCAATGGTTGCAGTTTTTATGCCACGAAGGTCGTCCTCCCAATCGATCAAGTGGTGATTTTTTCAGATGGGTTATTTGGCCTCCGGTACCATAGTTTGTACCAAGCTTACCCCCGAATAACAGAGGTATTACAAATGGAGTAGATAGCAATGTTCTCTTTTTCGCTAACCGTAAAGAAGCCCAAACTGGGGAGCTTAACTTTTGCCTCCTGCTGGAGGTTCCACTTCCAATGCCGGGTGAACAGGAGGGTGTGCGTTTAATTTGACTCTGTGCTATACCACTACCTACTTCTACTGAGGTGCCGGGCCTTTGCTAATGCAAAAATGGAATCTGTAGGTCGTGTTGGTGTTAGCTGTGTTGGACGTATGCGTGCTAATCCCTCGCAGAGATTTTGGATAGGGTAATAATGTTGGTCTCCATCTCCTCGGGCCAGGAGTGATGTTGTTGATGACTGTCTCATCATCATCATCCTGCTGTTCTACAATGACCGCCATAAGTGTAAGGCTTTCTGGAACGTTCCTTTTCCCTAGCCTGGTCTTGGGACGTGTCTCCCTCTCAGACTCAGTTTGTGGCTTCCAAGTGGCATCTAGATCCTCAGAAGGGGTGCATGGCGAATAACTTGATGGACTAACCTGGAGATTTGGAAGACAATGGATCTTCTGAATGAGTGGCTTTCTCTTCTTCTTCCTCTGAATGAGGCTTAATTTCCTCAACTGCCCCTACTTCGGGAGGAACAACAACTACTATTGTGGGTAGTGGTGCGGCTGTTGTTGACAACTTATCTGTTGTGTTTCCTCCTGCATTGATTGGGTACTACTTTGAGATAGCGGAAAATGTATCTCAGGCTCAGCATCACTGGTTTCTACCATTAGGCTGGCTACCTCTTCCACACTCATGTGCTTGGGCCTGGGTTGGTTGGTTGGACCCACTGATGCGGAGGTGCTGCCCCCAGCTTGCCCCCTGGACACCGCTGCTTCAGGCGTAATTTTTTTTCTCCCAAAAAAGGTTTGGGGCGGAACACCAGACTTAAGTGTCACTTCCTTCTTTAGTTCCGTCTTCTCAGCAACTTTCTTGGTCTAGGACGACCTGGTACCTGCTTTCTTTGGGCCCATCTTCTTCAGATGTCAGCTGCACTCAGTTGCACAAGTTGCAGAGATGTCTGGTCAGGTAACACATCACATTGTGTACAGCAGCAGGACGTCTGTCTGGCAGCACAATGGGCGATGATGACACACCTCCTCCTCAGTCTTTTGTGCACCTAAAAGCAAAAAAGCCATAAGAACATCAGTCAAATGATAGTACAATCAAACTAACATATTATATAACTTAGTGTGTGGTGGTCACAATTATTACATTTTAGTAATTCAGTGAACAAGAACAGTGTAGCCATTTATGAGACTTTAACAACAAGGCCAGGGCTTTCCTGGTGTACTGTGTACACGCAGGAAGAATAAGAATAGCAAAGAACAAAAAAAATGTAGTGGAGCCTGTTTGGCCTAAATGTGTGCATCAAATGGGATGGATACGTTAAAAAGAAAAGGAGGACCCCACGCAGACTAATAGGGGACTGGGGGGATAGTGAGTTTTCAAAGTAAAGGATCTGGGCGTCCCCACGGAAGGACAGTCTAAGACTGTTTATCACACCTAGTTGTTGGAATCTAGGGTGAGGGTACCGTTTATCAGGAAACAACTTTATAAAGCATGCCAATAATCTGGCGGGGGAGGTAAAGTTACAATGATTCGGGCTTAATTACTATCTGTGTATGTTCAAACAAAGCTATGTACATTTGTTATCCTAGTCAATTGTATCCATAAAGATGCCAACTGTTAAAAAAGGGGGCTATTATCTCACCGTACAATCAACATTATATAATCAACATTAGAAATGACAGTTTACTAGTAATGCCCACAATGAACTGGAAGGCCTAGTTTTCACAAAAACTTATATACATAAGTCAATATCTTCAGTGAATGTTAAAAAAGTTTACCACACCAGGAGTTGCTCTGTTACACATTTATTATACATACAAGTTTAAAAAAATTCATCATCACAAAGTATACAATTCATCAAAAAAACAATGTTAACACATTTGCATAAAACAATTAAAAACAAAGAATCACAGGTCAAAAAGAAATTTTTAAAAAAACAGAGTTACTCTACATTGCTTTGGTGCAGACCGTCATGTGTACATAGTTATGAGTAGTCACAAAAATTAGTTAACTAAAACTTTATTTTTAGGCATCTCTAGTGAAGGCAGGCATTATTCTAGAGCCAAGATTTTCCTATTACGTGGTGTTGTTGGTATTTCCACACATTTAGGTTTGGGCCCCTCATGCTTGTTATTCTAAAAAACATTAGTTAGAGAAATCTAATGATCATACTTTTTCTATTCATACACTTCGTACAAAACTAGTAGTGTTTACCTCTCCCATGGACTCTTCCGTCCAATGCTTATGTGGCCCACAAGGAGCAATACTATTAATACAATCTGAATAGTTGTAGATCTATTGCATACCTTAAAACAAGTGGAGTGACTTCCCCCACTGGACAGTACTTTCTGTTCAAAACCTTGTTGCCATCTTATTTCTGGGCTTGTTTGCGGTTTCTGTTTGGTATATTACCTCTGGATAGAATAAATTTAATGTCAGGGTGGCACATGATGATTTTATATCTCTCTGAATTTCACAATGGATATAAAAATAGACTGTACTAAAGGTCTGTGTTCAATTCATACCTCCAGGTATAGTTTATAAATATTATTATGTACCTTATATTTAGTCTTTACCCGCTTGGTCGTCGACTACCAGGAGGAGCCACCTAATTCTCCTTAATGGGCTTCTTCAATGACCCTGGGAAATATTTAAATTATTTAGTTAAAAGAATTTTTTAATTTTTCAGTCCATAAACAGGGCTCTAATTTAATTGCAGTACCTAAATTTTCACTCACCACTCAAGGTTGAAAGTTGCTACTAGTTGCAGTTTCTCTTGTATTCTGGTTCTCAGGCACCTCAATATGGATGTCAGAATTCGTGCTGCAAAAAGTGATGAAAAAGATATTTTGCTCTATTTTTCTGCTTTGCAAGGAGTTTTTGTTAGTTACTGCAGCCTTTGGCTTTATTGCCACCAGTACTGTCAGATTTTTAAATTAAACTCGGTTTCTAAATATTACTACTATGCGCTTTTTAGGCTATTTCTAAACTTTTTGTGGTTTGAGATATGCCCTCTCTCTTTTTCTTAGGCGTCTTACCTTTTGCATAAAAAAAGGCCTCCCTGCTCCTCAATCCTGGTAGTCTGTCCACAGCGTCCCTTATCCGGTCTTGTCCGATCCGTCAAGGGAAGAGAATGGAAAGCTAGTTATCAACGCGGTGTTAATATAGTCCCCGTGCGTCGATTGGATTGTTCTTACACCAATATTGGTTGGTTGTTTATCCTCCTATCAGAGAGAGGTTACCGTGGTAACCGAACGCTTTCCGCCGAATGCGGAACAAGCATTCGATTTGCCTTCCTATGTTTTGATCACTCCTTTGGTTGGATAGGCAGGTTGCCTGGTAACCGAACGCGTTTCTGATTCACTTAGGCGCGCTGGTTGCCTGGTAACGCGTTTCTCATTTACTTAGGCGCGTTAGTGTGCGGTTTGGTTATGGACGATGTTTTGCAGTTTGCCGTGTGTACTTTCCGACGGGCTCACAGCGTGGGGGACTAGAAGGATATGCCTCCCGCTTGTTTCAGACATTACTTTACAGGCTTCCTGCTTGCCGTTTACTTATGTAATACAGTTTGATAAAGTGGGGTTACGTGAGGTATTTTTGCAGTTTTCCGGGTGCACTATCTAAGTCCGGATATACCCCCCGCTTGTTTAAAAACATCTCTTTTTAGTTTTCATGATCGCTATTCATTGAGATAATTCCAAATATTATCGTGGACCCGCAGTTCAATTAGAAATACATTGCGGATGCACATTTATTTCTTGATATTAATGGATCTTCTCTTGTGGTGTTGTTAATCGCTCCCTTCACAGTATGGTACTAGATTATTATCACGGAGTAGTAAAATTACTCCACCCCACTTACTACTGTGCATCTATTGGATGGTATTACTACATCCTCCCTAAAAGTATTACTATTCCCTCACTTGACCTTAAAGTATTACTATTCCCTCACTTAACCTAAAGTTCTTTCATTGAGAGATCCATGCAATGTTAGTCTACCTCCTGTGGTGGGAGGCAAATTCACAAATACACAAGTTTTGTTCAGATCTTGTGTATTGTGTCTAGTTGCCTATTGCCCTCTCTTATCCTTGGATAATTCTTTCCCAGTCTTCCTTGGAGTTTAAGCCACACCTAACACTATTCAAGGTTGACATAAAGAATTGTTCCCTTCTTTTCCTTTTATTATTCTGATTCCCTCCTCTGATGTTTTCACTTACTCTTTCTAGACCACACCATTTTAGGTCCTCAATTTTATGACCAGCTTCCCTCCAGTGTTCAGTAAGAGGTGCTCCAATCTTATTGGTCCTGATGGCTGAGCGATGTTCGTTAAGTCTCAGCCTGAGTTCCCTAGAGGTTTCTCCTACATATGGTTTGTTGCAGGGGCATTGAATAAGATAGATTGCATTCGTGGTTCTGCAGTTGATAAAGCTCCTGATGTTGATTGTTTTATCATTCACTGTAATAGTACCACCTTTTATGATATTTGTACAGTTGACACAACCCGCACATGGGTGGGTCCCTGTCGGCAGTGGTCTACCGTCTATGGTGGTTTGAAGGTTCTTGCGGGTCTCCTTGTAAGTATGTACAAGGGAGTTCCTGATAGTTCTATTTCTCCTATACGAGAACATGGGCTTTAGGATTGGTTCCTGTGCTTTATCTGAGATAAGGTGCCAATTTCTATTTATGATATTTTTTATCTTATAACTAACCTGGGAGAAATTAGTAACAAACATGATAGGCTGTTTTTCGTGTTGGGTCTTTCGTTCATTGTTGAACAGGTTTTCTCTGTTAAAATATTTCGCTCTTTTAAAAGCATGTCGGATCATTCTCTTTGGGTAGCCCCTTTCAAGGAACTTTTCTTTTAATCTATTAGCATGGGTTTCGTAGTCTGACATTGAGGTACAGTTCCTTCTCAGACGAAGGAACTGGCCGAAAGGAATATTATTTTTCTGTGATGGAGGGTGATTACTATTGTAATGCAGCATACTGTTCCTATCAGACGGTTTGGTGTATAATTCCACTATAAGTCTCCCTTCTTGATGTCTAATCAGGATGTCCAAGAATTCTACCTGAGTTCTGCTAATGTGGGATGTGAACCTTAGGTTTGCATCTCCCAGGTTCAACCATATCAGAAATTCATTAAGGGTATCCATTTCACCTGTCCATATAAAGAAAATGTCATCAATATAACGACCCCACTCCGAGATGTTTTCATAGAATGGGGCCGCCACATTGTAGACATGTTGTTCCTCAAATTTGGATACATAGAGACATGCCAAGCTGGGGGCACAAGTAGCCCCCATGCTGGTCCCCTTGACCTGTCTAAATAGGTTGTCTCTGTAAAGGAAGATGTTGTTCTTAAGGATTATCGTGATACAGTCAATGATAAAAGTTTGATGATCTGTTAGGTCTTGATCACCCACTCTTAGGATATCCTCCATGATTTCAATAGTACTATCCTGAGGGATATTGGTATATAGGGCTTCAATATCCAGAGTCACCAATACTAGCACTGACTCGGAGGGAGAACTAGCAAATGATAGACAACAACAAGATAGTGAAACAAATAAACATCAACAGACAACCAAGGAAGGTCTAGCTTTTTTAGAGAGGCGCAATCAAATGTTTGGACAACAGAGGGGGAGGGGGAGGGGCAGAAACAATTACAACCAAACACAATATACTCAAGCCCAGAACCCTCAACGTCCTCGCACTCGCAGTCAGAAACAATGGGATTAAGCACCAATAATAAGAAGTTAGCGGTCATCAACCTATCAGACCACCAACTGACCCCGATAGAGATAAAACTTTTTGAGAAAGGATTAGGTTATGCCATATGTTCTCATGTAGATAGATACACCTTGGAAAGAGATTTGCAGAGCTTTTTCAGAAAAATAAGACTCCAAATTTTTTTCGATGGGAAAGAGAAAATAGAACGACAGAACAAATCGGGCCTAAAAAATAAGTCCACATGGGTCCCCCCTATCAGTGCTGTACATAAAGATGTAGAAGCGTTTGAAAGATCAGTTGATAAAAGCGTAGACAATCTCCTTAAACAAAAGAATTGGACTTCATATAATCTCAGTAGAGAGGAAAAGAAAGCACTAGAATACTTTGAGAAGAACAACGCCCTTACAGTAAAACCTGCGGACAAGGGAGGAAGTGTCGTATTGATGAACAGCAGTGACTACGACAATAGGATGTTGAAACTATTAAATAATAGTGATCACTATAAGGAATCGAACAGAGGTGAATGGCAAACCCTAAAGGTAGAAATTGAAAGGATGTTGAGGCTAGCAAGAGACGAGGATATCATATGTGAAGAAGAGTTCGCATTTATGTTAAATAAGGACCCCTTAATTCCAGCATTGTATGGCCTCCCCAAGGTGCATAAAAACATTGATGATCCCCCGATGAGACCCATAGTTTCATGTATAGGGTCTCTGACTGAACCTTTAAGTAAATACGTTGAAGTATTCCTGCAACCACTTGTTCAGCAACAGAAAGCCTATATCAAGGACACCACCTCAATGATTGCGAAAATTGAAAACCTTAGCTTCAATCCAGAGTCACAAGTATTGGTGACTCTGGATATTGAAGCCCTATATACCAATATCCTTCAGGATAGTACTATTGAAATCATGGAGGATATCCTAAGAGTGGGTGATCAAGACCTAACAGATCATCAAACTTTTATCATTGACTGTATCACGATAATCCTTAAGAACAACATCTTCCTTTACAGAGACAACCTATTTAGACAGGTCAAGGGGACCAGCATGGGGGCTACTTGTGCCCCCAGCTTGGCATGTCTCTATGTATCCAAATTTGAGGAACAACATGTCTACAATGTGGCGGCCCCATTCTATGAAAACATCTCGGAGTGGGGTCGTTATATTGATGACATTTTCTTTATATGGACAGGTGAAATGGATACCCTTAATGAATTTCTGATATGGTTGAACCTGGGAGATGCAAACCTAAGGTTCACATCCCACATTAGCAGAACTCAGGTAGAATTCTTGGACATCCTGATTAGACATCAAGAAGGGAGACTTATAGTGGAATTATACACCAAACCGTCTGATAGGAACAGTATGCTGCATTACAATAGTAATCACCCTCCATCACAGAAAAATAATATTTCTTTCGGCCAGTTCCTTCGTCTGAGAAGGAACTGTACCTCAATGTCAGACTACGAAACCCATGCTAATAGATTAAAAGAAAAGTTCCTTGAAAGGGGCTACCCAAAGAGAATGATCCGACATGCTTTTAAAAGAGCGAAATATTTTAACAGAGAAAACCTGTTCAACAATGAACGAAAGACCCAACACGAAAAACAGCCTATCATGTTTGTTACTAATTTCTCCCAGGTTAGTTATAAGATAAAAAATATCATAAATAGAAATTGGCACCTTATCTCAGATAAAGCACAGGAACCAATCCTAAAGCCCATGTTCTCGTATAGGAGAAATAGAACTATCAGGAACTCCCTTGTACATACTTACAAGGAGACCCGCAAGAACCTTCAAACCACCATAGACGGTAGACCACTGCCGACAGGGACCCACCCATGTGCGGGTTGTGTCAACTGTACAAATATCATAAAAGGTGGTACTATTACAGTGAATGATAAAACAATCGACATCAGGAGCTTTATCAACTGCAGAACCACGAATGCAATCTATCTTATTCAATGCCCCTGCAACAAACCATATGTAGGAGAAACCTCTAGGGAACTCAGGCTGAGACTTAACGAACATCGCTCAGCCATCAGGACCAATAAGATTGGAGCACCTCTTACTGAACACTGGAGGGAAGCTGGTCATAAAATTGAGGACCTAAAATGGTGTGGTCTAGAAAGAGTAAGTGAAAACATCAGAGGAGGGAATCAGAATAATAAAAGGAAAAGAAGGGAACAATTCTTTATGTCAACCTTGAATAGTGTTAGGTGTGGCTTAAACTCCAAGGAAGACTGGGAAAGAATTATCCAAGGATAAGAGAGGGCAATAGGCAACTAGACACAATACACAAGATCTGAACAAAACTTGTGTATTCGTGAATTTGCCTCCCACCACAGGAGGTAGACTAACATTGCATGGATCTCTCAATGAAAGAACTTTAGGTTAAGTGAGGGAATAGTAATACTTTAAGGTCAAGTGAGGGAATAGTAATACTTTTAGGGAGGATGTAGTAATACCTTCCAATAGATGCACAGTAGTAAGTGGGGTGGAGTAATTTTACTACTCCGTGATAATAATCTAGTACCATACTGTGAAGGGAGCGATTAACAACACCACAAGAGAAGATCCATTAATATCAAGAAATAAATGTGCATCCGCAATGTATTTCTAATTGAACTGCGGGTCCACGATAATATTTGGAATTATCTCAATGAATAGCGATCATGAAAACTAAAAAGAGATGTTTTTAAACAAGCGGGGGGTATATCCGGACTTAGATAGTGCACCCGGAAAACTGCAAAAATACCTCACGTAACCCCACTTAATCAAACTGTATTACATAAGTAAACGGCAAGCAGGAAGCCTGTAAAGTAATGTCTGAAACAAGCGGGAGGCATATCCTTCTAGTCCCCCACGCTGTGAGCCCGTCGGAAAGTACACACGGCAAACTGCAAAACATCGTCCATAACCAAACCGCACACTAACGCGCCTAAGTAAATGAGAAACGCGTTACCAGGCAACCAGCGCGCCTAAGTGAATCAGAAACGCATTCGGTTACCAGGCAACCTGCCTATCCAACCAAAGGAGTGATCAAAACATAGGAAGGCAAATCGAATGCTTGTTCCGCATTCGGCGGAAAGCGTTCGGTTACCACGGTAACCTCTCTCTGATAGGAGGATAAACAACCAACCAATATTGGTGTAAGAACAATCCAATCGACGCGCGGGGACTATATTAACACCGCGTTGATAACTAGCTTTCCATTCTCTTCCCTTGACGGATCGGACAAGACCGGATAAGGGACGCTGTGGACAGACTACCAGGATTGAGGAGCAGGGAGGCCTTTTTTTATGCAAAAGGTAAGACGCCTAAGAAAAAGAGAGAGGGCATATCTCAAACCACAAAAAGTTTAGAAATAGCCTAAAAAGCGCATAGTAGTAATATTTAGAAACCGAGTTTAATTTAAAAATCTGACAGTACTGGTGGCAATAAAGCCAAAGGCTGCAGTAACTAACAAAAACTCCTTGCAAAGCAGAAAAATAGAGCAAAATATCTTTTTCATCACTTTTTGCAGCACGAATTCTGACATCCATATTGAGGTGCCTGAGAACCAGAATACAAGAGAAACTGCAACTAGTAGCAACTTTCAACCTTGAGTGGTGAGTGAAAATGTAGGTACTGCAATTAAATTAGAGCCCTGTTTATGGACTGAAAAATTAAAAAATTCTTTTAACTAAATAATTTAAATATTTCCCAGGGTCATTGAAGAAGCCCATTAAGGAGAATTAGGTGGCTCCTCCTGGTAGTCGACGACCAAGCGGGTAAAGACTAAATATAAGGTACATAATAATATTTATAAACTATACCTGGAGGTATGAATTGAACACAGACCTTTAGTACAGTCTATTTTTATATCCATTGTGAAATTCAGAGAGATATAAAATCATCATGTGCCACCCTGACATTAAATTTATTCTATCCAGAGGTAATATACCAAACAGAAACCGCAAACAAGCCCAGAAATAAGATGGCAACAAGGTTTTGAACAGAAAGTACTGTCCAGTGGGGGAAGTCACTCCACTTGTTTTAAGGTATGCAATAGATCTACAACTATTCAGATTGTATTAATAGATTGCTCCTTGTGGGCCACATAAGCATTGGACGGAAGAGTCCATGGGAGAGGTAAACACTACTAGTTTTGTACGAAGTGTATGAATAGAAAAAGTATGATCATTAGATTTCTCTAACTAATGTTTTTTAGAATAACAAGCATGAGGGGCCCAAACCTAAATGTGTGGAAATACCAACAACACCACGTAATAGGAAAATCTTGGCTCTAGAATAATGCCTGCCTTCACTAGAGATGCCTAAAAATAAAGTTTTAGTTAACTAATTTTTGTGACTACTCATAACTATGTACACATGACGGTCTGCACCAAAGCAATGTAGAGTAACTCTGTTTTTTTAAAAATTTCTTTTTGACCTGTGATTCTTTGTTTTTAATTGTTTTATGCAAATGTGTTAACATTGTTTTTTTGATGAATTGTATACTTTGTGATGATGAATTTTTTTAAACTTGTATGTATAATAAATGTGTAACAGAGCAACTCCTGGTGTGGTAAACTTTTTTAACATTCACTGAAGATATTGACTTATGTATATAAGTTTTTGTGAAAACTAGGCCTTCCAGTTCATTGTGGGCATTACTAGTAAACTGTCATTTCTAATGTTGATTATATAATGTTGATTGTACGGTGAGATAATAGCCCCCTTTTTTAACAGTTGGCATCTTTAGGGATACAATTGACTAGGATAACAAATGTACATAGCTTTATTTGAACATACACAGATAGTAATTAAGCCCGAATCATTGTAACTTTACCTCCCCCGCCAGATTATTGGCATGCTTTATAAAGTTGTTTCCTGATAAACGGTACCCTCACCCTAGATTCCAACAACTAGGTGTGATAAACAGTCTTAGACTGTCCTTCCGTGGGGACGCCCAGATCCTTTACTTTGAAAACTCAAATGGGATGGATGCAGCATCAGGGAGCTGCATCTGGCAATGGGGATGGATTTGGAAGCAGTAAGACAAGAGGAACACTGGAAATACATGCAGGCCTATGTGACAAAAACAGCACACTACTAACTACCACCACAAAATGGTCCCCAGCCACACCGTCACTCGCAGGCACAAGGCACAGCAAACAATGAACTCAAGCAGGCCTATATGGCAAGACAAAAGATGCCTGATAAACAACACAGTTTTAATTCAAAAATGAAAATCTACATGGCTAAAAACAGGTTGGAAAGTTACGCAACAGCCACAACAACAACACATACACATGCAAAAAAGGCATTTATTTAACACACCCAAAAACTGAAATACACCCCAAAAAACCCACATTTTGCAATTCAATCCAATGCCATCCATGCCCTAAAAAAAAAATCAACACACATCACAGAAACAGTTGTTTCATGCACCCATGAGTACCTTTGAGCCTACTGGTTGAAAAGGCCTAACAAACACCCAAAAAGTGAACCTCCCCAAAAACCACATTTTACAATTCAAGCCAATGCTATCAATGCCCTAAATGATATTTAAATTCAACAGACAACACAAAAATAGTTCTTTCATGTACCAATGATGATTGATGAGTACCTCTGGGCCTACTGGCAGACTAGGCCGCAAGCTTGGAGGCCTATGGCAAAAGCACAGTGGCTGGTCCCACAAAATGGCCACCACCACATAGCCAGGCCACCCACAACAACAAGAAAAGGAAGACAAGACTGACAATGCAGGCCTATGGCAAAAGATCAATGCCTGGCAACACAAAATGATCACCACCCACATGGTCAGGCCACCCACAATAACAAAAAAGTAAAGACAAAGGACAGGACCAGGAAGTTGGAGACTGTGGGGAACTTCCTTCCTCTTTAAAAAAAACTGTAAAAAAATGCAAATGACCCCTTTCACAAAATACTACAGCCAAATGACAACCTGAGGAGTTTTTTGAGCAAAATTACCAAAATCATCATTTTCGAGAAGGTTTTATGCTGCTCGAGAGATATTCTTCGCCAGATTGCAAATTCTGCGTGTTTGGCACAGAGATCTTCACAAAAAGTCATTATCGCATGCGCAAACACGCATATTGAGCGCGCAAAGAAGAAAAAAAGTCTGCGTTGTCGGGCAGTGCGGAGTTGCCCACACTACACGAGCTGAGCGCCCAGGATTACCTACAGGCTAAACAGGCCTATTTATTTAACACACACCAAAAAACTGAAATTCCACCCCAAAAACCACATTTTGCAATTCAATCCAATGTCATCCATGCGATAAATTATGTTAAAATTCAACAGACAACACAGAAACAGTTTTTATGCACCCATGATGACTACCTTTGGGCATACTGGCAGACTAGGCCACAAGCTTGGAAGCCTATGGCAAAAGCAAGCACACTACCTTACTCCACAAAATAGCCACCACCCACATGGCCAGGCCACCCACAATAACAAGAAAGTGAAGACAGACAATGAATGCAGGCCTATGGCAAAAGCACACTGCCTGGGTTGCTCTACAAAATGGCCGCAAGCCAACCGCAACAAAAAGAAATGGAAGACAGACAATGCAAGCCTATGGCAAAAGCACACTGCCTGGCTTCACAAAATGGCCACCACCCACATGGCCAGGCAACAACAACAACAGGCAAAAGCCAAGGGGTACAAAGAAAAGACATGTATACCTATATGGAAAAAGCAGCACACTACTAAACTACCACCACAAAATGGCCTCAAGCAACATGGTCACTCACAGGCCATGGAAAACACTGAACACAAGCAGGCCTATATATGACCAGACAAATTAGGCCCTTTAAACAACAGAGCTTTAATACAAAAATGCAAAAAATACAAAAACGAAAAGCAACAAGGCTACAAAAGGCTGGAAAGTTACACAGCAAGCACACACACATCCAACAAATACATCCCAAAAACCACATTTAGCAATTCAATCCAATGCCATCCATGCCCTACATGATGTTTAAATTAAACAGACGCCACAGAAACATGTACCCATGGTTACATCTGGGCCTACTGGCTGAAATTTCTAAGAAAAACAACTAGGCCCCTACTGAAACTACAGGCCAGGCCACCCACAACAATACATAAAAACAATGAATATCCCAAAACAATGTAGGTACACTACAAACAAGCCCCAATCAAACAAACAAGTACACCAATTCTCCAACTAACTTATCAAATGAAATCTCTAATCCAAAAGTCCCCAAATCCAATCCAATGATATGATGCAGCAGACAGACACAAAAAAGTGATCCTTCCAGCTCCAAATCCAAATGAAAGTGAACAGCACATGGACAAAGCACTGGGAGGAGCCTGCTGGACAGGAACAGGAAGTTGGAGACTCAGGGGCACTTCTTTCCTCTTTAAAAAAAAAGTTAAAAAAGAAAAAGGACTCCTTGCACAAAAAACTACAGCCAAATCACAATCTGAGGAGTTTTTTTGAGCAACATTATCATTTTTTAGAAGGTTTTATGATGCTCAAGAGACATTCTTCGCCAGATTGCAGTTTCTGCGTGTTTGGGATCGCGATCTTACCAACACTGCCGCCGGAAGTCAGATCGTGCGTCCGAACGACGTGTTCTCGTTCGCACACTCTCGCCGGATCGTGCGGCCAGATAGGAAATCTCACGGCGAACGCAGAATCACGGTAAGTTGTTACTGCGCGTGCTGGAACACATATTGAGTGTGCAAAGAAGAAAAACAGCTACTCTACATTGCAGATTGTGTATTATTCGGTAACTACGCATTCTACGTGCATTGCAAAGTTACCAAAACTCTGCACACTCGGCGAGCGGAGTGTAGTGCACCGCCCAGGGTTATAACAAACACAATAACCAGCCTTCCCCATTCTGTCCTATGCACAGGATGGCCTTTCACCAGTGAAAAATTAAATGGAGTGTTTTTCACTGTCAGGACATAGCACACATCTCAGTATATGCCTGTCTTTTACTTACACTGCACCCTGCCCTGGAGTTACACTGGACCTACCACATGGGTGCCCACTGTGTATGCAAAAGGGAAAGTATGGCCTGACAAGTGGCTGCACTTGTCAGGACAACATGCTAACTTTGCAAACTGCACGCAGGCCCTACACTGCAGGCCTGAGTTCCCTTCTCCAATCACATGTGCATAACTAGCCCTGGCACACCCAGTGCACATCACTAGGAACTTTACTAGTAAGGCAAACATACCAGTCATGGCCAACCAATTACCATTATACTTTACACAGGGAACACTTGTACTTAGACACTGATCAGCAGTGGCAAAGTACCCAAAGCATCTAAATTGTCAACTCTGTGTCAGGAATACGGTCTAGGGGGAAAGCAAAAAGTTTAGGGAACTTTATAAAAAATGGCCAAGTCCTACAAAATCCGACACCGATTTACAAACATAGGAAACATGTTTCTTTATAAAAATGAAAAAAAGCGAATGTAGGGGAACAGGGATATGACTTTTTAAAGATTTAGCACTATATAGCACATAGAAATGTATAGCCCCTTTTGGTACATCTGGTCACGCTAGACCTCCTCAAAGTCAAAGTTTCAGGCTGACTGCGATGAAGCCCTGCGGGGCTACTCCTTGCAGTAGGTCTCGGTCAAAGTTTTTACCTTCTGACTTAGAAACATTTCTGGAGCTTCTCCTCCCGGAGTCCCTCGAAGCTTTCAGCCAGCCCTGATTCGGTGAAGGTTTGCTGGCTTGCCTTGCGATGAGCTCCCGGCCAAACTTATGCAATTCCAACCTCCGGATTTTTCCAGCGGTACGAGCCAGGGATCCAGGCTGAAACACAGTTGATGGTGGGTGGCTTGGCTCTCATGGTTCGTCCCGGTCACCTTTTCTACATTCGGAATTGGAAACTTTCACAGAGCCTTTTCTTGCTTGGTCCCTTGATGCTTTTCACTAGGCCGGATTCAGTGAGGGTTCGCCGGCTTGGGTTTTTCTCCTACGCTCAATCAAACTCCGGAAGTCAGACCCCTGGACCTTTTCAGCGGGAGGAACCTGGACAGCAGGCCAACTCATGGTTGATGGTTGCCAGCTGGGCTGGCCAGGGTAAGTCGGTCCACTAATGGAGCTTCTTTCAAAAGTTGCTCCAAACTTCTCCAAACCTCTGGAACTTCTTCGTGAAGTTTTTTAAAGGGTCTCAAAATGTCCAAAACTTTCTACAACAGTGCGGAATCTCCAAGATGGTCATTGAAAGGGACTTCAGTTGCCAAAATCCACTTGGACAAAACTCTTACAAATTCACTGGTAGTTCTCCAGGCTGGGGATTCTTGGTGGTGGTGGTCCAGGTGAGCTCTCTTAACCTTCAACTTGCAGGGACCCCACTCTTTAGACATATTGAAGCAAGGTAGTCCAAGGGGCTGTAATTCCAAATTGTGCAACAGGCATAATCTTCAGAGTCCAGGGCCTGGTTGGTGCAAATCAAAATCCTCAGCAGGGACCCTTCTTCTCCCAAAATTGAAGCTGCATCATCTGAGAGGCTCTGTCTCTCTCAGATACTTTTTCCAAGTTTTGTGGGTCAAGAAGGAGGTCACTCATGTCCAATGAGGCTCAGGGCAATGCTCCAGGGTATGACCACATCCTCTAAAGTGTGGCATAATTTTCTCACAGAGAGCACAATTTCTCCAAAATTCATCATGGCTGATTTTCCAGCAGAGGGAGCAGAACTAACTAAACCATCCCGTTGTGGAGCAGGGAGAGAGGTGTAAATGAAAGTGATTTCTCCAGCCTGTCTCCTCCACCCCTTGAAGAGCATTATTTACTACCCCTCCCCCTTGCTCTGGCATTCCCATGCCCAGCAACCTCTCCTCCCAGAAAGGCTTCCTAACTCCAGGGGTCATTTATCACCTCTTCAAACAGCTAGGCTAATCCACTTACCTCTGACCAATCAAGGCAGAGCACTAAAGGGCTGATTGTGGCTTACAGACAAGAAAGTCTTATAACTTCTTGTCTGTACATTTTAGAATAAATTCATCAATACCACATTATTACATTTATCATTAACATTCTTCTGTGTCCTTTAATCCTAGTTGGATGGCTTTCCTTTCTCCAGTTATTAATGAATAACCTCTTGCAATGTTAACCTATGGGCTGGGGATCTGCAATGGAAAAATGAACTGGGCATTTTTTCAAATACTAGGGTCTATATAAGGACCCTGCTTATACCTACAGGACCCCCCCACCCCTGGAATTCGGCAATACAGTGCCGAATTCTTCACGGACAAAATTGACAAACTAATCATTGATATCAATAGCAATAAAAATGATCCCACCCGGCAGGCTGATACGGACTAGATCCCCATAGTTAAGAATACCCTGGAATACTGGCCTCCCATTACGATAGACACACTGAAGGCCATCCTCAAGACCATCAAATCCGGATCCCCTCGTGACCCTATCCCCATTAAAGTACTAAAACAACTGGATTCCCCCTCCCTTGAAATCATGGTCGATACGTTTAATTCCTCTTTTGAATTTTCTACAGTTCCCGTACTTTGGAAACATGCCATGATAAGCCCACTGCTGAAGAAGCCCACAGCAAACCCTGAAATATTGTCAAACTATAAACCTATATCCCTGCTCCCTGTCTTTTCGAAATTACTAGAAAGACACGTCCACTCGGTCTTAACCCATTTTTCTGAAGAAAATTCCCTCCTCCATCCGTCTCAATCAGGATTTCGAGCTGGTTTCTCCACAGAAACTGCTCTGCTGGGAGTCACCGAAAACATCCAGAAACTCCTTGATGACGGTCAAATGGTTGCTCTCATTCTTTTAGACTTGAGCGCGGCCTTTGACACCATATCGCACAAAAGGCTAATAATCACGTTAAGAAAAAATGGAATCTGTGGTATGGCACTTGAGTGGATCAGGTCTTTTCTGACACAACGGATGTTCCAAATTACATCTTCCTCAGCATGCTCTGAAATGTTTAATGCCCCACACGGTGTGCCCCAGGGCTCTATTCTGAGCCCACCGTTTTTTAATCTTTATCTTAGACCTCTGGCCGACAGATCAGGACTCACCCTCATGACTACGCTGATGACTCACAGATCATCTTCTCCTTGTCTGAATCCAGCCCTTCATCCCCGTCTCCCCTCAAACAAGGTCTCCAAAACATTTTCAGCTGGATGACTAGAAACCAGCTGATTCTAAATGGAGAAAAAACGGAGATCCTTCTTCTGGGGAAACAACAGGACCTGTGGAACCCCTCCCACTGGCCTTCCCAGATGGGAAATTTCCCAGCCCTAGCCACCCAGGTACGCAATCTGGGGGTCACTGTGGATATCTCCCTCTCCATGAAACAACAGGCCAGCAAAGTCGTCGGCCTATGTTTTACCATCATGAAGTGCCTGAGGAAAATCCTCTGGATGCTGCCCATCTCCACCCAAAAAACCGTAGTCAATGCCCTCATTACATCTCGGCTTGACTACGGTAACATCCTGTACCTAGGCTCAAATAAAGCTGTAGTACGGCGGCTGCAGCTTGTCAAGAACTCAGCTGTCAGGCTGCTGTGTAGAATTCCTAAAACCACCATGGTCTCGAACTACTGACGTGACCTGCATTGGCTCAGGGTAGAAAACCGAATTAGATTTAAAGCCCTGAACTATATGTTCAGAATAAAAGCGGGCACTGCACCTGAATACCTACTATCACTAGCCCGTCCCTATACTCCCAAATGCAACCTACGGCCGCAATCAGCAGCCAACTTTTGTGTGCCTAGGTTCAAACTTGCAAGAATGGGAGGCAGATCCTTTTCTCATCTAGGACCAACCCTTTGGAACGCTCTCCCTCCCTATATTCGCAAGGAGGAAAACCACGCTAGGTTCAGAAAGAACATCAAAACCTGGTTGTTCGAGCAATAACTAGAACGACCCTGCAAACCCTTACCACCTTTCTATGCTGTGTCTCGGCGCCGGGAAACCCTTTTTGGGTAGCTGTTGCGCCTTACAAGTTTAAAAAATAAATAAAATAAATAAATACCTAGGAAAGACTTAAGGGGTTCTGATTATATCACAATATTTAAGATCCTCACTTCACAGTGCTCCTAGCACAAAAGCTGATTTTGGGAAGCACTTTAATACAATGTAGGCAGTGAAATGTGCACTTTCACTAAACTCAGGGCATTTAAAACTCATTGTATAAGTCTCCTCCTTGTAGATACCGGACCCCCACCCCTGGGACACCTAGGGCAAACCCTGGGGATACCTAATATGCCCCAACATTATAGTTTACCAATTTGAAAGTGCCCCAAACCCAAAAGTCAAGTTTGGGCACAATTTTCATTTTAAAAGCAGTCCTGCAACACAGGCCTGCTTTTAAACTGACCTCAGGCTTTAGCAGTGCACACAGGCAAGTGCAGGAAGGGCTGCTAGCCTCTAAACCTCCATGCCTTAATATATACTAGGGACTTAAAGGATGTTTCAATCCCTGTGCATTATTATGCACTAGGGCCTTATAGGGGAGGTCATGCCAATCTTAATGGTATCCTAACCCATAGTGCACCCTAGTGTATGTAGGTGTTTTCACTGTATTTGTAAGTGTCTCTTTCAGAATAACACTGGCCATGAGCCTGGTTAGGCAGAGCCCAGGGTCAGTCAGAGTCAGGTACCACCAGTACCAGTCAGCAAAAAGTTAGGGAGTGCCCAGGGCACACAATGGCGTTGCAAAACTAGAGAAGCACAAACTCAGAATTTAAAACATAACACGATGGTTGGGGGTTCTCTTAAATAATCAGAATTGATTTCCATCATAATTAACCCATTTTCCAACATTAGGACAATGAAAGACTGGGAAAAAATCAGAACGTTCTAATCTATACCTTGCAGTTTTCATGCAGCTCCTTGATAATGGTTAATAGCTCACTGTTCAATGTTAGGATTTTAACTTATAAACTGCAAATAGCAAAAGAATCTCTCAGACCTATTTACATTACATGCATTTGCCGATCTGCATGGTACACGTTCTGTGCAGCAGGCATATTAACACACTGTGGGTACTTACCCTGAGTCAAAACTTCCACTAGTCAAACCTCTGATCGCTCTCAATAAAGTGGTTTAACAGAGATTGACACGCAGGTATCAAGTGGGTGCCTAGCGACGCGGGCGGTGTGCCACCCCCCTCCCAATCCCCATGGTGTGAGGATTTCTCACATCAAACGTGCAAACCGGTTTCTCTAAATTAAAAGGGCAACCAACCATTTTTTCTGATTGCACACTTTTTAACACTTTTTTACTTTCACGTCCTCAGGTCAGTGTGGGCCTTAGCAGGCTCATACCACCGAGGTTTAGCTCCTAGGTCCTGATGAATGCCAGGTAATTGACACCACGATGGTAGAAACATGTTGTCCCCACTTAAGGGGAAGTAGCTGAACAATGTATTTAGCTTTCTTCCCACACCTTGTTTTTAATGTATCTGATTTGCCACTCAATAAAGTTTTTTGTGACACAATCTAGACATTTTTAAACCACACTATCACCCCTTCACTCTTCCCAACACAACAAAACAGCTCTGCAGTAATTCTGGTGTCGAAGCACACCGGGGAGGCACTCGGCCTCTCCCGGTGGGACCCAATGATGAAGCATGTCACCAACTAGGTTGGTGAGTGAGGGCTTTCTATATAAATCTAAGAAGATTTACTTTTCCCATGCTCCCATTTTTCCTTTTTTTGAAGTAAACACACTCTTTCGATGTTTATACGACCCGCTCTCAATAAAGAACATTAAGCACCAAAGTTATCTTCACATCTTTATTGTTGCCTGAAAATTACTGGAAACTAGGAATGCAGCCGTAGGTACTTTTCAAACCATAATGCACTTGTAAACATGACGCCCTCACCCGAATCCAGCGACCTTTGTTTGATTGGTGCATGAAGATGCATGATTCGGTAACTGGGCATAATATCGACTACAAAATATCGAATGGGCATATTATCGAGTCAAAAATAACGAGAGTAGTGAAATATCGAATGTAATTTTATCGATGTTAAAAATATCGTATTAGTTTTACTTAAGTAAATATCGAAGTAAATAATATTGAATCAAAAATATTGTGTAATGTAAATATCGATTTGTTAGTGTTGTTAAAAATATCGTTTTTAACATATATAGAATGTAAAAAATATCGAAAAAAAATATAGATAATATAAAATATCGTAAAAATTTATATAATGTTAATAATATAAATATAAAAAATGTGTTAATATTGTTGATTTTTTTCTGATTCGGAAATATTTGAAATTTAATTCGTGTTTTAATTGTGTATTTTATGTTAATTTTTTAGGGACGGGATGTTGGGTTATTAGGGGATAAGGGTGGGGAGTGTTTTAAAATAATTATGTTTAAATTTAAAAAAATGTACATTTTGTTAAAATAATTGAAATTTATAAAAAAACTAATTTTACAATAAATTTAAAAAATGTATTTTAAATTTTAGGAGCGGTATGTTGGGTTATTAGGGGATAAGGGTGGGGAGTATTTTTTTTTAAATTTCTTAAATATGTAAATTAAATTAAAAAAGTTTTAAAAAATTCCCCCAAATTTTGTGCATTTACATTTTTTTTTAATTTTAGCAGTGGGATGTTGGGTTATAAGGGTGGGGAGTGTTTTTTTTTTGATTTTCAAAAACCTTTATTAACATTCTAGTAAAGGTACACAGCTTGGTGCCTACAACCACATCATGGCCGGCAGCATGAGACTCTAGCATTAAAGCATCGATGTGCAATTTATAACGGGCAACCAAATAACACAGCAAGCCGCCTACAACCGCTTCGTGCCGGCCGCGTAGTGGACTAGCTTCATTATATACATAACAGCAGTACTGTCGAAAATAGATAGTTTACCATAACATATACGTTATTTATGAAGGGGTATGTGATCAATGCAACTAACATTCAGCCTTTGAATTTGCCCTCTTTGCACAGTATAAGTAGACATGCACGAATCAGTGACGTTGGCAGTGTGGTCGTGGAACCCCTTACCCAGATATATGTTGCCGCTGCTACTGAACAGGCATTATTTACCTGCAGCATATAGTGCCGCGGTTGGATGGCATAGCAAGAGGTGTCGTGTCCGCACTGCTCATGTCTGGGGAAGCGCTGCAACATACCATTTAATTATCCTCTCCCACCCAAACCATAACCAATGCCCTCACAACGCGAACCCCAGAACTGCCCTATGCAGGCCATAGGAGAGGAGTGATGACACCCTAGCAGTTTCGTATCCTAGATGTGTCAGCTAGCAACTGGTGATGGTGATTATGTAGGGGTGTGTCTTCCCTCTGTATCCTGTATCCTCTGTATGACTGTTTAGACTGTTTTGACTGTCTTTTTAAACCATTTTTTGAATGTAATATACTATGTGTACCACGGTTGGTGGTTTTTTAATGAATTTATGACATTGTTTTAGACTGTAACCCATATGGGAGGAAAGCAATAAATTGTATATTTTTTAACTTCACTACAGTGTTTGTCCGACATATTTAACTGTTGATTTGAAATTCAGTATCCTCCTTAGCTTATGTGATGCATCTGTAGAATGTTTAGCAATATATAGAAAAACCATTCCCTCAGCCAGACCACCTCTATAGTGAAAGCCACAGGAAGGCTTTACCCATTGCTGGGTCTAACAGGGACTTCCAAGTTTTCTGATTCCCTCTGTATCCGACATGGTGTCAACAGTTGCCTGTGCCGCCATCTGTATCAGATATGTGTGCAGTGGACCCCATATATCCGCCGGCCTAGATGTCATTGGTTGCATTTCCGAGTATACCCCATATTGCTCTTGACAGTATACCATGTCTTGCATCCACTCCTAAAACTTGGGGGCACGCCCCCTCCCCCAACTGCATGCCTGTCGGCGTCTGGCCAGCAGGAGTGCCACATAAGTGAATTTCCTGCCACTCTTCGGAATCTGCGCTGTGTAACCCAGTAATAACATGAGTGGGTCGATATCAATAGTGCTATTCGTCATGAGCTCCAGTGCCTCATGGACCTGCTCCCAGTATGCTCTCACTTGCGGGCACTCCCATGCCAAGTGCAGAAACCCAGCACCAGGCTGCCTACAGCGTTCACAGCAGTCTGAGTCCTCTAGACGAAACCTGTATTTTCGAGCCGGTGTGTAGTACTGTCTGTGTAAGAACTTATAATGGATTATCTTGAAATGGCAGTTTGACATCAGTGTCCCCGTGAGCCTACAGCACTACTCCCATTGGCCATCCGTCACCTTCCTGACAAAATCTGCAGTCCAATGCGCCCTGGCTGTACCCGGCACTACCGGTACATCACTACGAATACTACCGTATATGCTAGACATGAGATGTGCGCCATCCGAGCTGTTCAGGACCACATTTAGAGGAGCCGTGCAAGGTGGTTCCTTGGGGTAATCTAGGAGCACCGCTTTCATTCCTTCGCGCAATCGTATAAAATAAAACACTTCCAGAGGACTGGGGGGTATTCGCCAAAGAATTGCTCCAGAGAGCGAGATGTTCCACCAGTAAATAAGTCACTGCGACACATATGTCGGAAGTCCGTTTCTTCAAACAAAGCTACCCGAGGGTGGTAGGAAAGGGGCATTCGGGGCGCGTAGAGCATCGGTATCTGCAATCGGCGCACTATCCTCTGCCAGGCATCCACCGTACACGTCACCGTGGTAGGCGGAGTGTCTAATACCACAACAGGACCATAGACGATACCAGTTAACGGCAGCGGATGGGCAATCCAGTCCTTAACGGCTATCTGCGGCATGAAGCTAGTAGGCTTTACCCAGTGATATAAGTAGTGCGCCTGTGCGCTCAGGTAGTATGTCTCAAAGTCCGGTATATCAAAACCTCCCACTTCATAAGGCTGCGCCATGACGGCCCATTTGAGCCTTGCCTGTCTACCCCCCCCCCACACCAGTCGGATCACTTCAGACCTCAAGGTCTTGAAAAAGAAGGAACCTGTATAGTAGGGAATGTTAAGAAAATAATAAAGGAATCAGGGCAGAACGACCATCTTGATGAGGGATACTCTGCCAGCCATCGATAGTGGAAGACCAATCCAACGCGTTACCGACTCAGACAGCTTGGTAACCGCCGTGCCATAATTAAGCCGAAGTGTCTCATCTTTATCTCTAGAAATCTGGATGCCTAAGTATCGCAGATCATCGTGGCACCATTTCAAGGGGTAATCCAAGGGAAACTCAGTCACTGCAGCAGTCAAAGGGAACAACTGCGACTTCCCCCAGTTGATCGTTACTCCAGAAAGCCCACCATAGGCCACAAACTCTCTCAATTGGGAATTCAAGTTATTCTGCGGATCTTTGACATAGAGCGTAACATCGTCCGCATAGAGCGAAATAGAGAGCTGTCTCTGAAAGCAATGAAAGGAGCTGTCCTTGTGTAACTGCCGTACGTGACACGCCAACGGCTCTATCGCAATGGCGAATAAGAGAGGGGGTCTCAGTGGGCATCCCTGACGGGTGCCCCTAGTAATTGCAAAGGCCTCCGATAATCGTCCATTCGCCAGCACCTTAGCTGTAGGACCAGTGTATAGTAATCTTATCCATCCCACAAACATCGGAGGAAATCCCATTCCACAGAATCAAACGCCTTAGATGTGTCTAGGAAGATCGCAGCCAAGGGAAGTTCCAGGGCTACCGTCTGTATAAGTGAGAAGATGGTCCTTAGGTTATGGGAAGTCGCCCTTGTCGGGACAAAGCCCGACTGATCGGGGAGTATACTTCTGGTCATGAGTAATGAGAGTCTCGTAGCCAGTACCTTGGCAAGAATCTTAGCATCACAGTTAAGTAACAACAATGGGCGATAGGAGTCACATTGCGTTTGAGTCTTACCCGGCTTCAGTAGGGAAGTGATAACCACCTCTCTCATAGAGCGGGGCAATGTCCCCACCTCCAAGGAGTCCTCAAACACTTATCGTAATACCGGAGCCATAACATCAATGTAACATTTGTAAAACTCTGCCGGGATCCCGTCCAAGCCGGGCGCCTTCCCATTGCCATGAGACATTATGGCATCTTGAATCTCATCAAGTTCGAACGGGGCGCAGAGGAATGCTCTATCTACATCGCTCAGCCAGCATAACGCCAAGTCCTCCAGAAAGCCCTTAAGATCAACGTCACCAGCAGATTGAGTGGTGTATAGGCGCATATAGTGTGCTTGAAGCGTAGCTAGTATATGATCGTTATCCCTACAGGCCTCTCCTGTGGCATCCTCAAGTTCCAAAATGGTTTAGTACCCCGTGCCCCTCGCACTGTCATCGACAGTGCCCTACCTGGTCTCTCTCCTTCATTATATGCACAAGCTTTCCAATATTTACCCCTGAAATGCACCATACGCTGTGCCTCTGTCTCATACTCCGAAAGTTTGGTACGAAATTGTTGATGTAGGTGTCCTGTATTCTCCCTCAGCATCTGCCGCTCCAATCCCTGCAGTTCCCCTTCTAGCCTCCGCACTGTTCTCTGAATATCCTGTAACACCCCAAAACCTTTAGCAATACATAACCCTCTGACGGTGATTTTAAAGACCTCCCAGACCGTCTCCACGCTGTCGACAGTGTCTTTGTTGCGGGGGAAAAATTATTTTATGTCTGTCCTCAGTTCTTCACGGAAGACAGTGTCTAACAGGGCATTCGGCTGGAGCTACCAAGGGCGCCGAGGGCAGTCATAACCCGGCATGGCCAGCGAAATTAATACCGGACAGTGATCTGACTGAGTCCTAGCCAAATGTCTTGCGACCTTCATACAAGGAGCCAGATCTCTGGACAGAAGGCAATAGTCTATCCTCGCCCATGTACCCGCATAGGAGGTAAAATGTGTCCCAGCTCGAAGCAGGGGGTGCATATCTCCAGCCATCTACAAGCCCTCCATCCTCAATGATGCCCCTCAGTGTCTCCCTCGCCTTAGGATGATATTGGGCCTGCCCATCAGCTCTATCCAGTCCAGGGGTCATGGCTACATTAAAGTCACCCCCCCATATAACCAATATCAGATATCACTCCCCACAGTGTCGTGAATAACTCCGGCGTGTCTACATTGGGAGCATAACAATTAGCAAAAGTGACAGTATCTCTGCCCAGTCTCCCCCAGAGCACAACATATCTCCCCGCATTATCTATCCGCTGTCCTAGTAGTATGAAGGGTGTTGTGCGATGTATAAGGATGGCTGTGCTTCTGGCATATGACGAGTAATTGGAAAATGCCCTTACACCTGCCCACCTGCTAGCAAAGGTAGAAGCAGCTCGCGTGGGAATATGCGTTTCCTGCAGCATCACTACATTTACTTTATGACTGTCAAAGTAAGCTAATATTTGTCTGCATTTGCGAGCATCTTTTAGACCCCGCACATTCCAAGATAGCACTGTGCAGGAATTCAAATTCGTCTCACCCATTGGGATCGATAAATATATAATCAACAGTTATCCACAGTGACCACATCTGCACCTTACTGCCATAATATTCGGATCTACCAGATGTCTCCACTGGCGCCGCCGTATCTCATGAAGTTCCTTATTCAACTTAGGTTGCCATGCATTCATCATGTCTATCTCACTGAACAGCAATGTGTGCAATCTCAAAGTAAGGCTGTATACTCCATACTCATTCAAACTGTGTACCCCCCACACACTCCCCCGCATCCCCCCTCCCACTGAAGCAACCCCAATCTGCCAGTATTGCCCCCCCATCCCACCCAAGAACTCCCAGAAACTGAGGGCTAAACTGTACCCTCCCTGGAACGTAACAACAAGAGTCCATAGGGTAATTCCCGTTGGGGGCCATACCCAGGTGGCAACACAACAGCCCTCCACACCCATAGCGACCACAAAGCAGGTTGCAGCCACCCCGGGTGATAAAAAGGGGTGCCCGGCGATGATATAGTAGGTACCATAGGGACGGTGCAATACCTCCATCCCTCTGGCATCTCACCCCCTTTCATAGCATTGTTACTCACATATGAGGAAATCAAGTCAATGATGGTCGGTCAAGACAGGAAAGTTCACTGCTCATCTTCTTCCACATCCTCGTGTGCCACGGCCGCAGGCGCTTCCGCCCCCCCCCGGCCTATTGGAGCGCTTGAATTGTTTGATGAAGTCTTCCACTTGCTGCGGCTTAATGAAGAATTTCTGTCGTCCTTGATGCGTAACCCTCAGGCGCGCTGGATAAAGTAGGGCATAGTCAATTTGTAAATTCCGAAGTTTAGCTTTTACATCCATAAACTTATGTTATGTTATATTAATTTATTATGCGCACAGATACTCCAGCCAAGGAGCGTCCCGGCGCAGAGACAAGGTAGAACATAACACAACAGGAGAGTGGAAAACATAAAAGCAGCTAAAACAGGAATGTTTTTATGGCCCTCCGGAAGGTCAAGAGGTCCTCCATCAGACGAATTTCAACAGGAAGGGAGTTCCATGCTGACGCGGCCTTTACACTGAACGAGCGGCCTCCCATGCGACTGAGCCTGAATCTGGGGACCACAGCAAGGGCCAAGGCCTGAGAACGGAGGGTACGGGTGGGAACGTAGAAGGAGAGACAGCTAGATAAGATTTCCGGGCCTATGCCTCTCAGAATCTTAAAGGCAAGGCACAGAACCTTAAAGAGGATGCGCTTCCTTACAGGGAGCCAATGTAGGGAACGAAGGACACCTGCCACCGGGCTGAATTTGGGCAGTCCGACAATCGCCCTCGCCGCAGCATTCTGAACCCGCTGCAGACGGGTTAGCTCGGCCTGGTTGGCCCCAGCCAGAAGAGAGCTGGCATAATCCAGGCGGGAGATGATAGTTGCCTGGATCACCAGCTGCCTGGTCGGGGCGTCAAAGAACTTGAGAACAGGTCTCAAGCCCCTTAGCAGTCCAAAACAACAGGCCGCAGTTTTTTTGGTGTGCCCTACAAAGGAGAGGCCCGCATCCAGCCAAACCCCCAGGTTTTTTACCTCCGGTACCGGGATCGGAGTGGGTCCCAGCTCTGAGGGCCACCATTGGTCACCCCACAACTCCACTCCCTTACCGACAACCATCACCTCCGTTTTTGTGGCATTTAGCTGGAGACAGTTGCCTGTCAACCAACTAGCCACCGCCTTCAGTCCAGACTGAAACCTGGGGGCCTCAATCTCCGCATCCCCGCTGAGAGTAACCGCCAGCTGTGTGTCGTCGGCATATGAGACCAGAGTTAGGCCCCACTGCCTAGCGACATCAGCCAGCGGTCTCACGTAAAGGTTGAACAACGTGGGCGCTCATCCTGGACCATCTGCGTGAAGTCAGGGTATATAGTAAAGGAGTTGCCATCGAAGGAAAGCGATTTCGCGCTTCGAACCGCCCGCAAGGCGACATCCCTGTGCCTGTAATTCAGCAAACGGGCAATGATGGGCCTGGGAGGGGCGCCTGGTTTAGGCCTGGGGACCAAGGAGCGATGTGCCCTCTCCACTATGAGTTGGGGAGAGAAGGCCTCAGACCCCACCGCAGTCAGCAAAAGTTTTTCCACATAGTCCTCCATCCTGCCCGTATTGGTCGATTCTGGAATACCTAAAATGCGGACGTTGTTGCGTCTACTCCTCGCCTCCAAATCCTCATTCTTAGCAGCGATTATCCGCAATAGATTGTCCATCCGGGAGAGTTTTGAGGTATGCCGTGCCACAGCGTCATCCGAATCCGAAATGCGTTGTTCCGCTTCTTTGAGGCGCTCTTCATGAACATCCAGTTTCTGAACCACAGCGTACATGCGCGACAATATCCTGTCGACTTTATCCGCTATTGTGGCAAACCCCTAGCGTACCTCTCGGAGAACATCCTGTAGGTCATTTACCGGCTCGGAGGATCCTCCAGTGGAGCCACTTGTTCCCGCCAGGCCCTGCTGGTCTTGTCCAGTGTGATTGGTCCGTTTAGTCGCCTCGAAAGTAAGTTTGGGTTGCTTAGCGGCTGGTGTGCCCAAGGTCGCTGCAATCCGCGCATGGTTATCGCCTCCCGTAGTTTCACAGAAGCCTAGCTGCAGATCGGAGTTATGAGTAGTGGAGGGGGGAGCAGGAAGCCAGGGCCGCACACGTGTAGCTGGCTCCTTCTTGAAGGCCCCCCCGAGCAATGCCTGCAGATCAGGTTCCACAGACGTGCAACAGACGGCCTCCGACAACCTGAGTGAGGCACGAGGGCCAGACGGCAACGCTCCACACCCTGTCGCAGTATACACCACCACGCAGTCCCCTCTTCGCAGCCGTCTCCTATTGCAGTCGCGAACTCGCAGGGAACTAGCAGCAGACCGCCTGAGAAAGATGCAGGGAGGGGAACTACAGTCCCTCGAGTGAAGTAAATGGCAACAACTCCACCAAGCGCCTCAGGCCCATTCAGCAGTCTCCTCAAGCGGCGTTTCATTGGAATCTACTCGTACCCCAGTTCCAGATAATTCCGGCCAGGCGTCACTCCCTCCTAAGGGATCCAAGAAGTGTGCCCCGCCGTCAACCGCAAACCTTGCCAGGCCTCGGTCTCCCCCTTAGTGGGCTGCTCTCCCACCTCCCTTGTAGGGCAGCTCAGATAATGCAGGGTCACTCCGGAGTCAGCGGAGCGTGATTTCCGACCGCGGCAGCACCTGGTGCCAGTGCGATCTCCGGTTGCAGCAGAGCAGTGTTCTCCCAGCAAAGCAGATAGCCCCTTCCACCAGTCTACCAGTGGCCGCACACTCCACCAGGGTCGCTGGGAGCAGGAAAGTGCGGGAATCCCCCGCAAACAGCGTTAGGGCAAGCAGGGAGGGGTCCCAGACCAGTACGAGAACCGGCACAAAAAGCAATGTCCCAATGCAGCTCCGCAGGCCCCACAAGCACCCGTCACCTGCAATTGAATATCGCCAGCGGGAGGGAGGAGGCGTTAATGGTGGTCCGATAGAGTCTGCTAATCGCCGATATGATTTTCCTAGTAGACCACGCCACTCCCGAAAAGTGCGAGCAGGAAGCGGCCCAAGCCCGCGCTTGAGGTCGCGGGCTTGCGTAGATGGTGCTGCCGGCTGCCGCTGCCCTCCTCTCAGCTGGACAGACGCGGTGAAACTTCAAGGGCGGCTCCCGACCTCACCGTAGCTCCGATGGGCCCAGAACTTTGCCAGGATGCGTTGGAGGACTCTCTCTGCCGGAGGGTATGGGCACACCCCCCGTTAGTACAATATACAGGATAATTTATCGGATGATTGTACCGGGCGGCGGGAGCCTCACACGAAGGCCACAATTTGCTAGTGCGCCACCTAGCGCCCCAAGGGTGGAGAGTGTTTTAAAAATATTTTTTTTACATTTTATAAACATGCAAATAAAAATAAAAATGTAAATATATTTAAAAAAAAAAAATTGTAAATTTTAAATATTTTTTAGATATTTTAGGAGCGGGATGTTGGGTTATTAGGGGATAAGGGTGGAGAGTGTTTTAAAAAAATGTAATTAATTTTATAAATATGCAAATTAAAAAATACACATTTAAAAATTAAAAATATAAAAAATGTAAATTGCAAATTTATTTATGTGAATTTAGGAGCGGATGTTGGGTTTTTAGGGGATAAGGGTGGGAGTGTTTTAAAAAAATTAAAATAAAACTTTAAAATATGCAAATTAAATTAAATATTTGAAATTGTGGGGCTTGTGGAGAAGTGTGGCTCACTGGTTAGAGCAGGCAGACCCTGAAGCAGAGGTCAGACCCGGGACCAGGGTTCAATTCCCGACGCGGCAGGGTCTTGAGCTCAAATGTCCACGGACTCGACAATTCTCGCTTCGGTGCCTGACCTAATCATGGGTTAACACTCTGCAACTCTGGGCATTAAGCTTGCTTAATCTCCACAACGGCCCCCCGCGGCGGGATGCCTGGCTTTCACCTTGGGGATGCCCGTTAGGGGCTATCTCACAGGGAAAAGCCAGGACGGGTTCCCAAGGCAAGCGCCGAGATGCCTCCGGGTAGTCGAGCGCTATATAAGAACATACAAAAAAAAAAAATTATTAAAAAAATGATTTATCAAAATTACAAATTTTTCAATGTAATTTTAGGAGTGGGATGTTGGGTTAATAGGGGTTAAAGGTGGAGAGTGTTTGAAAGTATAATAACAAAATATACTATGCAAATTAATTTTAGTTAATTTATTGCAAATTTAAAAATTACATTTTAAAATTAGAAATAATTAAAAAAAATATTATTAACCAAAAT
The DNA here is from genome assembly GCF_964263255.1 of Lissotriton vulgaris. Lineage (NCBI taxonomy): Eukaryota > Metazoa > Chordata > Amphibia > Caudata > Salamandridae > Lissotriton > Lissotriton vulgaris. Next base: position 414,368 of record NW_028246267.1, read on the forward strand.
TTGGGTTAATAGTGTTTAATGGTGGGTATTGATATGTTGAAAGATTTGGCTAATTTAAAATAAATTTACATTTTTAAGAAGTTTTGATACATTTATTATTTAAAAAATATTTTTTATATAAAAAATTTAAATAAAAAAAATTAAATATATAAATTATTAATGGGAGTTTTATTTAATAGGGGATATGGTATATATTGTTTAAATTAAAAGAATGTTTTTGATTTTTAATATTTTGGAGTAGGAATAGTAAATTTGATATGATTATTATCCAGCAACTGGCCTGACTTTTATGTGAAAGGAGTGGTAAGTCGGCGTGGTCGTCGGCGTGGTGGCCACCCTGCCTAGGGCCGGCACCGACGCCCTGCCAAGAAGCCAGGAACCTGGGAGTATGGTTCAATGCAGGCCTCACCTTTGGATCCCAAATCAATCGTGTGGTCGGTGTTTGCTTCGGTGTCTTGAAAAATCTGAGGAAAGTTCTGGAGCTTCTACCAACTGAAGCGTGCAAGACACTGGTGCATGCATTGGTGACTGCGAGATTGGACTATGGGAATCTGCTGTATCTGGGGGCACCAGGGAAGAGCATAGGTTGCCTTCAAGTATTGCAGAATGCTGCGGCACGCCTGATCCTGAGGCTACCCAAGAGAGCACCTTCAAAAATGGCACTTCAGACTCTTCACTGGCTCCCGGTGAGGAGCAGAGTGGAGTACAAGGCACTCTGTACCTGCCACCGCATTTTGAATGGCAGGGCGCCACAGCCGCTGCAGAGCCTGATAGCGCGCTATGAACCGTCCTGTGCCTTAAGATCTGCCGGCTCGGGATTGGTGAAAATTCCCAAGGTAGCAAAAGCACGCATGGGGGGAAGATCGTTTAGGTATCTGGCATCGCTTAGCTGGAATAAATTACCGCTTGAACTGCGTCTTGAGCCCTCTGAGACCAGGTTCCGGTCTAAACTCAAAACCTACTTATATGTTCAGTAGTTGGTGCGTCACCCCTTTTGGGATCCTGCTGCAGCCATCACACCATAGCGCGGGGACACGCCGGTGCGCGTAACCAGGCGCTTTATAAGCTTCCCTATTATTATTTATTATAATAGTAAATTATTTTTGGTTAGTGTCCAGCACCTTCCCTGAGTTCTAGCTGACTGGAGTAGGAATAGTAGTTTATAATGGGTCTGTGTCCAGCACATTCCCTGATTTTCACCTCACTGGAGTGGGAATAGTAAATTAAATTGGGTTAGTGCCCAGCACCTTCCCTGACTTTTATCTGACTGGAGTGGGAATAGTAAATTAAATTGGGTTAGTGTCCAGAACCTTCCCTGAGTTTTATCTGACTGGAGTGGGAATATTAATTTATAATGGGTATGTGTCCAGCACCTTCCCTGATTTTCACCTCATTGGAGTGGGAATAGTATATTAAATTGGGTTCGTGTCCAGAACCTTCCTTGACTTTTATCTGAGTGGAGTGGGAATAGTAAATTAAATTGGGTTAGTGTCCAGCACCTTCCCTGATTTTTATCTGACTGGATTGGGAATAGTAATTTATAATTGGTATGTGTCCAGCACCTTCCCTGATTTTCACCTTATTGGAGTGGGAATAGTAAATTAAATTGGGTTAGTGCCCAGCACCTTCCCTGAGTTTTATTTGACTGGAGTGGGCAATGGCATAAAGTCACCACAGAGGAATTGCAAAAGGTATGGAAGCAGCCCACTCCCACAGAGACAGACAGTATAGAGACCGTTTTAACCAAATTCAACAAGCCCCTCAAAGAAGCAATTGACCAAATAGCACCTCTAAAATTACACAAACAATACCCTGCTACCAAACAGGAAGCATGGTACACCGGGGAGCTTAGAACAGAAAAACAAAAATGTAGGAGGTTGGAAAAGAAGTGGAGAAAAACTCATACCGAAGAAAACAAGAAGGCACATCATGAGGCCCAGGCTAAATAATACAAAAATATCAAACTTGCTCAGAGGAATAGCCTCTCTCAACGACTTGCAGAAGCGTTCCAAGGAATTATTTAAAATCCTTCAGGACTTTGTAAAACCAACAGCATGTAAAAGCCTGATGACTTTTCCCAACAACTATGCAACAAAATCTCCCTGTTCTTCGAAAATAAAATCAACTTGATTTACGATAAAATCCTATTGGTCTCCAATCAAAATAGTAACAACTCTTTCTCCGCTTCCATCCTGCCCACATGGAGTAAAACCACACTTACGGCATTCCCAGCAGTCAATGACTCAGATCTCACCTCCCTTATGAGCCATATAAAATCTGGATCTCCAGATGATCTTTTATCAGCTAAAATAACTGCCTCTCTGCAAAATCTGCTTAGGCCCCATATTCTAACACTGATCAATCATTCTCTTAGGGAAGGATCTGTGCCTACAGAATGGAAAAAAGCAGTGGTAAACCCAATCCGAAAGAATGCAGCAATTCCATGGACTGACCTCTCCAACCTCCGACCGATCTCCCTCCTACCCCTTCTCAGCAAGATGATCGAGAGACACGTAAACACTCACTTGTCCAAATACATCGAGGCAGCGGAGGGCCTAGACCTCTCTCAATCTGGATTTAGGCCCAACCACAGCACAGAAACTGCCCTCCTTTCAGTGACTGATAACATCAAGATGTCACTGGATGGAGGAAACTCAATGATTCTAGTGCTGTTGGATTTATCCGCTGCCTTCGGCACTGTGTCCCATGAGATACTTCTCGGTCGTCTGAAGGAGAGGGGAATAGAAGGGGTGGCTCTTTCTTGGCTGGAGAGCTTTCTTTCGGATCGCCAACAAGAGGTGAGATTGGGCTCCCACCATTCTATCTCTAGGGAGCTCAGCAAGGGAGTACCACAGGGCTCTTGCCTAAACCCCACACTTTTCAACGTGTATGTAGCTCCCTCGGCGGATATTGTAAGATCTTATGGGTTCACCCCTGTGTCGTACGCTGATGACACTCAGCTTTTGTTCCCCTTTAAAACCTTAACGCCCGCAATAAAAAAATCTTTTGCGGACGGAATGAGGGCAATATCCCACTGGATGGCCATTAACCGCCTCCAGTGCAACGTAGGCAAGACTGAGGTAATGCTGTTCAGGGAGGCCACACTTTTGTGGTCCCCGGATCGGTGGCCTCTGGATTTAGGACCAACTCCAAGCTCCAAACAGATTGTCAAAAATCTCGGTGTGCACTTAGACAGAACACTCCTGCTTAAAGAACACACAAATCAAGTAGCAGGTTCCTGCTTCCAGGTCATTGGTCTACTACGACGAGTCTTCCCATTTTTATCAAATTCTTATAGGAAGACTCTCGTCCAGGCCTTGGTTGTGAGTAGGATGGACTACTGTAATGGCCTGTTGGTCTCGGCAAATGAGGAACAACTACAGAGACTACAGGTGGTCCAGAACACTGCCGCGAGACTAGTTCTCAACGCCCAGCCAAGGTCTGCCTCACTCCCCCTGTTGACAAAACTCCACTGGTTGCCAATTAGACAGCGTGTAAAATTTAAAATCTGCTGCACAATTCATAGATGTCTGTTTGGCAATGGCCCTAAATATCTAAAAGAAATATTCAAACCCTACATACCCAGTCGAACTCTGCGCTCCAGTAGTCAGCAACAACTCCAGGTTCCTAGGATAAAAAAAGCCAGGTAGGTAGGACGAGCCCTGTCCAACAAAGGCCCCCATCCTTTGGAACTCATTGCCCCTGCTCTCAAAAATACAACCAACTTTCAATCCTTCAAGAAGTCCCTGAAAACTTTTTTATTTGTCGCCTGTTAGGTTTATTCCCCCTCATGTCAGTGTCTAATTACTAGTTTCTGGCTCTTTGGTAATACGTAAGCACGGAGATACCCTTTCGAGGGTTGACTTCCAGCGCTATACAAGAATATAAATAAATAAATAGTAAATTAAATTGGGTTAGTGTCCAGCACCTTCCCTGAGTTTTATCTGACTTGAGTGGGAATTGTAATTTATAATGGGTCTGTGTTCAGCACCTTCCCTGATTTTTACCTCATTGGAGTGGGAATAGTACATTAAATGGGGTTAGTGTCCAGCACCTTCCCCGAGTTTTATCTGACTGGAGTGGGAATAGTAATTTATAATGGGTCTAAGTCCAGCACCTTCCCTGATTTTCACCTCTTTGGAGTGGGAATAGTAAATTACATTGGGTTAGTGTCCAGCACCATCCTTGACTTTTATCTTACTGGAGTTGGAATAGTAAATTAAATTGTGTTCGTGTCCAGCACCTTCCCTGACTTTTATATGACCGGAGTGGGAATAGTAAATTAAATTGGATTAGTGTCCAGCACCTTCCCTGACTTTTATTTGATTGGAGTGGGAATAGTAAATTAAATTGGGTTAGTGTCTTGAACCTTCCCTGACTTTTATATGAGTGGAGTGGGAATAGTAAATTAAATTGGGTTAGTGTCCAGCACCTTCCCAGATTTTTATCTGACTGGATTAGGAATAGTAATTTATAATTGGTATGTGTCCAGCACCTTCCCTGATTTTCACCTTATTGGAGTGGGAATAGTAAATTAAATTGGGTTAGTGCACAGCACCTTCCCATAGTTTTATTTGACTGGATTGGGAATAGTAATTTATAATGGGTCTGTGTCCAGCACCTTCCCTGATTTTCAACTCATTGGAGTGGGAATAGTAAATTAAATTGGGTTAGTGTCCAGCACCTTCCCTGACTTTTATCTCACTGGAGTGTGAATAGTAAATTAAATTGGGTTAGTGTCCAGCACCTTACCTGACTTTTATCTTACTGGAGTTGGAATAGTAAATTAAATTGTGTTCGTGTCCAGCACCTTCCCTGACTTTTATATGACCGGAGTGGGAATAGTAAATTAAATTGGATTAGTGTCCAGCACCTTCCCTGACTTTTATTTGATTGGAGTGGGAATAGTAAATTAAATCGGGTTAGTGTCCAGAACCTTCCCTGACTTTTATATGAGTGGAGTGGGAATAGTAAATTAAATTGGGTTAGTGTCCAGCACCTTCCCGGATTTTTATCTGACTGGATTAGGAATAGTAATTTATAATTGGTATGTGTCCAGCACCTTCCCTGATTTTCACCTTATTGGAGTGGGAATAGTAAATTAAATTGGGTTAGTGCACAGCACCTTCCCTGAGTTTTATTTGACTGGATTGGGAATAGTAATTTACAATGGGTCTGTGTCCAGCACCTTCCCTGATTTTCAACTCATTGGAGTGGGAATAGTAAATTAAATTGGGTTAGTGTCCAGCACCTTCCCTGACTTTTATCTCACTGGAGTGTGAATAGTAAATTAAATTGGGTTAGTGTCCAGCACCTTCCCTGACTTTTATCTGAATGGAGTGGGAATAGTAAATTAAATTGGGTTAGTGTCCAGCACCTACCCTGATTTTTATCCGACTGGATTGGGAATAGTATTTTATAATGGGCATGTGTCCAGCACCTCCCCTGATTTTCACCTTATTGGAGTGGGAATAGTAAATTAAATTGGGTTAGTGTCCAGCACCTTCCATGAGTTTTATTTGACTGGAGTGGGAATAGTAATTTATAATGGGTCTGTGTCCAGCACCTTCCCTGATTTTCAACTCATTGGAATGGGAATAGTAAATTAAATTGGGTTAGTGTCCAGCACCTTCCCTGACTTTTATCTGACTGGAGTTGGAATAGTAAATTAAATTGTGTTAGTGTTCAGCACCTTCCCTGGCTTTTATCTGACTGGAGTGGGAATAGTAAATTAAATTGGGTTAGTGTCCAGCACCTTCCCTGACTTTTATCGGTCTGGAGTGGGAATAGTAAATTAAATTGGGTTAGTGTCCAGCACCTTCACTGAGTTGTATCTGACTTGAGTGGGAATAGTAATTTATAATGGGTCTGTGTTCAGCACCTTCCCTGATTTTCACCTCATTGGAGTGGGAATAGTACATTAAATGGGGTTAGTGTCCAGCACCTTCCCTGAGTTTTATCTGACTGGAGTGGGAATAGTAATTTATAATGGGTCTGTGTCCAGCACCTTCCCTGATTTTCACCTCATTGGAGTGGGAATAGTAAATTAAATGGGGTTAGTGTCCAGCACATTCCTTAACTGTTATTTGAATGGAGTGGGAATAGTAAGTTATATATGTTTTATAATTTAATCATAAAAGTAATGTTACAAAATATATGATTTTATATTATGCTTACAGATTCAATATTTTTAATGGAAAAAGATAGATGTAAATATATAAATAGTATCATAATAATCACAATTTAAAAATAACATTTCATTATTATTAGCAAAATAAGTAGAGATGCAGTGTTTGAAAGTTTTTATTGACAAATTGTATTTATAATATGTACAGTAAAGAATAAAAAAATATTATTTTTGTTACATTGTTAGGTAAATAACATGTATTACATTACATTTATTTATATTCATAAATGTTTTACTTTTCAAAATATATATTTTTTAGCAGTATTTCTCAAAAAATATATACAGTTTTGTTTCAGAATTTTTATAAACGTAAACAAATTTTAACATTTATTAAGATTTTTACAAAGTGTTTCTTTTTTGTATTTAAATATTTATTTAATAATGTCAATATATAATATATTAATGTTATTATTAAATATTTAGCATTTTTACATGAACAAAAATTAATAAACAGCTAAGTACATATTTGCTAGTTTTACATGCAAAATATATTTTTAATTAAATGTTCTTAATAAAAATTAATTTTTGTAATTAATTAATATTAAGTATGTACTAAGGTTATTTAATTAAAAATTAATTCTTAATACAATAGAAAAAAGAAAACAATTTATACAGTGAGGTACAATGTTTGATTTTTATTTTTTAATTATTTACATACATAGATACAATTATTAATAATAATATTTAATATATTATATTAATTATTATGATTAATTTACATAGGCTATTTAAATATTACATATTTTAACACATAACATAAATATTTTTGGAAAATATTCACTCAAGTGTAAATTAGGTTCTGTATTTATTTACAATGTATACACATAAATATGATTAATAATAGTAAAAAATAATAGTTCTTATTCATTATTATTATTAATTTACAAATGTTACATAATTGTATAGTAACTTGAAAAATAATACATAAATGTCAATTATATAGAAACTCAAGTTTAATTTGTTCTATGTATTTATTAGACTGTTTATATATTAAATGAAGTATTAATACTCATTAATAATACATTGTTATTAATTATAATTAATTTCCTGAGGATAATTAATCTAAAATTATTTTTATAAGTGATTGAAATAAATGTATAATATTTTAAGTTTAGTAGTATATTTTATTTTTACTTAGAACATTGTATTTAATATGTTTAAGTTTCTATTATTGTGTAAATGGGACTATTTTTTTACTGTGTAAGGTTATTTTGCTTTATTCAGGACTGGAGAAGCTCACGGTTGGATGCTGCGTCGCGTTGGGAAAGGTAAGGTGAATTTTAACTATTATATGTTAGAGAGTAGTAGTGCTTGAGTGTATTTTGGAGGTGTGTAGTATTTAGCTATGTATTTTGTCATGGTTTTGGTATGTTTTAGGTGTTAGTTTGTTTTTACGGAGGTATTGTGAGTGTTTGAGGCCTAGTGTATTTTCTGTGTTTCATTTAAACATATGTTGATTGTAATGTTTTACATTAATGTTTATGTTTATTTTGTAATATTTGGGGGCTTTGTGTGGGTGGTTTTGTTTTCGATATTGTTTACAGGTAACAGGATTTCGCTGTTTCGTTCCAGAGAAGGATGTGTTTGGTTTTTTTTGGAAAGAAGAGTGTATTAGTTTATTAAATTAATGTTTTTATACTCTCTTTCCTTTTCTCGTGGTTTCATGGAGCGACTTCTACACATTTTAACTATTTTTTGGGTTTTTAAGGGTATTGATTCCCGCGGCGGAAAAGCTCTTATATGGTGGCGATGTCTGTCAGACACCGCCAGCCATATTAGGATTAGCCTTAGGACATGCCTTTCCGTGGCGGCAATGCCGCCACGAAAAGGCATACGGTCTTTTCTTTGGGGGTCCGTTGCGGGCCCCCAGGTTGAAGGAGGGGCTGGGGGTGCACATGGGGGGTACCTATGGTACCCCTCTGCATTTGCTTGCACATAACGGCAGGCACCGCACGGTGCTTGCCGCTTTGTGCATGCAAATGCACTGCATGCAGTTTTAACATTGCGGCGGGTGCTGCTTTAAGCAGCACCCGCCGCAATGTTAAACATACACGATGTGACTGCCAGGGTGGCGGTCACATCCTAATTCGGACAGAGGGACCGCCGCTGCCCCTGCGGACGGTCCCTCCACATCTGGGGTGACGGACGGACGCAAGTCCGTCCGCCATCATAATGACCCCCTTTGTTTTGTTGGGGTTTCCTGGAGTGATTCTTCAATTTTTAAACTAGTTTTCAGGTTTTTAATAGTATTGAATTGGATTTGGAGAAGATCATGCGTTTTTGTTTTTAACTAAAAATGTGTGTATGTCACTTTAATTGATAAAGTTACAACACTTTTTTTTATCGGTATTTCCTGGAGCGTTTTTTTCAATTTTACTTGTTTTCAGTTTTTTGAGATTTTCCACAAATTGGAATTGTAATGGATTACCAGTGGAGTACATGGATTACAAGTGGTTGGATTACGTATTTTTCAGCAACATGAATTGTAAGTGTATTCATTTTATTTTATTTGGGTGGGAAATGTTATTGTTATTATTATTGATTTTTTTATATTATAAGAAATATTGTTTAATTGTCTACATCCTGTTTTTTTGAAATACACATAAATATGTATGACAATAATAGAATATTTGTTATAATATAATATTTTTATGCTACTTAGCAGATTTTGTATAACTAAAATAGAGTACTGTTATTTGTGTGTACATAATTCACAGTAGGCTTTTGGCTATTAGGGATAGGTAGTCTAGGCCTCGTGTAGAAGGATATAAGGTGACTTGGCTTTGAAGTAGTCTAGACATTTGTTTAGTCTGTTTAGTTAGTTTAGGTCCTATTTGGGTTACTGATTGTTGTATGCGTAGCTCTTTGTAGCTTTGTTTTTTTTGTAAAGCTTGGATTCGTTTTTGGACAGTAGGTTTCCCTCTGCTAGTGGTAGCTTGAAATGCATTGTGCCATCCTTCGACACTGTTGTTAGTTTTAGCTTCTTGATTGAGTGTGCTTAAATATACATTCCACCAAGCTATGTGAAATTTAGGTTGGCGTCTATGGCCAGATCGATGTTAAGCATGAGCGGATTTTGCGGATTGGCAATCCGCGAATTTTGCGGATTTGCGGATTCGCAATCCGCAAAATCCGCGAATTCCCGCGAATTTGCGGATTTTTTTTTTTTTGTGTTCGCCCGTGTTTCTGCCAGTTCGCGAGGGTTTTTACAATTTCGCAATTTGCGAACTTACCTGTCGGGTCGCAAGTTTTGCGAACTTGTTGTTTCTACGTGTCCAGCCTGTTTGGGACACTCTTCTTCATCACTGCCACTCTCTGTCACCACTGCCACTCTCTGACTACTCATGCCACCCTCTGGCCCACCCATGCCACCCTCTGTTTCATCACTACACCCTCTGGTTGTCCAGTGTACATTATTTTCGGCAAAGCAAAGCACACCTTCCCTGCCTCAAGTGACCTGAATTAATTTGGGGCTGATTAATGTGTCACAGAATATTTTTTTAGCTGGCACCTGCTTCCTTAGTGCGCCCTGATTAGTGATCTTTTGCACTTGCTAAGTGCTTTCATTGTTGCAAAATTAGTTACAACACCTGCCCTGCCCCAACTGACAATAATGAATTAGGGGCTGATTAATGGATTTTAACTTCCAGCCTGGCTCCTGCTTGTCTCCCTTAGCTGTAATTCAGGACCTTTGTGGCATATGTGTAACTATTCTGAGGTTCAGAGCAGGGTCACATAATAGTTTCAACTGGCAACTGAACTCTGGAGGGGCCCCTCAGGAAGCACTGCAGGAAATGGCTACTAATGATGTGCCTGAACTTTTGAACCTGGTAAGTAGTTACTTTCAGTTTTGCCAAGATCGTATTTCTGCAATTTCGCACTTATTCGCGGGGCGCGAACTCACGCTAACAGTGCGAGCAGTGCGAGCAAAATCCGCTGCTCGCGGATTTGCGGATTTTGCGGGAAATTCGCAAATCTCGCGGATTGCGGATTTCCCGAAAATCCGCAAAATCCGCGAGCGGAACGGATTTTCCGCCCACGCCTAATCGATGTAGCCTTCCCACCCATGTGTCCTCAAAGTAGTTGAGGAGTGGTGCTAGTTTATCTTCATTTTTTTTTTAAATATGGGCTATCGATTAGTATGTTATAATGTTCTGCTACGTCTGTAACAGGGACATAGGATAGGGCAATTCATTTTTTGAATTGGTATGCAAAACTGCTGTCTGTAGCATACTGTGTGCTTAATGTCGATTTTTGGAGGTGTCTCCAAATGCTTTGATTAAAATGGTAATAACACCCTTGTATTGCTGTGTGTGGAAAAGTTTTTAATATACTATTGATCATTGCTAGTTCGAAATCAATAATTATTTTCAGTGGAAAATAATTATTTGTTTCCTGTTTTATTGTATTTAGGACTTCTGTGTATGCATTTTGTTGTTTGTTGGGCAACAAACAGTAAATAAATGGGATGTTAGAATGGTGGTACAGTCCATGTATACTGTAGAACTGGTAAAATTGTTTAGGACATGTTTTAAAAGTCCCATCCATCATCCAGTGTTGGCAGTCTTGTAATTTTCTTAAATTGTTTGCAATAGCAAACATTATAATTCGGTTTGTAGGGCATTTGTTGTCAAATTGTAAGAATGGTTCCTTATTGTGAGTTATACTCAGTTCAGGGGGAATGATAACTTCTTCAAACGTTTTAGGATTAGGTTGAGTAGTTGTTGTGACTCTTTTTTGCCTTGCAATTGTTCTTTTTAGGGAATCAATTGAGGGTAGTTGCCCAGAAGCATGTTGAGGAACTTTAAAGAGTTCCTCTTTTAATATTTGAGTTGTTGGTTTGTCAGTCCCTGTACTAGCTTCTTTTATGCTTTCAAGGGCATCCCTGACCTCAATTTCAGTTACGTTAGGGGGTGATTGTGTTTCTTGGTAGATAGTACATTAGCTTCTTCAGTTGTAGCTCTACCATAGCATTTTTTAGAGTAGTATTTGCTACATTTCCAAAATACTTTACGTCCTGACTGTTTTTCTTGAGTATACACATACCCCATATAACATAGTTATTTTTCTGAGACATAACAAACTCTGCACTTTCAGTCATGTTTATATTTGTTGTGCTAGGAAAGATTAGAAAGAAATACATTTTAAGTTAAAATACTGCTATACATGTTTTAAGGCATTCATATTTCAATGATTATACTTACATGTATTGTTTGTTGTAATTTGAAATGTTCAGAAGGTGTTTTCAAGCTTTTTCTTCTATTTCGTTGTTTTATTTTCGTTGGTAGAAATTTAAAAAACTTGGTTATTCTATTCTTTTAAAACATTTTGAGAGGTTTGTAGGGGGGTGCTGTCTTGTAGTTAGCATTTTAGGGTTCTTAAATACTTTAAAATATATACTTACTTTTTTAATTAGTGGAGTCTTTAGCTTTGATGGAGTAATTTTTGGATGTCTTCAAAATTTCCGTTAAGAAGATAGAATAAAGATAAAATGTGTATTAGAAATGTGGGTTTCATTAATGCAGTTGGTGTGTTAGAAAAGATTTAAATATACTTACAATTAGAATTTTGTAGTAAATATTCTGTTAAAGGTTTATTGCCGTGTTTTGGAGATGTCTGTAGAAGAAATGTAAAGGTATAAAAGAAATGTTATTTAAACTGTTTAGAGAAATAGTTGAACTTTTAGCCTAATACTTTTGTTTCATTTACAAATTAGTTTAACTTACTTGAATTATTTCTGTAGGAGTCTTGTCTGGAAAAGTAGTTTTCTCAGGAAACAGTTGGTCAGAGTGTCACCTTCTTCTTTTTTTAGAGTTAGAAGCAGGAAATAGCATTAGGAAAATAATCCTTTTATACTGTGTATTTGATTAGTTGCTTCATTTGATTGGATGATTTAAGAGTGGGAGATTTTTATTGGATGGTTTGAATTTAATAGCTTCGTTTGGTGTTGTTGAAATGTTATTGACTTAAGACTTCTGCAGTAAACCTGGTTTGTTCTTTGTTCTATTCTTTGTTCTATTTAAAATATATGTAATGATATTTAGCAACTATATGTTAAAAGTATTATGTTTGTTTTTAAATTCACTGCAATGTTCGGATGATATGTGGTTAAAATGTTTCATTTTTTTTGTATGTTTTTCAAAAAATGTTTATTATCTGTATTATATATGTTTAGGAGTGTATTATATATTTAAAATATATAGTTGTAATGTATTTAAAATGTTTTAGGTATTTTTTATAGTGTCTGTATACCATTATTTTCGATATTAGTGTTATCTATATATTTGCTTTCTTTAATACTCAATATTTGTTTATTCTATATTTTGTCTTTCGATATTGTTGATTTCGATAATTATTATAGTCGATAATTTGTAGTCGATATTTTTGTAGTTTCTTAATTAAGTATTGGATGTCGATATAATTGTAGTCGATATTTTATCACCGATATTTTTGTAACTCGATATTGTGGTCGACGATATTATGTCAGTGATCCGCATGATTCATATACATGCTTTCTTAACATTTGGTCTGATTACTGTGTGAATGCAAATAACAATAAAGCATACATGCAAACTGTGACAACATGCCTGCTTTTCTCAGTATTTCACCTCAAAACTATGCGGTTGTATTTGTTTAACGGGCAGGGATTTGTGTAGGGTCACTGGAAAGTCCACATGGTTGTCTCTGTCCCCCTCAGAATTTTAGTGTCTCCCACGCCCCTGCATCCTGTGTTGAGGCCGTCACAGAAATAATATGTAGCACAGATACGTCCAGATATGAATCTTATCTACCAGTAAAAAACAGTAGTTAAAGGAGACAAAAAAAGTCCACATGGTATAGAAAAAACACATATTGCTAAAGGACACTTACTTTTTTACTTATCAGGTGGCCCAAAAATGGATTTCAAGAGTCCGCTTCAGTTTGCGGTCCGTGTAGTCGCAATGTATCGGAACACGATTCCTTGCAAAATTTAGGAGCCTGCTTGAGTCAGCCGTATACGTTGCCGCAGTGAGTTGAAACGCGATTACCCGGAATTCATCATTATATGAACTCCGGTTTGAAGATCTCCTTCAAGAGGGTGATCATGGGAAATTTGGTTACTATAGGAATGCCCGAAGGAGTTGCCAAAATACTATTGATTGTTTATATTTACTGGGAATGTGTTGTGGAAAGGCATGAAATCGTGTTTGTGGGGAGAATAAAAAAGGCACAAAAGCATTTCTTGTCGGAGTTCAGTGTGTAGATAAAATACCAGCAGTGCCGTCAGGTTGTGACATCGTATCCGAGACTTATGCTGGCTAATTCGATGTCTAATCTCTTGGTTCGTTCGCCCAACATACATTTTTTCACATGGACACAAAATCCCATAGATCACATTTTTCAATTTGCAATTAGTGAATTCTTTATGTTGAATGGAAATATTATTGTACACAAAAACTGTCCCTTCAATTGTCAATTCACAAGCCACACAAGTGCCACATCTATGGTCTCCCAAAAGAGGTGGTAAGCTTAATAGTGATCTCAAATTCATTTTTGGACTCTGAATTTCTGTATTTGAACGAACTAACTTCTCACTTAGGTTTTTATTTCTCTTGCGGGTGAAAAGAGGCAACTGGCTTATAGGTATCAAGGAAGAAATACTACGCCAATGCTTGCGTGTGATCTTTTTTTACCTCTGATGTAGCAATGCTAAAAGTAGTTACGCAAACCAAGCGTTTTGTTGATTCTTTACTCTTAGGTTCCAGTAGTGTCTCTCTAAGTGCATACCAGGCCCTTTTCATTGACCTGCATAGAAGGTGATGAGGGTATTGTTGGTCTTTCAATTTAGTCATCATTTTACTAGCATCGTTAAAACAATAAGATTGTTTGGTACAGTTTCTACGTAAACGTAAGAATTGACTGTAGGGTAAATTGCCTGTTAGGTCTCGTTGGTGATGACTTTTATAGTGTAGGAAAGTATTTCTATCTGTTTCCTTAGTGAAGAGAGTAGTATAGATTTTGCCCTCTTCATGTTTGATTCTAAGGTCCAAGAAATTAATTGATTCCTTACTCCATTGTTCAGTGAATTTAATGTCATTTGTCTGATTGTTTAACCACTCAATGAACTACTGTAGGTTGCTGGAGTCGCCCCGCCAAATTAAAAAGATATCGTCAATTAAGCATTTCCAGGTCAGGATGTTATTTGTGAAAGGGTTACTGTTATATACCCACTTGTCCTCATCTAGGGCCATAAACATGACAGCTAGCTCTGGAGTAGAGGGACATCCCATTTCGTTCCCTTTGATCTGCATGTAAAATTTACCATTAAAGCAAAAGAAATTCCTCTTTAAGCAGATTTGAGCCAGCCCAAGAATGAATCATGTTGGAATACATGATGGTACTCATTTGTCAGCATCACTAGACTCACTCCGTCTATTTCTGTACATGGTACCATTCTTTCCTCCACCACCTTGTCAACATCATCATACATACCAACATTGTGTCCCCATCAACACCTGTTTATCCATTTCTTTTCAGCAAACCATCTTTACACACAAATACGTTTAAAATTCCATATTTTACCTCCTTCTACTTTGACAGCTTTACTAAAACTTTCAACCACTTTCACAGGATGAGACCATTTGGACAACTTAGTGTTAAACACACCACTCTCTTTTACCCAAACCATGTCATCAATTCTCAACTTAAGCCCCACTGTGGGAACATTGGAACTACTTTTCCTCATTTTTTTCTGATAACTCTCCACAGGCTCCCTGACTTTAGCAAAATCCATTTCTGAGTCATACAAATTTCTCACCGTCAACCATCAAGGCATAAGTTTAGATCCTGGCTGTGAGAAACTGGCTTGGTATATGATGGACACTTATGTAAGTGGGTACCCTACACCAATCCAGACAACCCTTATGGTAATTTTAGTGGTCTTAGACAACCTTATAAAGCTCTCTAAGTGGTAGCTGTGGAGAGCAGCATTCAGGATTAGCCCTGAAGGAGTGTAAAGCAGCTTGTTTTACCAGAACATAAACTTATTGGTATGGATTAAGTGAAAAAGAACCACACAGTGTATTTATAAAAATATATATTTATTATAAGACACTGACTAACACATAAAGATATACACAATGCGCACAATACTTTTCAATAGAAACAGGTAGGTAGCGCAAATATACAGTGATCACTAGGGGGAGACCAAACTATATACTAACATAGTATGACAACCACGACTCGAGTGAAAGACTATACCTAGAAGACGTAGAAGTGCTGGGGAACCAAGGAACCACCTGAGGTAAGTAACTAGGAACCCCACGGAGGCTGTGTGCAGAATGGGAACACGACTACAGGCTCAATATAAGTCAAGGGGTAAGTCATGGTTTCAATTTTGAAGAAGAATGACCCTTCCCAGTGGACCCTGAAGAAACCCTGTGGAAGACAGATGGTTGGAGAGCCACCCCACCTGTGGATTCCCTAGGAACCAGGATACCTACACCAGGGAAGCCGGGCAGATAGGTATGAAGTGGTGCCAGAAACCGCAGTCAAACTCAATGGGAGACTTCAGGAAGATGCTGCTGCTGGAGAGGTTATAAGTGTCCGGTGGAACCCAAAGATGGATTCAGAATGAGAGGAAGAGGGGACAGAGTCTATGCCACTCAGGAGTGACCAGGAGGCACGGAATATGAATGCCCACCGATGTTGAGTGTTGCAGGAGAGATGACCTGACCTTGGAGCTACAGCTGTGAGGAACAGGCGATGCTGTGAAAGACAATTCATGAGCTGTCCCACGTTGTATGTCGAGAGTTGAGGGGTTGGTGTCCATCACAAACACCAACAAGCCTTGGCAACTGCAAACAACATGGAAAGCGAAGCAGGTACAATGTCGGGACCAGCAAGGTCCAGGTGACTCACCACAAGCAGGGGAGTCAGGGTAGGCCCGAGCAATCAGGGGAGCCTGCAGACATCAAAGAAGACTCTCTCAGAGGACCCACAGGCTGGAGGCACTGGAGTCAAGAGGGCCTCAAGCAGTTCACCAAAGATGCAGGCCCATGATTCGTGGTAATGAGGGCAAAGATCTTAGTCTGGAGATGCTTGAGGTTGGGGATACTTGGAATCTGAAGATCTTGGAGGAAGGAAGCCAGCAAGTCTTTGCAACAGCAAGTCGACGCTGTGCACAGGGGTTTGATTCCTGTGTGCTCCGACGAGGGATACTGGCCTCACACTTGGGAAGAGGATAGGGCAGGCCTTGAGGGATGTGAAGAACCACCACCTGAGCCTTTCGGAGTCTGTGGGAGCTCGGGATCAGCAGACCGGTCAGCTTTGTTGCTGCGCCTGCAGATGCAGAAAAGTGATTCCTTTTATTCAAGTGAGATTCCTTCAGGTCTCTTGGATGTCCCCAGGCCTTGGAAGGTTCCTGTATGGAGCTCAGGCATGGATGTTGCAGCAGACGAGCAGGGCGATGAGACCAGGAGCAGCAGGAGTCTTCCCAGTTGCAGTCTTCTTACCCAGAGCAAAGTCCGGAGTGCCCAGACGGTCGAAGTAGAATTGGTGTCTTGAAATTAATCTTATCCCACACCAATTCTAGCCATTGACCTGCAGGTAAGCCCATAAATACACTAAGGAAAGGGTTGGGATGATTCAGGGTTCCCTCCCAGAGGAGGGGTCGGACACTGGGGAGAACACTCCCCTGTCCTTTGTCCAGTTTCGCACCAGAGCAAGAGCCAACAGCTCCCTGAGTTGGTTTGAACTGGCCTATGCAAGGAGGGCACCAAATGTGCCCTTCAAGCAGACTGAGTGGCACTGGCAAGTGCTCCCACCCAGCTCAATACCTGTCTGGGAGGTGGTAACACCTCCCTGTGACAGCATACCAATTGTTCTGCCTTCCCCTGCTCAAGCTTGGCTCAGCAGCAGGAGGGCAGAATCGTGTCTCTGGTCAGCAGCAGCCATGTTGTGTTGTCCGGGTCTAGAAGACTGTTACCGGGAACACTGAGGGCCTCCTGGAGGAGCATTACAGTGAATGGACTAATACCTCCCAAACCATTTGCAATGTGGGGATATGATTCCAACATGCTTGATACCAAACATGATAGGGTTTGTTACATCCAGTTTCAGAGATGGTCATCGCATATTGACGCATGGCCATTCTATGTATCGTAATGGCTGATGTACTTACAACCTGGGAGAATTGACCCCGAAGGTTGTAGGGGTGTCCTGCTCATGCCGGGGCACCCTCACACTTAGAACCGGGCACCCTGCCTTCAGGATTGAAAGGCCTGCTTGAGGGGTGACTTATAAGTTTTACGTGCTGAGACCACAGATATATGGAAAACTATAAATGTCATAAGTGATGCTAGCACCAGCTTACACAGGTTGCAATAGCAGGCCTTTAGTTACAGTTTGAGCAATATCCCATGGGTGGCATAAAGCTTGCTTCAGCCCATGGGGGCCCCTGGTGTACCTATGCCCTGGGTACCTTACCATATACTAAGGACTTATAAGGGTAAGGTACCCAGAGCACAGGTATACTACCACCACACCACCGCATCGCACATGGCCGTGGCCCTATCTACCTCCAGAGTATGATGACCATATGTCGTCCCAAACGGTTGTTGAGATCCATGGGCAGCATGCAGATGGTGGTCCCTCGTATCCGAAGAGCACGGATGGGAGGACGGTCCTTTAGGTTCCTAGCAAGCAAATATTGGAATAAACTTCCAATTGAACTTCGGATGGAACCTTCGGAATTGCGTTTTAGGCTCAAATTGAAGACACATCTGTTCCCCAAGGTCTAGTTGTATTGGTGCCTCTTGCTCTTTCCCTCCTGTTATGGGGGGCCTGCTCTGGAGTTCGGACGAAATTTATTCACAGCGCGGGGACGCACTGTTTTCCTGTGTAACCATGCGCTTAAGAAATGTTTTTATTATTAGTATTATTATTATTATTATTATTATTATTATTATTATTATTATTATTATTACTAGTGGCCCCACATGTGCTGAAGCATGTATTATGCCACCCATGGGAGATCACTCAAACTGTAACTACAGTATAGGGACTTATAAGGGTACACCAGTATCCAATCTGGAGTGTACCTAAGTATTTACCATACCACTTTAAGGAGGAAAGCACAGAGGCTGAGGCCCTGATTAGTAGGATCGCACTCAGACTAGTCAGAAACCGTAACAGCACCAGGCAACATGTTTGGGTAACCATGCTGAAGGATCCTACCTTCCTACATTGGCTTTCTGCCTCGTAACATCTCAAACGGGGACAACCCTGTGACAGAATAGGTGATGTTCTATATGTCAACAAAGTAACCCTTAAAGCTTTTCTCCGATGTAAACCAATCTTCACAGCCAACTAAATCGGCTCTTTGACTACCCTGTTAAAACGTTCCACTTGATCATTTGCCTGGAGGTGATAATTAGGCATTCTTTTGTGTTGAACACCACACCTTCTTAAAAATGTGTTCGCTTCCTTGCTTACAAATTGTGGACCATTATCAGATATAAATTCCTCTGGTAACCCTTCACGACAAAAACTGTAATTCAAAAATTCAATGACTTGCAAGGATGCAACCTTTCCTACAATTTTCAACTCCGGCCAATTGGTGAAGTAATCCACTGCCGCTATGGCATGCACATCCTACCAGTTGACATTCCAAACGGCCCCAATATTTCAATACCTATTCACCTCCAGGGACCTTGAGCGAATTCAATAGGACTCACGTCAACAGCCAACAGCTTTCGCACAGGGACCACACTCCCTTACCTACCAATCAACCATACCATATATGCCAGGCCACCAGTAGAATTCACATATCCGCCTCTTAGTGTTAGGCATTCCCATATTGCCTTCATTAGCCAAACTGCAAATGGATTCCCTTAATTTCTGTGGTGAAACAACTGTATCCCCTTTAATGACAAAACCATCAAAAATCATAAGTTCCTCCTGACCTTGAAAAATGAAGCCACCTCACGACTCAATTTCCTCTCCTCTGGCCGACCTTTACTCAAAAAGGTTTGAACCTCTTCTAAAACGCAGTCAACTTGTATGGCTTCCCTCCATTTTTCTTCAGATATAGCTTTAGTTTCATTCTCATTCACACACCACCTATAAACATCATCCAGAGTATACGCCACATCACATTCCAGATCTTCCTTCACATAGACCTCAACCACAATTGGTAATCGTGACATACAATCTGCATGGACATTAGCATGGCCTGAAACATATTCCACTACACATTGATATTCTTGTAGTTTGGCAGCCAATCTCCCTAAACGAGCTGTTAACATTCTCCCGCCACCTGAATGTTAACCAATGGCTTGAGGTCAGTTCTTAGTACAAATTTAGTACCCCATAAAAACAGGTGAAAATGTTGTGCTACCCAGGTGCAAGCTAACAACTCTTTCTCTATAGTGGAGTAATTGCACTCAGAATTACACAGCACCCTGGAAGCATATTATACTGCATATTCACCTGAGCTGTCTTTCTGCCAAAGTGTAACCCCCAACCCAAAACTACTGGCATTCACTGAAGCTTTAGATTCCCTACCTACCACATAAGATCTTAAAAATGGTGAACCAACAATCTCCTTTTTTTATTAATTCAAATGCCCTGTGGGGGTCCTCTCTGCATACATATTTAGCACTTTTCTTTAACAATTGCCGTAAAGGATGCACTTTAGTAGAATAGTCCTGTACAAATTTCCCATAGTATTCTGTCAGCCCCAAAAACGACAGTAATTGATCTTTTGAAATAGACACAGGTGCATGCAAAATACTTTGCACATGGTTGTGTTTGGGTTTAATCCCCTCTCTAGAAATATTGTACCCCAAATGCTCCACTTTGTCTTGACTAAACTTGAATTTTGAAAACTTCAATCTAAGGCCCCTTTCTTGCAATCTTTTCAACACATCTTAAATTCTTGTCATGTTTGTCGTATGTTTTCCCAAAAATTAAAATATCATGTTGGAAAGCAATGGCTCCCTTAATACCTTCCAATACCTCTTCCATCAAACATTGGAACACTGAAGCAGCACTTGCTAACCCAAACGGACTGCGTAAAAATTGAAACATTCGCTCAGGTGTAACAAACACTATTAAACGTTTGGAATCCTCATGCAATGCCACCTGGTGGTAAGCACTTGCTAAATCGATTGTGGAGAAAATAAAAGCTCCAGCCAATGTGGTTATCAGTTCATGTATATTAGGAAGAGAATGTTTGTTAATCCAAATCTCCTCATTTAAACTGCATAAGTCTACATGCAAACAAAGATCCCCGTCCCTTTAAGAGATAACACAATGGGAGATACCCAAGGAGAAGACTCTATGGATTCAATGAATTCCCTCTCAACCAAATCACATCACTCAACATTACATTGAGGTTGTTACGGTTGGCTAACAGCACATTCCTTACCTTGTGCTTCACAGGTATTGCCTCCTCATTCAGTAAAATTGTGTGTTTAAAATCAACATATTTTCCCAAAGTCCCCTCAAAAAGAGCTGGAAACAATGACCTTATTCTACTGACATGTTCTTCACTGTCAGCTGCAATTACATACACTTGCGGACTAGCATTTAGTCTTATACCCATCTCGTGTTGATGAGGCCACCCAAGAATAACTTCTCCCTTCATTGCCACATATACTTTCCCCCTAGATCTTCTCCCCTCAATCTACAAATCTGCTAAAAAATACCATTGCAAATCAATTTTGTGACCAGAGTAAACACCCGGTTGAATGTCAGGTGGAAATAATGTCTTCTCTCCTCACTACTCATCAAACAAAGTCTTCCCAATCATACTGTAGCAAGCGCATGAATCAACCATCATAATTATAGAATTACCCTCAATTTTCAACGTGCATATAGAGAAACCTTCGCATTTAGCATCATTCACACATAAAATAGAATTGAACTCAAAAGATTCAACTTTCTCTTCATAAGTAATGTGATTAACTCTTTGAGAAGATCTACACAATTTTTCAACATGTCCACTTTTTTTGCATTTGACACACACATTATCCAATGCAGGACACCCTTTAAAATTCCCCACGTGGTACAAACTTCAACACCTGTAACATGTGATACCACTTCCATAATATTTAGAATCAACGCTCTTCAATTCAGTATCTTTCTTAACAGGAATAGTCTGACTTTTTACTACAGAAACCTCAGCACCAAAATCTTGAATTCTGACGTTCTGGGCTCTGACATCTTTTACAAATTTTGCTGACTGTTCAATTCACTTTGCTATATTAACAACTGCACTTAAGGAATATTCCGTACCAAGCCATAATCTTTCCTGGATCTTTTTACTTTTAGTCTTCCTCAGTATTTGGTCCCTCAACACCTGTTCATAGGTGATTGTTTCAAAAGCACAAGATCCTGCCAAGGTTCTTAAGACTTCTACAAAATCTTTAATTAACTCCTCTTCCTTTTGTGCATGTGAATAAAACTTGAACCTTTCCATCACAAGGTTGAATTACCTTCCAAACCAGATACTCATTGGCTTAATGCTCGATCAAATACATTCCAATCCCCTGCACCCTCCAAAGGGAAGATTATTGAATTCCTTTAAACCTGCTCCACCCAAATAATGTTTTAAAAAAGATAATATCCTTTTTGCCGAACAATCTTTATCTTCAATAACCTCTACATAAGCCAAAAACATGCAATACCATAATTTCCATTCCATTTTTGGCTCTCCAGCAACTTGCAGAAAATGTGGTGGTGCTGAAATATTGCCCATATTTAGGAAACAAACCAGCACTAGTTCAGATATACTGATCACCAAAGATGCAAGCATTAAATACCAATAGCAGTTGTTAAAAGTAAAAGGTGTGCCTGTCACCGTAAATACAATACAGGCATTTGAATAAATTGGATAACAATATTAACTACCTATATAATTTATTAAATGTAGAGTTTCACTAATACTAACAAATACCTAATTAGTAAGGTAAACGTAGAGTTTCAGATTTTAACTGAATACCATAAATAATTGTTGCAACCTAATTTCTTCGTTAATGCTTGATTTTATTACATTTCTAAACTAGTGTGCCTGTCACCGAAAAACAGGCCAATATATATCCTTCTGTGGCTGAGCGTAATGATATTAATGATATTGCTCTGGTGTGCCTGTCACGGAAATGTAGGCCAATATAACATTGAGGATATGGGCCTAGCCGTCAGCCCAATCTAAAATGGCTACCGCCCATATGTGACCAACCGCAGCAACGTCAATAGGATTTGGACCTACACTTCAACCTAATCCAAAATTGCTGCGGCTGCACTAGCCTGCTCCGCACTTATTCAAGTTTTTACTCAAAATCCCCCGTCGGGGATACTCACAACCTGGAAGGTTTCAAGAAAGGTCGCTGCTCCACCTACCTCCCTGAGGAATTGCTGGGACAGTGCAACACAGTGACTGTCGTGACTGTCGAACACTCGAAGCAGGCGAGTACTGTCTTCGTTCCTTCTTCCCGCTCATCACCATTTTGTGTGGTGAAGAAGACGTGCCACGCAATGCGGAGTTGAAACAGATAGTTTGTTTGAAGGAACGGAAGACAGCTTCACAGCCACCAGGCTAGCCATCGACCAGCCCATCAACCATCTCTTACAGAATCCTTGTGTAACCCCCATTCTATATTCTATTAAGAACAACTACTCATAGGAGCCCCAGTTGTAAACCATTTAGTATACTCTTCATGCGGGACAGCCAACTCTTTTGGTTCACACTGCCGAAACTCTCTTTATTTCCCAGTTATTTTAAGTAAACTGTTGCTTTTGGGTCCACACCAACTTAATTTGGTACAGCACTGGTTTTAATACAGCGAGTTCAGCACTTGGGCGTAAGGCTGACCTCCACATAGAGTGCTAATAGGGGAGTGCCAGGCCCAAGCCTTAATGAAGCCCTTACGAAATTAATTTAGGCTGCTTGAAGTGGTCGTACATTTCAATATCCCCACAGCTCAGCCCCGTATTAGGCAACTGCTACTACTTTCTGTTTAAAGAGTTGCGCACCTGCGTTTTGTCTAAATGTTAATACTTCCCGAGGTATACGATGAAACTGCACTTGCCTTCAATATCTGGTCCTTCCATCTAAGTTGGTCTGTAAATCATTTCCCCAAATAATCACAGTGTTAGACACACTCAATGTATTAATTATTTATCATTAGCCTTCTCTTTAGCCTAGGGGGCGGCTTTAATGCCATACTCTTTGTCTTTTAGCAATTAATGGTCAGAGCCTTCTCATAGCAAAATCTGTGAATCTAGCAATCTGTGCATTGCATTTTCTGTTTGTGTCAATAGGGCTGTGTCTTTAGCAAATAGCAGAATCAGGACCATTCATTCAGCAGTTATGGGAGCATCAATGGGTTTTTCTAATAAACAGGTTACAACATTATTTAAAAAGGGAATAAAAAGTAGGGGGGCTAACACACATCCATGACTTATGCCCATTTTGACAGGGGAGGTTTCACTCCATTCACCTGTTGGTCCATACCTAACCCTTTCTGTATTATTGGTGTGGAGTGCAATTATTGCTCGCACAATAGAGCAGTCTACTCCTTGCTCTGCCAAAGATCTCGAAAGCTCAGTTCGATCCACACTGTCAAATTCTGATTTCAGATCAACACATGTTAAATACAATAATGGCTTCCCTTTTATTGCAATTTATAACAGACAATATGTATACTAACTGATTAACCTATATTTCCTACCCTTTATCTAAACTAGATTCCGCCCAAGTTAAAATATGTTTCTTATCCACCCAACCTTGTAGTGGATTTTGCAGAACTTAACAAAACATTTTCCAGCCCCATCAAGAAGGGCAATTGATCAGGAGTTACGGGGACAGCCACAATGACCCTTTAAAATGAAGATACTACAGTAGCTGAACGCTAAGACAGGAGAAAGCTATTATTGGCTAGGGATAAATTAAATGTGTTGATAAGTACTCTGGCCCACAGATGTGGGTCTTCCTGGAAGAGATGGATAGACACTAGGGGGCCCATTAGGATAGCGGGCGGAAAACCACCCCGACCACCATGGAGGCGGAAAAACACCGCCCGACAGGACAGCGGAAATACCGTCCGCAAAATTAGGATGAACCGCCACAAAAGACCGACCGCGGCGATAGCGGGCCAAGCAAATCCGCCTGACGCGGGCGGAGACGGCAAAAAAAGGACCGCGGCGGACGGATAAGCAGCGGAAAAGGCACATCCCACCGCATGGAAAGCGGACACACGGCACGGAAAATTACGATATCCCCGAGGGTGTCACGGTCGAAAACGCTGACAACGACCGGCGCGGTCGCACCCAGGAGTGAATGGGTGAAATGGCGCACAAGCAGCAGCAAAGCCACCGCTGCGGACAAACATGAAAAATATGCAGGTGGATGTGAATACACCTCAGTGATGCCAAAATCCCATGAACAAAGTAGCACTGCCCCCAAAAAATACAACACATTCACATACACATAAATATGATTTAGGAAACTCAAAGACAAAACCACAGAACCACTCCCACAACACACCTGACAACCTAATTCCAATTGGACACACCCACACAGCTGAGTACAAAGCCACCCCCTTCACTGACCACAATCCTTAGCATCACTCCAGATCAGAAGGCCATATACCACACCTGACAGGAGAGACCATAGAGCTAAGTACACACACACACACACACCCACCACCACTATCAACACCACCATCACAAACAAACCCCCATCGCACAACCCACCTCACTCATCCCCACAACAACCCTGCACCCACAAACACCTCAACCCCCACACACCATGACAGCACCAAAAATGCCCAAATTCACCGACAGTGAGTTGACAGTCATGGTCAATGAGATTGTAAGAGTAGAGCCACAACTATTTGGTAGCCTGGTCCAACTGACACCATTAGCCACCAGGACACAAATGTGGGAAAGGATAGTCCAAAGGGTGAATGCAGTAGGGGCCACCCCAAGATCCAAGAAGGAGATCCAGAAGTGGTGGCATGACCTGAAGAGGGTTGTCAAGGAGAGGAGGAGCGAGAACTGGATGCTGGGTAACCAGACTGGAAGTGGCCCTTACATCCCACCGAAGACCTTCACACCATGGGAGGAGAAGGTGCTTGCCATACTGCTACCTGAGAGTCTCACAGGAGTAGCCGGGGGAGCGGAGGCTGGTAAGTACATACAAATGACAACCATCACAATGCAATTACTAACTTGCAACACACAAACACCATTACACTGTCCAGCCCCACCCAACATGTAGCCAGCCATCCTGCTGAGGAGGCCTGTATGGGGGAGGGAGGGCTGTACAACAACTGCCACCATTCACCTTGGCCCCCACCCCAGCAGCATGGAGGCCTCCCCCACCCAGGAGCATGTCTCAGCCATTGGAGAGTGTAACAAACACACTTACAGGTTGGTAGCCATCTTCACTGAGAGGCTCTGGGAGGGAGGGAGGGAGGCCTGCACTACAACTGCCGCCATCCCCCCTGGCCCCCACCCCAGCAGCATGGAGACCTCCCCCACCCAGGAGAATGTCTCAGCCATTGCAGAGTGTAACAAACAGACTTACAGGTTGGTAGCCATCTTCACTGAGAGGGTGTGGGAGGGAGGGAGGGAGGGAGGCCTGAACTACGACTCCTACCATTCCCCCTGGCCCCCACCCCAGCAGCTTGGAGGCCTCCCCCACCCAGGAGCATGTCTCAGCCATTGCAGAGTGTAACAAACATACTTACAGGTTGGTAGCCATCTTCACTGAGAGGATTTGGGAGAGAGGGAGGCAGGGAGGGAAGGAGGGAGGCCTGCACTACGACTCCCACCATTCCCCCTGGCCCCCACCCTAGCAGCATGGAGGCCTCCCCCACCCAGGAGCAAGTCTCAGCCATTGCATCCTGCACAGTCACCTAACAGGCATGTATCTACAGTAAATCCGCCTGGTGTGTGTGTGTGTGACCTGCATCCAGACAGCCTACAACAATAGAACCCAAAGCATTGACAATCAACATGTATGACTCCATGAGCCATCTTCACTGAGAGGGTGTGGGAGGGAGGGAGGCCTGGACTACGACTCCCACCATTCCCCCTGGCCCCCACCCCAGCAGCATGGAGGCCTCCCCCAACCAGGAGCATGTCTCAGCCATTGCAGAGTGTAACAAACACACTTACAGGTTGGTAGCCATCTTCACTGAGAGAGTGTGGGAGGGAGGGAGGCCTGCACTACGACACCCACCATTCCCCCTGGCCCCCACCCCAGCAGCATGGAGGCCTCCCCCACCCAGGAGCATGTCTCAGCCATTGCAGAGTGTAACAAACACACTTACAGGTTGGTAGCCATCTTCACTGAGAGGTGAGGTTCCGTGACGATCGTAAGTGGTGTTTTCGACTCGCACGAATATGGTCGAGTCTGGTATCTATGAACCGCAAATGATGAGTTTAGTGGGTGTAAGCGTTTTCGCTGTGCTAGCCTAAACCGTTCGTTTGTTTCGTGGGTTTCTACATCCGAGCCCACGGGTTCCATCTTAGATGCGGCATCCATTTTGTCTCTTGCCCTCAAGTAGCCAGCAAACGGACGCTGTCCGCTTCGCGACCCTGGGATTCCCAAACTCTTGCGGAAGACACTTTTCCTTTGAAAGTGTCTTTATGATGAGGGGGATGGCACTGTAAGGCAGATGGCCCCGCTCGAGGCTCATCTTGCCGTGCCGCTCTATTGTCTCAGTTGTGCATCTATTAAGTACGTCCCCTTTGATGCCTGCAGCTCGTGTTTCCCGATACCACCTCTTTTACACCCTTTCCGATCTCCCCACTGTTTCTGTCTTCCTCTGCACCTGTTTCTCTCCCTTCCTTGATTTGTTTACTGCTAATTGGAATGTACTAATGGTGGGAAGATGGGCTTTTACAGTTGGGAACTTTCAAACGTTTCTGTACTTATGTTCCGGGCCTTGAATACATGAAAGTAACCCCTTATGGTTTTTACGATGGGAACCGAGTTATAAACCTTTGTGTACCGTGTTATCTTATGCGTGAAAACTGTATAAAAAGGAGCGACCCACAGAGGCAAGTTGAATCAGACTCCTCGAACTTACACATGCTGTACTTCTTGTGACTTCTGTGTTCCCTGCAGTAATAAACCTCGAATCTTTGATGCCGAAGGAAGTGTCCCGTGTCTCTGTCATTTGTACGCCGGAACAGGTTACCCACGAAGGTTTTAGGTGTTATCCCTGGCACCGCTGGGTCTTAGCAGAACCCAGTCCTTCAGTTGGCGCCCAACGTGGGGCTGCATCAGTGGTACCGGTCCAAGCCCGACGATCGTGAGGAACTTCGTGTGAAATCTCCGAGGGAAGGTGCACCCCGCTTCATCGATCCTGTTGTCGAAACAAGTGGCCCGACGACTTTTCCCGCGAAGATCCCCGCCTCCTGACGGCTGCGACGGACTGCTGCCCTGACTGTAGACCTGTTTTGGCGCCTGGCGTAGACCTTGGTACAGCGAGACGATAGACGGGCCTTCCTGGTGACGCCATTGATCTTTGAGTTAAGTATTTGTGGGTCGCTCCCAGAGTCCTTTGTTGTGGGTGCTTAGTTGTTGCATGGTTCCATTGCATTTGTGGTTCTTGGTATTTTGTTCTTTGTTGTGATATTTGACGCCTGCAGTCGCCAAAAACCGAGGGTTTTGCTTTTTGTAGGGATATTGTGATCCTATAACCCTTGACGTTTGTGAAACTCGGTTAGTGTGCACGATGCCTAGCCGTAGTACTTTGTTCAGTTGTTTTAGAAATTGTGGTGCGGATTCCCGATTGGAGGACTCACGTCCGATACCTCCGATTGGAACTCCAAATTATGAACTGTACAGTAAACACGGGTTAGGTCCAATTACATTCAATGAGTGTTGGGTTCGCTATACTAAAAAGGATGGTGCCCTTAGTTGGCCACCTCATGGTAGTTTTGAGACCCCGATTCTAGACAATCTTGAAGCCAAATTGTTTCAGAAAAAATCAAGGCCGGCCATGTTTGATTCCTTTCGGTTGTGGCGTAAAGAAGCCAAACAGAAAGAAATCAAGGAGATTAAACGTAATAAGAGAGAAGGTATTGTCACTACGGTAAAAAACGCAGAGCAGTTCCAGCGAGATAAGGAGGAAAAGGAAAAGGAAGTTTTTGATAGATTGCAGCGTATGTCTGTAGATAAGTGCTATCCCGCCTTACCGGCGGATACGGATAAAAAGGAGGAAGGTACAGAGGACCCCTTAATGTCTTATCTTATGAAGTCACCACCTCCGTACATACAGGGTACTGTAACTCCTGTGGTTCCTCCTGCCCCTGTTCCTCCTGCTCCTGTCCCTCAACCCGTTCCTGCTCCTCTACCTGCTCCCGTCCCTACTGCTCCTCCGCTTGTACTTCCTCATACTCCTGCTCCCGCTGCCTCTACTGTTCTGGTTTCTCCTGCTGTTCCCTCTGTTTCTGACGCTTCTCTTGTTACCCCATTGGGTTATTCTACTACCCCGTCTACTGGACGACGTGTCCCTTCTTTTGCTGCTAACTTCTTCAATTCTCTTGGACCGATTCTTGAGTCCGCTGGTTCCGATGGTCCCCAGAGACGAAGTCAGCTTCCCGGTAGTAGGGAACGTGATTGTTTATATAATATGGCGATGGCTTGGCTGAAATATCCCCTTAGGAATCCACCACGTGCGGTGATTGAAACGTTCTCTCAGTTCAATATACCGACTCAGAGGTTCGTGTTTGAGGAAATGTGCAAGGTTTTGCGAGACCAAATATCAGTTGATGCATCTGAAGAAACAATGTCTGCTCTAACTAACCTCCAGCTTCAGTTTTCGAGCGGAGTGGTAGTGGGTAGCAATGTTCGACGTGCTGTCGAGCAGTTGCTGTCTTTTCGTCCTTCTATAATGCCTCGAGCATTGTTTGTAGAAAATATTGAGGGACCGCTGGAAGCGCCTGGTCAGTACCCCATGCGTGAAGTTCCACCAGTGTGGATGCCAGGTGACGCTAATGCCGTTCCTATCGTCCTGCCGCACTTTCAGAGAGTATGGATACATCTTCCGTGGAAACAATCGGAAGTTTTGCAGGTAAAACAATCTTTGCCTGACCCTCGCAAAAATCCTGCAGGGTACTATAAAGAATTATCGCAGCTTGTGGATGCTACGATAATGAATCTTGCCGATATCGATATGCTGTTTGGTAACGTCGTACCGCAACCGGTATGGGCGAAGATTCGTCAGGAAAATCATGCAAACGAGCTAGGTGGTGACTGGCCTGCTCTTGTGGCAGCAGACACCCGTCAAATTGGTGGGGCTAAGCCTGAACAGATAATTACGGATCTTCCTCAGAGAATTATCACTCTTATGAAGACGCTGATGCCAGCTATGAAGGTGAATTGGGACAAGTTGTCCGCTTGCAAACAAAAGAAGGATGAGAGTGTCTCTGATTTCTTTACGAGATTTGAGGAGGCATTCATCGATCATAGTGGTCAGGATATGGGTACTGAGGGTGGTCAGAGGTTGTTCGTGGACAAATTTGTGTCTAATTTGTTACCAGACTTAAGCAACAAATTGAGAAATTCTGAGAGTGCGTGGGCTGTTTCTACTTCTGCTCAAATATTGGCTACGGCCCAATATTATGAGAATAGAGAGAAAGAAGAAAATGATCGTGCCGATAAGAAGACGAAAGAGCTCAAAACGAAAGTGCTGTTGCAGCAAGCGTATCCTCCACGTTCGAATCAGAACGATTCGCAACAGCGGAATAGATCGCAATCTCAGTCGAATAGGTCACAATCCCGAAATGACTCCTCTTTTGACAGATCTTCATTGGGGTACAATCAGTGTGCCTATTGTAGGAACGAGGGTCATCTGAAATTCGATTGTCCAGTCTTACGGGATCGAAACAGTGGTAATTCATCTAGAGGAGGTCGTAGCGGCCCCCAACAAGCATCACGTGGTAGAGGTCGTGGTGTTCAAACTGATCGTTCCAATAACTCTTCCGATTCTAACAACTGTTTTGATCAGCGTGGATCATCACAAAGCAGGTCTGCTCAGTATAATGTAGACGATTATTACGTTGATCACAACATCGACGATGGTAATTACTAGGACAGCCATGGACAAAGAGAGGGAGTAGTATCAGTTCCGGTCGATCAGAGAGGGCCTTACGTCGCAGTTGCCACCTCGGGCGTCGTTGAGCCTTTTCTGTTGGACACTGGTGCAGCGAAAAGTTCCATCATGCATTCGAAACTCCCTGGCGCACCTTTGTCTGGCTTAACAAATGTTTCCGTTGGATTCTCTGGCGCCCCTGTTAGCAATCCGGTTTCGTGCCCTTTGCCCCTTACAATTGGGCCTCGCGAGCTGGAAGCTCCGCTGATTTTGACCACTGTTTGTGGAGAAAATCTTTTGGCCTTGGATTTGCTAAAACGTCTGTATGCGACTTTGTATTGTTCTCCTGCGGGAGTAAAGCTTACGTTGGGTGAGAGAGTTGTCTCTCCTATGTACTTATCCATCTATAAGCTTCCACCGGAATTGAGTTCTCTTCCTGCATCTTTGTGGGCGACAGGTCCCAATGACGTGGGCCTGCTTGACATCTCCCCTTATGTTGTCCACTTGAAATCTAATGTGCGCCTGCCACGCATTCCCCAGTATCGTATCTCCCTTGATGGTGAACGAGCGCTGTTAGCGATCATCTATGATTTGATTGAGAAAGATGTTATCGAGGAGACTCGGGGAAACGTGTGCAATAGTCCTGTATTGCCCATTCTGAAGCGTACTGATCCATCGAAGCCTCCTGTTTATCGTTTTGTTATCGATTTACGGGAGGTGAATAAAATTGTGATTCCTCAGTTCCCTGTGGTGCCTGACATTACGGCTCTACTAACTCTGATTCCAGCCTCTGCATCTTGGTTCTCAGTGATCGATCTGAAAAATGCGTTTTTCAGCATTCCGATTGCTGAGGAGAGTAGAGACCTTTTCGGTTTCTCTCTTGGTGGCCGCAGCTTCAGGTTTAAACGTGCTCCTCAGGGCTACTGTGAGAGTCCCTCGATATACAGTCAAGCCTTGAAGAGTCAACTTGATGCGTTTGCGTTACCGGCCGGTGCGGCTTTAATCCAATATGTCGATGACTTATTGGTGGCTGAAGATACTCAGGACATTTGCAGAATTGCTACGGTGTCGTTGTTGCAACATCTCTGTGACTTACATCACAAGGTGTCACCTTCTAAATTACAATATTGTTGCCAAGAAGTAACCTATCTAGGTCACTTATTGTCAAAGGAGGGAAGAAGGTTGACCCCAGAAAGAATTGCAGCGATTGCTCGAATGACTGTGCCAACAACTCAGAGAGATGTGCGTGCCTTTTTAGGTATCACGTAATACTGCAGGCAATGGATTCCAAATTTTTCATTGCTAGCGAAACCATTGGTGGCTCTTACGTGCAAGGATGTTCTAACTCCTTTGCCATGGACGGAAGAATGTCAGAAAAGTTTTTCTGAACTGCGTGACGCGTTGTGTTCGGCTCCTGTGCTAGGTACTCCTGACTACAGTAAGCCGTTTACACTATACGTTCACGAGAGGGAAGGTTGTGCGTTGAGTGTTTTGACGCAACAATTCGGCGGTAAGCAGCGTCCATGTGCATATTTTTCCTCGACCTTGGACCCAGTAGCAAGAGCATTGCCGAGTTGTCTGAGGGCAACAGCGGCAGCCGCGGTGTCCATCCGACAATCTTCAGGATTGGTCATGGATAATATGCTTACGGTGATGGTTCCGCATGCAGTTGACACTCTCTTGAATCGTACGAAAACTCAGCACTTGACGAGTGCAAGGTTGTCTGGTTATGAGTTGACGCTTTTGGCAAGTCACATTCAAATAAAACGCTGTAATGTCCTGAACCTGGCTACTTTGTTGCCAATCAGTATGGAATCAGATGAAGTAGCACCTCACGACTGCTACTTACGAACGGAGGAGGAAACAAAGGGTCGTGTGGACCTGAAAAATACTCCTTTGAAAGATCCCGACGGGACTTTGTATGTGGATGGGTCGTGTTTTAAGTTGCCGAATGGTGATGTGACGACTGCATATCCTGTGGTAACATTGAGCACGGTTGTGGAAGCTGCAAGATTGAATCAGAATTCTGCCCAGGCGGCAGAGATGATTGCTTTGACTAGAGCGTGTGTGTTGTCGAAAGGGAAACGGGTGAATGTGTTTACCGACAGCCAATATGCTTTTGGCGTCGCACATAGTTTTGGACGATTGTGGCGAGAGAGAGGTTTTATGACGTCGCATGGCACTAAGATTCAGCATGGACAGCTTGTGAATGATCTTTTGGATGCGCTTACATTGCCTGAGCAGGTGGCGGTTGTTAAATGTAGTGCACATCGTAAGGTGACGGATGATGTTGGTCGTGGCAATGCGTTTGCGGATGAGACCGCTAAGGAGACTGCCCGGAACCTTAGCACGAGAATGTATGTGACGAGTTCGGTAAGGTGGCCTGCAGAAGCTGGTATGTGTGAGGACACTATTGAGAGTGTGAAAGCGATTCAGAACGAGGCCACCGAGACTGAAAAGACGAAGTGGAAAGAGAGTACGGGAAAGTTGGATGCGAATGGTTGTTGGATTGATTTGTCGGAGCATAAGAGATGGATGTTGCCAAATGCGTATGTACTGGCTGTTGTGACGATGGCACACGGTTTAGCACATATTAGTGCGAAAGGTATCTGTAAGTTGTTATCCCCGGTATGGAAGAATGATGGTATTACAAAGTGTGCTGAGAGATTGGTTAAAAATTGTATGATATGTATGATGTACAATCCTGGAAAGGGAACCCCTACACCTCCTGGCCATTTTGCTCCCCCTTCATGTCCCTTTGAAGTGATTCAGCTAGACTTCATCCATATGGAGCGATGCAATAACCTGAAGTATGTTTTAGTTGTGGTTTGCGCGTTCTCCCGATGGATTGAAGCCTACCCTCTCAAAGATAACACTGCTGTGTCCACTGCGAAAATCCTACTGAAGGAATACTTTCCTCGGTATGGAATGCCACGGATTGTATGGTCTGATAACGGAAGTGAGTTTGTGGGGAGTGTGATGAAGAGTGTGTGTAAGGGCCTTGGAATTACTCAAAAATTCCATAGCGCCAATCATCCTCAGTCAGCGGGTTTGGTTGAAGGGTACAATGGCACGCTCAAATTGAAGTTGGCGAAGATTCAGGCTACGACTGGTCTTTCGTGGCCTGACGCTTTGCCTCTAGCTCTTCTGTCAACTAGGGCGACTGTACACTCCCGAGTAGGGCTTAGCCCCTACGAAATAGTGTTCGGCCGTCCAGCAAATGTTTGGGGGGTCCCTAGGCCTGGTGTGTTTTCTGATCTTGAGTACCCAATGTTGATCGATTATCTGCATGATCTGACTGCTAAACTGAGGTTAATTCACCAACAGGTCTTTGAAGCACTGCCGACGCAGACGGAGGGTCCAGGCCACCAGCTCCCGCCCGGGGACTGTGTGGCAACGCGGTACTTCGGATGAAAGCTATTCTTGAACCCAGCTTTACTGGACCCTATCAAGTGCTCCTTGCCACGAGGACTGCTGTTCATTTGGAAGGTCGGAAAAATTGGGTGCACGCCACCCATACTAAAAAGGTACCTATACCTTTATCAGCAGACTCGTGGGTGAGGAAGGGCATTGCTTCGTCCGAAACGGAAACTGTGCAGACTTTCGTCCCTTTCAGCGACGCGCTGCCTGTTGGAGAGCCCTCAGTGCAGCAGAACGACATTGTTGAACACTTTCCATCAAAAAGCTCAAGATCTGAACAATTGACTGATCAGCAGAACTCTGTACCACCATCGGATCAGTTGTTTGACGAACAGACTCGTCCCGGGAAAAGCCGTTACTTTCTGCGATCCAATACCAGAGACTAATAAAAGCTTTTGCTTCCCCCTTTGACATCTATGTTACCCCATTGACACCATTGAGTCTGAACACACTCGCATAATTGTGGTTTTGTAATATTGCGAGCTTGTTTCCATATATGTGTTTTGTTTCTACAGCTAGGAGATTTTGTATATACACTTGTAAAAAAAATACCTTACATCCGGGTGGACCGTAAGGCCGCGCGGGTACTTCCTTCTGGTTAGTAGGTCTTGACACTAGGTTGAAGGCCGTCGGTTCCTGGGAACTCCTGGGGATTGACTACTGCTACCCAGAACGAAGTGCGTCAAAAACGTCGCGGACGGTTTTAGAGGATGGTGTTCTCTAAGCTGGTGGATTTGGAAAAAGCTCAGGCTCAAAGATTCAAGTTGCAGCAAATTACTCGTACAAAATGCTTCATGTTTCAAGTGTTCCTTCTGTTTTTAACTGTTTCTTCGCTATTGGTGGGTGGGGTGTATTACGTGATACAGTCGTTCTTGCCTTCTGCCTCACCTACCCCTTCTTCTGAACCTAAACCTACATCCACTGTTTCTCCTCATTCCTTCCACATCTTACCTCAACACGAGCAGGTCCGACGTGCTGAATTTATGAATAATTCCTTTGTTCAGCTCCTTCATCAGCATCAGTTGGTGGTTAACACTACCAATTGTTGGGTGTGTGGGTCGATGCCACATACCACCGATAAGGGAATTTCATACTTGGTTCTTACTTATAGTTCCCAGGGTTCAGCTCGAGCATTCCAAACAATGTTTCGAAGTGCACTAGATTCCTACCCCAATCGAGAGCCACGTTCTCCGCACTTTGGTCCGGGTCCGTACCACAAGCCTTTGGCCATAGCGATTGCTGATTTAGATAGGGATATCTATG
Organism: Lissotriton vulgaris; assembly: GCF_964263255.1. Taxonomy (NCBI): domain Eukaryota; kingdom Metazoa; phylum Chordata; class Amphibia; order Caudata; family Salamandridae; genus Lissotriton; species Lissotriton vulgaris. The sequence continues at coordinate 449,333 of NW_028246267.1, forward strand.
AGCCGTCGCTCATCCCAGAGGAAGAGGTGCGAGCCTACAAGGATCTGAGTGAGGCTGAGTATAGTGCGCTCGTGGGTGAAAGACAGCTTAAAAGCTCGTCTCCAATATGGATCGTACCCCACCTTGGTAATTTCTGTCTAAAAGGTCGTGGCCGAAGCCCGAGAGCACATCTTGGAGAGAGTACTTGCTCCGAGACGTACGTCCTACCGATGCTCTCTTCCCCTGTGTTTCTGACTGCCAAGGGTACGTACTTTGTCTGTTATGAACGTGCATATACATGGTTGCCCCTTGACTTCGCGGGCACATGTTATATTGCAAACTTGTTGCCACCGACTTTTACAGTCGCCTCCGATTACCACAAGACTCGAATTGTGAGGGGCGTGGTTAGCGAAGAGGACACTGCCGGTCAAGAGGCAGGAGACTTTTTTAAGGGTTTCTTTCCGTTTTGGGGACCTATGGTCAATAGTAGGAACCTGAGACAGTTGACCCGAGTGGTGGAATCGACAGCTAATATCACTGCCAGTGCCCTTGGTAATATCACAGCAGAGCTACAGGCGGATAGGCTTATGACGTTACAAAACTGTATGGTTTTAGACGTTGTCCTAGCAGATCGAGGTGGAGTATGTAAGGTGATCCATTCGAGCTGCTGTATTTTCATTCCAGATAACGCTCCAACTGTCTATCAAGCCATTTCGAAGTTGCATAAGATCTCCGAGTCCATACACGTGGACGTAGGGGATTGGACGCGACTTGGGTGGTTTTGGGGCCTAATGTCGACTTGGGGTTGGAAAATTCTGATGATCGTCGGGGCTGTTGTGGCATTGCTGTTCACGTGTTGTCTTTGTGTGCAGTGTGGCCCTGCCTTATGTGGCCTCTGTGCTACGACGTGTATAAGGCAGCTGCCTGTTACCAAAGGAACTCTGATGGATAGAATTATGTTACAGCAGCATCTGGATGGTCTGATGAATATCGAGTATGATTCCGACTAGTGCTTGCCTACATGAGGGCAAAAGGAGCGTCTGAGGTTCCGTGACGATCGTAAGTGGTGTTTTCGACTCGCACGAATATGGTCGAGTCTGGTATCTATGAACCGCAAATGATGAGTTTAGTGGGTGTACGCGTTTTTGCTGTGCTAGCCTAAACCGTTCGTTTGTTTCGTGGGTTTCTACATCCGGGTTCCATCTTAGATGCGGCATCCATTTTGTCTCTTGCCCTCAAGTAGCCAGCGAACGGACGCTGTCCGCTTCGCGACCCTGGGATTCCCAAACTCTTGCGGAAGACACTTTTCCTTTGAAAGTGTCTTTATGATGAGGGGGATGGCACTGTAAGGCAGATGGCCCCGCTCGAGGCTCATCTTGCCGTGCCGCTCTATTGTCTCAGTTGTCCATCTATTAAGCACGTCCCCTTTGATGCCTGCAGCTCGTGTTTCCCGATACCACCTCTTTTACACCCTTTCCGATCTCCCCACTGTTTCTGTCTTCCTCTGCACCTGTTTCTGTCCCTTCCTTGATTTGTTTACTGCTAATTGGAATGTACTAATGGTGGGAAGATGGGCTTTTACAGTTGGGAACTTCCAAACGTTTCTGTACTTATGTTCCGGGCCTTGAATACATGAAAGTAACCCCTTATGGTTTTTACGATGGGAACCGAGTTATAAACCTTTGTGTACCGTGTTATCTTATGCGTGAAAACTGTATAAAAAGGAGCGACCCACAGAGGCAAGTTGAATCAGACTCCTCGAACTTACACATGCTGTACTTCTTGTGACTTCTGTGTTCCCTGCAGTAATAAACCTCGAATCTTTGACGCCGAAGGAAGTGTCCCGTGTCTCTGTCATTTGTACGCCGGAACAGGTTACCCACGAAGGTTTTAGGTGTTATCCCTGGCACCGCTGGGTCTTAGCAGAACCCAGTCCTTCAGAGGGTGTGGGAGGGAGGGAGGGAGGCCTGCACTACAACTGCCACCATTCCCCCTGGCCCCCATGCCAGCAGCATGGAAGCCTCCCCCACCCAGGAGCATGTCTCAGCCATTGCAGAGTGTAACAAACACACTTACAGGTTGGTAGCCATCTTCACTGAGAGGGTGTGGGAGGGAGGGAGGGAGGGAGGCCTGTACTACGTCTCCCACCATTCCCCCTGGCCCCCACCCCAGCAGCATGGAGGTCTCCCCCACCATGAGCATGTCTCAGCCATTGCAGAGTGTAACAAACAGACTTACAGGTCGGTAGCCATCTTCACTGAGAGGGTGTGAGAGGGAGGCCTGCACTACGACTCCCACCATTCCCCCTGGCCCCCACCCCAGCAGCAAGGAGGCCTCCCCCACCAAGGAGCATGTCTCAGCAATTGCAGAGTGTAACAAACAGACTTACAGGTTGGTAGCCATCTTCACTGAGAGGGTGTGGGAGGGAGGGAGGGAGGCCTGCACTACGACTCCCACCATTCCCCCTGGCAACCACCCCAGCAGCATGGAGGCCTCCCCCACCCAGGAGCATATCTCAGCCATTGCAGAGTGTAACAAACACACTTACAGGTTGGTAGCCATCTTCACTGAGAAACTCTGGGAGGGAGGGAGGGAGGGAGGCCTGCACTACAACTGCCACCATCCCCCCTGGCCCCCACCCCAGCAGCATGGAGACCTCCCCTACCCAGGAGAATGTCTCAGCCATTGCAGAGTGTAACAAACAGACTTACAGGTTGGTAGCCATCTTCACTGAGAGGGTGTGGGAGGGAGGGAGGTAGGGAGGGAGGGAGGGAGGCCTGCACTACGACTCCCACCATTCCCCCTGGCCCCCACCCCAGCAGCATGGAGGTCTCCCCCACCCAGGAGCATGTCTCAGCCATTGCAGAGTGTAACAAACAGACTTACAGGTTGGTAGCCATCTTCACTGAGAGGGTGTGAGAGGGAGGCCTGCACTACGACTCCCACCATTCCCCCTGGCCCCCACCCCAGCAGCAAGGAGGCCTCCCCCACCCAGGAGCATGTCTCAGCCATTGCAGAGTGTAACAAACAGACTTACAAGTTGGTAGCCATCTTCACTGAGAGGGTGTGGGAGGGAGGGAGGGAGGCCTGCACTACGACTCCCACCATTCCCCCTGGCCCCCACCCCAGCAGCATGGAGGCCTCCCCCACCCAGGAGCATATCTCAGCCATTGCAGAGTGTAACAAACACACTTACAGGTTGGTAGCCATCTTCACTGAGAGGGTGTGGGAGGGAGGGAGGCAGGGAGGGAAGGAGGGAGGCCTGCACTACGACTCCCACCATTCCCCCTGGCCCCCACCCTAGCAGCATGGAGGCCTCCCCCACCCAGGAGCAAGTCTCAGCCATTGCATCCTGCACAGTCACCTAACAGGCATGTATCTACAGTAAATCCGCATCCAAACAGCCTACAACAATAGAACCCAAAGCATTGACAATCAACATGTATGACTCCATGATGTGACTAAGCACTATGAAATGTTACACTGTGTTGTCATGATTAGTACTACTGATGAATGCATATGTAAGTAGTGTACAGACAGATGATGAAACACAGATTACACAAACACTGACCACTCCCCATCTACTCCATAGGTGATGAACAACTCACTGCTGAGGACAACTCCAACGACCAGCAGAGCCAGTCTCCACCCCCGACACATGGACTCTCGGATGTGGACTCCCAGGACAGTATGGATGATGAGCTCCAGCCCGGCACATCTGGTGTGCCACAGACCCAGAGGTCCCAGGCCCCCATCCTCACCACCACCACCTCTGCTGCCACTACAACGCAGCTAACCCCTGCAGGCACGGCCTCTACCACCGCAACCACCACAGCCACCACTGCCACCAACACCACCAGGACCACCAGTACCACCAGCAGCACCCACCCTGTCCCCAGTGATGACCATCCCACACCAACAACTGTGGAGGGCAGGGATAGAGTGCGTGGCCCCCCAGTGGCCAGTGAAGAGGTCCATGGCAGCAGAGCATGTGGGAGGGCCAGGGTCACCACCAGACCTCGGGAGGAGTGGACACCATCCCTGGACCACTTCACCAGAGTTGTGGAGGCCTACCAAGAGGTCCAGGGACAAAATGGCCGGTCGGATGAACTCATGAGGGAGCTGATCGTGCTGATGAGGTCCATCGATAACCGCCTGGGAGAGATGGTGGACCTCATGGGCCAGCAAGTGGTGTTGCAGAGGGACAGGCCTGTGTCCCAACCACCACCTCCGTCCCCTTCTGTTGGACCGCAGGATGACAGTGCACCATCCTCCCGTGCGCCAACAGAGAGGGACGACTCCCCTGACGCCGCTGGCCATTCAGCAGGCCCCCACCACCCAAAAGATCTAGGGGGCATCCCAAGAAAAGCCTGGGAGTTACTGGAGGCAAAGCACCTACGACACGCCAGTCACGGAGCCAGCCGTGAAGACAACCTCCTTCCCAACTGCATTCACTTTTTGGACTATCTTTCCCCACATTGCCCTGGCAAAGGCACCTCTCAGTTGGACTGGGTCACCACATCTATGTGGTGTCTACTGTAGCATCTCATTGAACAGGACTGTCAACTCACTGCTCATTCCACGCCTACATGTAAATATTACCGCACCAATCACATGTCCACTCACAAAATAAAATACCTTAAGCACAAGATTTGGTGTACTGATTTATGTAGTCCAGTATTTACATTGTCGACAATGTCCATGATGTGTAGAAATGATGTACAGTATGCATGGCAGGAACCCTCTGTGGCACCTAGGGAGACACAACAGAACAACAGTCACTGGTCTCATTGTGGCAACCCACAGACCACAGCACTACAAATAACCAAGACATCACAGGCATATTACACAATGTCTAGCAGATGTGCACAAATTCAGTCCAATGTACATCTCGGCACTGAACCTCATTTACACAAATAACACACATGGGTGCCAGAACATGTGCCAATCGCTTACATCTGCAACAACACCAGACAATGTACACATTTGTACCTCGTCACCCACCTCAAGAGAAGTAGCGTACAATGAGCTGTTGGCGCAGGTCAACTCCTTCATCCTCTCCGCTGTCCTCATCACTGGATTGAGGTCCCTGAGCAGGTGGTGGCCCTGGTTCATCACCATCGTCCAGGAGCAGGGGGACACCCCTGTGGATGGCCAGGTTGTGCAGCATACAGCATGCCACAAAGATCTTGCACACCTTCCCAGGCGAGTATGCCAGCTGGCCTCCGGTCCTGTCAAGGCACCTGAACCTTGACTTCATCAGGCCTAAAGTCCGCTCGATGACCCCTCGTGTCCTGCCATGTGCCTCATTATAGCGGATGTCTGCTGGTGTCTGGGGATTTCGGAGTGGGCTCAACAGCCATGGGCGACTGGGATATGCTGAGTCTCCTGTGAATGACAATCACGCATTGAAATGTTGTACAGCCAGAGTGCAGCAAGTGACACACACCACGCCATAGCAGTAGTGATACTCACCCACAATCCAGGCCCGTTCGGGATGCAGATTCTCCATCATCCGTGGTACCATGCTGTTCCTCATGATGTACGAATCATGTGCCAAACCTGGATACTTTGCACACACATGTGAGATGGTCATGTCCGCAAGGCAAGCCACCTGAATATTCATGGAGTGGCAGTGTTTGCGGTTCCGATAAATGTGCTCCGTCGCCATCGGTGGCAACAGACCCACATGGGTGCAATCGATTGCACCAACTACATGTGGGATGCGCCCTAGGGGATAGAAGTCACCCTTCACCGCAGCCAATTCACGTACCCTGGGGAAATGTATGTAGCGATTGCGATAGAGCATCATGGCAGCAAGCACATCCCGCAGCACCATGCTGAGCATAGGCTGCGACATCCCCCCAGCATTAGCCACGGTCTCCTGGAAGGAACCAGTCGCAAAAAAGTGGAGTGCTGCCATCACCTTGTAGGTTGGTATGAAGGCGGTAGGATAGTGACGGCGAGGCCGCAGGTGGGGCTCCAATAGATCACACAGGAACTTCAATGTTGGTCTGTCCAGCCTGAATTTCCTGATGATTGCCTTATTCTCCATGTCCTCCAGCACTGTTAGTTGACGAAGGAGATTCGGCCTCCTCCTAGTTGAGAAGTGAAATGACAATGTCAGTGTCAAGCATCATGAGATGGGTATAGCACAAAACACTAATGATGTCATGGGAAAACAACCATTGCACGAGAGATGGATGACACTTCAGGTTACATGGCTGGCTAATTGCTACACACAGATGGCACGCCTCTCCAGTGACAATGCACAACTATCACACACGCATCTGGGACAGTGAATGCGGATTTAATGGATGTCCAATTCACATGTGCAGACAAGGTGCAGCAAGACCCGCTAATGTATTGTGACTTACAATGTCTATCATACACATCTGTTGTACCTCCCACACCTCAAGGCATCATGTAAAGTCATTACACATTCATCAACAGAATGATCACAATAGCAGGAACACTTCCGGTTGTGTGCACGACCATTTGTGATAGCAGACGTCTGGTCCCATACAATGCGGTGCCACCAGCCAGGTCAAGGTCTGCATTGACCCTCAACTAATTCTACGTAATGACATGAATTACAACAGCTGAAGTCTGTCAATCATCATCAGCCAACAAATGTGTCACTAAAATGTCTGAAACACAGTCCAAAGTGACTCACACTGAACGTGCGTCCGTCTGTGGATGACATGGCTGTGTGGCATCGTGTGTACAATGATGTCCCCTTCTACATGTTGCTGCAGGGTGCTGATACAGTGTCCTTGATTGACATACACACCAATGGGTACGAAAATGGGAGTACCTACCGCCGGACCCCGGCCGTGCGTCGCTGCCATGGGGCAATGTATGCAGTCAATTGCAGCGATGATGGCGGTGGCATGATGCATATTTGAAAATCGCGGAAGGTGTGCACCACAACCGCGGAGGTGGACATTGGTTGCTTTTGTATGATGCACCAACGCGGTAGCGCACCACGGGCACCCGCGGTGCGTCACAGCCTTGGAGCATTGCATGCGGCCAATGGCAGCGATGATGGCGGTGGCATGATGCATATTTGAAAATCGCGGAAGGTGTGCACCGCAACCGCAGAGGCGGACATTGGTTGCTTTTGTATGATGCACCATCGCGGTAGCGCACCACGGGCACCCGCGGTGCGTCACAGCCTTGGAGCATTGCATGCGGCCAATGGCAGCGATGATGGCGGTGGCATGATGCATATTTGAAAATCGCGGAAGGTGTGCTCCGCAACCGCGGAGGCGGGCATTGGTTGCTTTTGAACAATGCAGACCCAGACAACCAATTGTTGCAGCTTTTGACCTTCCAAACAACCCAAGGGGGCTATAAATCTGTGTGTGTGAGCCTCACATTTCCGCTGCTCACAGAGCCTGCTGCCTGGGACCCTATCCTGCTGCTGTCCCAAGAGCCTGCTGCCTGGGACCCTATCCTGCTGCTGCACCAAGAGCCTACTGTCTGGGAGCCCTCACAACTCAGTTCCGCCACAGGTCTGCCATAGCCACAGGGATGTCAAGAACAGATAAGATCCGTGCCAGTCCATTCACGAGTGAGGAGCTAGATGTCCTTGTGGACGAGGTGCTGGCACAGTACCCATGGCTGTTTGGCCCAATGTTGTGGTAAGTCATCATAAAGGGAGCTGTAGGGCAGGGTGGTGTGAGACGTGTAGTGGTGATGCTGCATAATATGATTGGGGATGTGGGGTGATGACAGACACTGACAGACAAGCTGTATCCACCTCGAGGGACTGTGTGTGTTGCAATGTAACACTTTTATAGCCCTGTACCTGTATGTGTGAGTGGGGTGTGTTCCATTGTCGCACATACAGAACCAACGCTTGTTGTCCCATTAGATGGAAGAACAGTGAATGCTTGTAAGGACATTTGTGGGTGCCCCTATAGTCAGAGTCAGTGTGACCCACAGAGTAGGTTCAGTGGCAGCACTGCCAGTCGATGTACATCAACAGACTCACCTGCTACAGTAGCTGCACACTGAAAATTACATATGCCCCATCAGTGCCCTCTACAATTACTGATTTGCTGCCGATGCATTTGGGTTGAGGCATCATGCATTTGTGTGAATGTCATTGAGACTAGGAACCACAATGTGTGCATGCAATCACTAATGTTTATATCAAGCTGGGTGCCCTCGTGAGGGTACCCCCAGTTATGGAGGGAGGGAGGTTACTGTGAGTCCTGAGACAGTGTGTGGCTGCTGTACTGATGGATGCTGATTTTTCACCTGTCATAGATGTAATTTTTCCCTTCTCTATTCTCATACCTTTAGCTCAAGCCACACCAACGTAAGGCCGTGTGGAGGGCCATAGCAGCAAAGGTGCGAGCCCTGGGGGTATCAAACAGACAACAAACACACTGTCACAAGAGGTGGGAAGACATCAGCCGGCTGGCTAAGCAAGTGGCAGAGATGACCTTGGGGATGCTACCACGCACAGGGCGTTTGGCACGGCAAACCATGACTCCGCAGATGGGACGCATACTGGCAGTGACCAATCCAGACCTGGCTGCACGTCTGAAGGGGCATCAGCTGCAAGACAGAGATGGTGAGTATCTGGGGAGGGATAGTGTGTCGGGGAGTGGATGCATTTGTACAGGGCCAGTGGCAGCGGTAACACATGTGATGTGCGTGTGTTGCCATGCTGTGATGTGTGATGTGAGTGGCGACTGCCATGTGTGCTTGCATGAGGCATTGGCCCACCATGGCCTAACTGCGCTGCTCCTGCCTGCAGTCCTCAATCCGTGACAGATATATTGGGGGCACATGGTCACTCTTCATTGGGATGGTGTGTTGAGTGCATATTTTGACGAACTGCAAAGTCCACTTCATGAGTGTGACTCCATGTCTGTCTACTTTGCATGCACCATTCTGTTTGAGGACCACACATCCGATGACAATGTGAACACAGATTGGCACATGGTGCTTGCTGTGGCCTGGTTGGCATCGTGGCATGTGAAGTGCGTACAGGTGTGTGTGGTACCCTCTGGTGCAATGTATGGCTGTCAGTGGTGATGAGTGTAGTGGCAACATCATGTCCATGGGGCAGGTGTAAGTGGGGTGGGGGCACTCCATCCACTGGCAGGGTGTTGTGATGTTTGGCATTGACATGACTCACTCCAGGCAGTTTGTGGGCATGACAGGCACTGTTGTGGAATATATGGTGTGTTGCTGAATAGTGATTGCAGGGTGTGATGATTAGCATGTGGGCCAATGCCTGTACAGTGCTGCATTGATCTGTAATCGTGTAACAAGATGATGACTCTTACACAACACTGTTTCTCTCACTAATGCAGAATCGCAAGACACCACAGTGGAACATGATCCAGAGACAAGTGGCGGCGAAACCAGCACGACATCGGCAGCGGAGCCTACTGAGACTGAGCCAAGTGACAGTGAGCTAAACAGCGCTTCTGAGGGTGACAGGAGTATGCAGGAGGAATCCGTGGCTGAGAGACAGAGTACCACTTCATCTGATGCCAGCGGTGAAGCATCCATGTTAGCAGGCACAGGGGATGGGGAGTCTGCTGCTGCATCTGACAGTCAGCGGCCACTGCCCAGCCTCCCATCCACTTACTCTGGTGCTGGCCGTGTCCGTGTTAATAAGAGTGGAAGAGTGATATTCACACCTGGCACTGCTGCCCCTGCACCTGTCCCCCCTGCTGCCCTCAGTGCAGAGTGCCTCGAGGTCCTGCGCCAAATATGCCTTGGCCAGACCGCCCTGCTCAATGGCTTCAGTGCACACGATAACAAATTAGGCCAGGTGATTGCATTCATGGAGGGCATACACTCTGACGTGCGTGGGCTACACCGTACAGTCCAGGCATTGTCAGCCACAGTAACGTCAGCCCTCCAACAGGCACATGCTCCCATTGGAGCTCATGTGCCTGCGACGACAAGCCATTCAGTGGCCACATCAGATCACAGTCCCCACTTGGCAACTACATCACTTACAAGATACAACACTAGGAGCACACGTCAGTCGCAAACAAAACAATCACGTCCACAGACTCCATCCCCAAAGAAGAGCAGGGCCCCACCAATATGCACAGACAAGGAAAAGTCACAGAAGAGCAACGCCAGAAGATCATTGTGCCAGACATCAGGCTCATTTGATGCTGAGGCATCTACAGTAATTGACTGTCCTATGCCCACAGAGGATGTGTGGCATGTTATGAGTACTACTGGGGGGAGCACAGGGACACAACCATCAGCAACATCAACCCCAAAACACAGTACATCTATGAAGGTGGTGGAGAGCCCTGTTGTGACCAGCCCAGTCATTGAGGCAGAGGGGAGCCCTGTTGTGACCAGCCCAGTCATTGAGGCAGAGAAGAGCCCTGTTGTGACCAGCCCAGTGATTAAGGGAAAGGAGGCCAGTGATGGGTCCAGGCAAGTGGTGGAGGGAAAGGACGCCAGTGTTGTGTCCAGGCCAGTGATCAAGGGAAAGGAGGCCAGAGTTGGGTCCAGGCCAGTCATCAAGGGAAAGGAAGCCAGTGTTGGTTCCAGGCCAGTGATCAAGGGAAAGGAGGCCAGTGTTGGGTCCAGGTCAGTGGCAAAGGGAAAGGAGGTCAGTGTTGTGACCAGCTCTGGAAGGAAGGGACAGGAGGGCAATGTAAACACCACCCCTTGGGAAAGTGGGGAGGTGGGCACTGTAGGGGGTACACCTTCCGGAGAGGATAAGGTGGTCCGGAGGCGTAGCCAACCAAAGCGTTCTGCAGGATCAAGCACATCACCAGAGGGAGTGGCAGTGTCTGCCCCTGATGTGGGACAGTTGGTGTGTGTGCCTATTGTGCCATCACCATTTCCCATCAACCCCAAGACAGGGAAGCCTTTCTTTTCATGTCCCAAAAAAGTGGAAGGGCACCTCTCCAACCTCTCCCACGCACACTGTGTCAGGGGTGTGCATGTCTCCACCTCCACGTGCCACTGTGCCACCTGGTCCACACAGCCCTCCACCTTGCAGGCCCTCTGTTATTACGACATCACATGGGCCTCTTTCAGACCAGTCAAGTGGGCATGCTGTCCACAAAACACAGCCAGGTCCCAGTCCGCATGACAGCCAGGAGTGAGTTGTCAACACACTCATGCGCCTATGCCCCACACAAGTGTGCTAGTGCAGACCATTGTTTGCGACCTGTGTGTGTTGCTGGCCCTGTTGCTCTGATGTGCTGTACTCTCCTCTGTGCAGCCTCTCATGTACTTGCTGTACTCTCCCCTGCCATGGACTCTGGGCCTGTTGCTCTGATGTGCTGTACTGTCCCCTGCCATGGACTCTGGGCCTGTTGCTCTGATGTGCTGTACTCTCCCCTGCCATGGACTTTGGGCCTGTTGCTCTGATGTGCTGTACTCTCCCCTGCCATGGACACTGGGCCTGTTGCTCTGATGTGCTGTACTCTCCCCTGTCATGGACTCTGGGCCTGTTGCTCTGATGTGCTGTACTCTCCCCTGTGCAGCCTCTCATGTACTTGCTGTACTCTCCCCTGCCATGGACTCTGGGCCTGTTGCTCTGATGTGCTGTACTCTCCCCGTGCAGCCTCTAATGTACTTGCTGTATTCTCCCCTGCCATGGACTCTGGGCCTGTTGCTCTGATGTGCTGTACTCTCCCCTGCCATGGACTCTGGGCCTGTTGCTCTGATGTGCTGTACTCTCCCCTGCCATGGACTTTGGGCCTGTTGCACTGATGTGCTGTACTCTCCCCTGCCATGGACACTGGGCCTGTTGCTCTGATGTGCTGTACTCTCCCCTGTCATGGACTCTGGGCCTGTTGCTCTGATGTGCTGTACTCTCCCCTGTACAGCCTCTCATGTACTTGCTGTACTCTCCCTTGCCATGGACTCTGGGCCTGTTGCTCTGATGTGCTGTACTCTCCCCTGTGCAGCCTCTCATGTACTTGCTGTATTCTCCCCTGCCATGGACTCTGGGCCTGTTGCTCTGATGTGCTGTACTCTCCCCTGCCATGGACTCTGGGCCTGTTGCTCTGATGTGCTGTACTCTTCCCTGCCATGGACTCTGGGCCTGTTGCTCTGATGTGCTGTACTCTCCCCTGCCATGGACTCTGGGCCTGTTGCTCTGATGTGCTGTACTCTCCCCTGTGCAGCCTCTCATGTACTTGCTGTACTCTCCCCTGCCATGGACTCTGGGCCTGTTGCTCTGATGTGCTGTACTCTCCCCTGCCATGGACTCTGGGGCTGTTGCTCTGATGTGCTGTACTCTCCCCTGCTATGGACTCTGGGCCTGTTGCTCTGATGTGCTGTACTCTCCCTTGTGCAGCCTCTTGTGTACTTGCTGTACTCTCCCCTGCCATGGACTCTGGCCTTCTTGTTTGTGTTTCACTTGTCCTTAGTCTCTGCCATTTGTACCTGTTTTTGTGGCTTGCTGTTGTGTACTGATGTTGTATTGCTACATCTGTGCAATTTGTGAATAAATACAGTTACTTCCGGTGTGTGGTTTTATCAGTCTCCTTGCTGGTTACAGTTATTTTCTTGCTTGCATTACCTTGACAGTGTAACATGTTCTATTACTCATTTCAAACTTGCAAGGCTCTTTGTAGCCATCTAATGTGTAAACAGGGGTGTCAGGGTCTTCAGTCCATACTGCCACTACTGATGTTGTACTCTGTGATGGGTATTTTACAGGACTGCAGTTCTCTTGTTGGTGATTTGCTAATGTTGCATACACTGTTCACAGGTCATGTTGGGGGACACTGGCAGCACAGGGTGGCTTACGGTTCAGTGGGTTTGTTGCTGGCTGTGATGTCATGAGGTAAGTGTGTGTTTTCTTTTCTTTATGCCCAGGCTTGTATGTGTATATTCATCTTGTGTTGGTCATTAGTCATGGTGGCATGGCTTACATGTTATGTGTGTTGTTGGGTGTAGCAGAGGTGTGCAGTGTGAAGGGTGTAAGTTTGTGCTGTATGCATGTGTGCCCCTGTATAGTGTGAGACACACATGTGTCAGCCAGGAGTTGTATGCCTGTTGTTTCTTTTCTCTTTCCCTGTGTGGATGGTTGTATGCAATTGTGTGGGCTGTGGGAGTGCACTGCTGTTGTGTGTTCCTTGTCAGCCAGTCCTGCAGTGCCTGGGTCCCTGGGTGTGTGTTGTGTGTTGCTGTGTGTGTGTATTGGGCTTGTTGTTACCGTGCTTGTTGGTGTGCATGGGGGTGCACAGGATGAGCACATGGCCTGTGAGTGGGTCGGGTGGGGTGCAGTCTGGTTGTGGGTGGTGTCCCTGTAGTGTTTGAGCCCTACCCATACCTTGGTGTGGCCCTGCCTTCTGCATGGTGCGCATGTGTTGACCACGACGGTGATGTGACCGTGACTGTGACATCGCTGCTGGTTGGGGGTCATTGGGTGTTCCGGATGATGTGGGGTTCCTTGTTGTGAGGTGGGTGATGTGTGGGGGGCCATGCGGATGGTGTTATGGCCCCCAGCAGGTTGCCTGTGTGCTGCTTTGGCCCAGTGTCGTCATGTGTGTTGTGTGGTGCATATGTGTGGTGACGTACCTGGGGCGCTGTCCACGGCGTGCCATCTGGCGATAGAGTTGCAGCAGGTACATTACCGGATGCATGTGGAGGGCTGGGTCCATGGGGTTCATGTCGGGTCTCGGCGTTCGTGCTCCACTGTAGACTTTCCGCCTGCTTCAGCTGTGCGGTGTGTCCGCTGAGGTGCGTCTGCTTGTTTGCCCCATCCTGATTTGTCGGGCGGGGCGGACGTCATCGGGCGCGGCAGAGGGTCTCGATTGGCTCCCTCCGCCGCTCTTGCGGGCGCACTTTGATGGCAGTGCACGGCGCTCAGCGGCGGACGGGAAGTGACCTGTGTTTACCTATCCTAATGTTGCGGACGTGAGTTTCGTTGTTCGTGGGCGGTAAATGCTGTTTTTCCGCCACGCCACCACCGCGGTGGTGCCACCGCCCGTCATCCTAATGGAGCCCTAAGTTCGGACCTGGTGCTTTATGCTTTTTCATGCTAGTGAGCGCCCTTTCTACTGCTTGTACTAAAACATTAAGGGCCAGATGTAGGTAATTTTTATTTTCCGACCTCTTAAATACCGAGTCATACCGACTCGGTATTTCAGAGGTCGGAAAATAAAAATACCGAGATGTAGGTAATTGCAGATGTGCAATTACCGAATCGGAAACAGTCGGTAATTTCCGATGCGGTAAATACCGACCAGTTGATGCCCATGCATTCCTATGGGCTTTGAAGCCCATAGGAATGAACGGGCATTTACCGGTCGGTATTTACCACATCGGTAAATACCGATAGCCACAAGGGAGCAGGGGGTGTCACTTTGACACCCTCTGGCACCCCCGAAAGAGGCTCGGTGCCATGTGGCAGGCATACCTGCCCTAAGGGCAGGTCTGCCTGTCATATGGCATAGGTGTGCATGCACACATGTGCATGCACACCTGAAACGGTATTTTACCATCAAGTATTATTTGATGGTAAAATACCGATTTTGTACTGCTTGTGGGACTCAGAAGAGTCCCACCTACATACCAATTTACCGGTATCCATAATGTTACCGACTCGGTATTTTACATACTCGGTAAATTTACCTATCGGTAAATTTACCGAGTCTGTAAATTACAGGGACCTACATGTCAAATTGCTTTTACCGGGTGGTAACGGCCGAATTCGGCCGTTACCACCCGGTAAAAGCCTACCTACATCTGGCCCTTAGTGTAGTATGCTGTTCACACTGTTCAGCACTGAGCGGCTGTAGATCTCACTGTTAATATCGCTCTTATGAAGGTGACCAAAGTGTTTCACCTATGCCTTTTGGCCAATATGGCAATCTTGCTTGTTTACTGTTTCCCCTCTCTACACAAGTTACAACTTTCCAGAACCTTTTGGTGTTTTTAGTATATGTATTCTCTCTCAGCTCTGCCCACAATTCATTTTGTTCTGCCAGTTTCTTTGTTTTTATCAGATATTTGTACTCTCGCCTACAGGTTTAGAAAAACAGTTCACTTTATATGTTGTACTGGCACTGTGTTAAAGCCCGCAAGACTTTACGTTTCATTTTATAACACACAGTGGCATACTAACTACAATAATCATGACTGATAGGCTTGACTTATTTGTATACAATCAGCTTTGACCGCCTCCTTTTGTCATTAGATTATACGCAGTCAGGATATCTTAATGACTATCTAATGGGGTTTTCACGATAATGGTACCATGTTTTGCCATAATAGCTTCAAACAATAGATTTCGTTTTGATATTTCTTTCTCTTCCATATTCTGCTCTTCTTATTGTTAATAGGTAAGATCTCAGGGCCACACTAAAGACCTGAGTTGACTATGATGCAGTCTATTCATTATACCCTTCTACTGTTATTAGAAGTCCTTTTCGCTAGGCAATCCAAAGGAGTATGACCAATAATAAACGTTAGTCATTGATTTATTAGGAAGAATGAGAAGCTCTCACCCTTCTCGTTTGATTTAAGTAGACTCATGGCTAGCTTGGGCACACCTAAATAATGATGTTCCACCTTGTTTACCTTTATTAACAATGGTACTGGAGGGTTGAGAGTTAATCTTCACATATCAATGTTAGATATTTATCTCCTTTGCCTCTCCAAATTTTGGTGCAGCTGGCATCCTCCCATATATGTTTGGCATAGTCAACAAAATTTCCTCAGACAGCCTGAACCTATATATACATTAAAAATGTCAACCACATCAACTTTCTTACTAACAATGGTGAGACTTACATGCAGCACATTAGGAGAAAGAAATTTCTCACCCAATTGCTCTACCTTACACTCCTACCAGAGGATAGCCCAGTTTTTTTTCTGTTGAGTTTTTTTATATAGCGAGACCTAGACCCGAAAGGATCAGAGCACTTAACATGAGCACCAGTTGCGTTACAGACGGACACATTAATTTTTTGTTAGGCACGGGGAGATTACGTGATTTGCCCAGAATCACAGAATGTTGAGTGTCCCTGCCGAGACTAGAACCTGCTTCCCCCGCTTCGAGGTAGACCACTCTAGAAGTTATGCGCTGTGCCAGATGCACCTTTCTGGAGGGTTATGTAGGTACACTAATTTTCAGTAAACTATTTACACTGGCTTAAGACTTTCAGACTAACCCCAAGTTTGCTGGAAGCATAATATCACAAAGTTATTAGTAAAATTTAAGCAATCCCCATCTTTCAGTTTACTAGCCAATCCAGCATTGTTCCATGAGATAATGTCTAAGCCACCTTTTTTGGCACAACTCAATGCTTTATTCTGAGGAGCCATATATATATATCCTTTACTCCATGTGGCATTTGTTGATTCCTCACTAAATCATATAACATTTTTATCCACTGTGCATAGTGCAGCAGGGACTGTCACATGGAAGATTTTGGCCTGGTTAAGAAACGTCATTTTTATATACTTATGCTTCTCTCCCTAAAACACAGTGACATTTGACACACATTAATTTGCGTGCATATACAGGATAACATTCTTTGAACTCAGCTTAGCTTACAATAACTCTTCTTAGGCACTCTCTCAGAACACGTTGAACATTCTGTACAAAGGCTAAGTTTATCACACAACATCTTGTTATTTGTTTTGACTACTCGGCAGCACAGCGATCACAATAGAATAAACAATAGCGGCACGACCGGGGCTTCAGCATGGTAGCATGAAGGATGTTATTATATATGTGACATCAAGCCTTGGTTTTGACAGGGTAGCATTTAGCTGGCACTGAGAGGCTGGTACATGCCGGATTTTCAGCTCAGCTGATTCCTGTTACCTCATGCGAGGGATGCTGTTCAACTTTACACCAAGGCAGGTAGCTTGCTGAAAGTTACCCACAGGTAATGGGGAGTTAGACCACCCTGTAGGGATTTCGCACATTCACTCACCCTAGACATGATAGATTAGAATGTACTTAGGTAGGAGTACAATATATTACTGTACTTGTATGCAAGCATATATTCTGTTAATCTTTTTCACCATTCTCATAATACTAATCACAATATTTTGTTTCCTTCTAGTGATAATTGATGCACAAGTATTTTACTCAATAATCTGATTTCTTCAATTAATAGTGCAACTGCATATTGTGAATTTCTTGTGTATCTCTTTGGGTATGCATAAGTAACTAAGCGAGAGGTTTCTAGATTTGTTACCAAAATGTCCTTGGGGAGTCAGGGTTGTCATGTTCTGAGGTTGCACAATCCATTTGTTACTCCATGAGGTTAGGGGTACAGATGGTGCACTATGAGCTAAACAGGACTTGTGCAAACATATCCTGAAGGTGTGCAGGAAATCAGTTTCAAACAGTTCTGGAGGTTATGTTGTTGAATTAATGTGCAATTTTTCTTGAGAAAGTATAAACTGCACGGCATGGCGCCGCAAACATTCTAGATTTTGTTCTTATTTAATGGATCACCTGAGTAGTTTTCTTTTGTATACCCAATGAACCCTACTCACTGAGACATCTATGGAGTTAGGGAAAAGCCTTCTCAGATGAGTAGGTAAACCATATGTTTTGCTTGTAGGTTTTTCAAGCTTGAACCTTTCAAAGGATCTCCCCATAGAGGTACCCTCTCTGATTCCACATATGCATATGGCTGAAGACGCAGCAATAAATATGCCAGCTAACTGCAGACATGCGGTTACACAAATGCTTTCACAATGTGGTCTGCCTCAGATGGGTGGAGATGTTACCTTCATGGTTGAGTCTCACTGGGCATTCAGGACAGATGTTTTATATTCATGGGTTACATTCCCAGCAGCTAATACAACCACAAGAGTGTTTCACACATACACTGCAGATATAGTTCCTAACAACTACAGAGCTTATGAAGTACAAGAAATACCAGTAACTCACCAAGAGTAGAAAAATTGATTTTGAAGGCGCAAACAATAATGTTAGACTAGGTCCATTGTTGATGAGGGAGCAACATTTGTGATATACTTGTTCTGACTCTCCTACAGTAAAGCTTTTATTTTTAATATGCACATTGTTTTAACTGGCTTTTAACTGCACAATATATTTTACTGTTTAATACTTTTAAATACCAAGGGCCAGATGTAGGTAAATGAGATTTACCGATTTTTAATTACCGAATTTTACCGATTCGGTAATTAAAAATCGGTAAATCTGAGGGGTGGATATGTAGGAACATCCAGATGTTCCTTTTACCGAATCGGTAAATATCTGTATTTACCGATTCGGTAAATACCGACCGGTAATGCCCCATTCATTCCTATGGGCTTTGAAGCCCATAGGAATGAATGGGGCATTACCGGTCGGTATTTACCAAATCGGTAAATACCGATTCTGACAAGGGTGCAGGGGGTGTCACTTTGACACCCTCTAGCACCCCCAAAAAAGGTTCGGGGGCCATGTGGCAGGCATACCTGCCCTAAGGGCAGGTCTGCCTGTCATATGGCACAGGTGTGCATGCACACATGTGCATGCACACCAGAATCGGTATTTTACCATCAAATAGTATTTGATGGTAAAATACCGATTTTGTAATGCTTGTGGGACTCAGAAGAGTCCCACCTACATATCAATTTTACCGAATCGGAAAAAATACCGATTCGGTATTTTACAGAATCGGTAAATTTACCGATCGGTAAATATACTGATTCTGTAAAATACAGGGCCCTACATCTCAAATTGCATTTACCGGTCGGTAACGGCCGAATTCGGCCGTTACCGACCGGTAAATGCCTACCTACATCTGGCCCTAGAGGTGCGAGTTAGCAATTGACCTGCTGAGTTGGGGGGGGGGGGTAGTTTCTTCCCTACATGACTCCTACTCTTTGGTCCCCGGTGAGGTTTCCCCCTTCTATTGCACAGAAAGGGCATCAACTGGCTTCACTTTTTCTTTCTTTAACCAGGCCGCCATCATAACAGTTGGCGGTCCAGTTTTTTCTCACGCACTTCCGGTTCCCTCACTTCCGGTTCCAGGGGCATATTTTAGTCATGCATTCCTGAGAGAGCAGCAGGCACACAGCAGGCGCAGCTCCGCCGTGCCAAAGGCAAGCCTGTCTGTCCCTATTAGCGCCCGTCAGCGCTTGTCAGAACCCGGACAGCACCATGCCCCAGAACCCCTGCCCGTTTTTTAAGAACCAAAAACTCTACAACACAGTTACAAACTTTCAATACAGGTAATTGCGACAACTGTGTCAGGTGGCCAGGGGCAATTACACGGAGAGGTGTGGCACCGCGGCCAGGGTGACTGATGCTGGGGATCACGGTTCGATTCCGGCGGCAGGGGTCTGCCCAGCACCATGTGACTCTGGGCAATATGTTGCTTAATCTTCCCAATGGCCCCCAGCGCCGAGAGACCCCTTCGGTGATTTGTGCGCTATACAAGTACTGGATTTACATTTTACATTTATGGATGGCTATCAGTGTACAGGGTGCAGCTTTTCAATCATGGATCCTACTGCACCCACTGTAACCCCTTCCCCTTGCTGAGTGGGTAAAGACTAGATTTTACCTAGCGTGAGGTAGAATACCGCGTCTCAAACCGCTCGAGGTCTGCACTACACATTCAACGAAGCAAAAAAAAATTAATAACAATAGCAATACTAAAAGCCAACTGAAGCTGGCCGGTTTAAAGGCTATACTTTTGAATACTAGATTGGCTATCAAGCATAAATACAAAGTAGAACTCCTACTTCAATCCCTAGACCCAGACTTAGTTTTTCTCACTGAAACCTGGGCCACGGATTGCACGGAGCCTGACTGGGCCACAGTTACACCAGTAGGCTACTCCCTGGCCAGTGCTGCGAGATCAGGCAAAAAAGGGGGAGGCTTATCGATTATCTACCGGTCCATGTTCAAGGCCACTTTTGCATCCTGTCAGCTTCCATGTGCAGAAGGCATGGAGTTTAATATTAAATTCTACAACACTGCTTCCTTTCCTGGCCTACTCATGTACCCGCCAACCTGGCCCAAAAACGCTTTTCCTACAGGGTCTACAAACGTTCATGGAATCATGTCTGGACTTTGCAACGTTTACTATACTAGGGGATTTAAATTTCCACTTGGAAGCAGACAAAAACATAGATACAGCCACACTGGTTAACAATTTTGAAGGCTTTGGGCTGACACAATTAGTCTTGGAACCTACACATAAGGCCCAACACGCTCTTGATGGTATCTTCACCAACTACCCCAATATATTGATTTATAAAATATTTCCAGTAACCTGGTCGGATCACAGTGTCATCTCCTTTGAACTTACCTACAAGGAGAGTGACTGTTCCCAACCCAAGAACCTGCCCCAGGTTAACTCTAGGGCCTGGCATAAAATAGGAAAAGACAAGCTAATAGAATTGCTTGACACTAGCTCACCAGCCCCAGTAGGAAATGTTAAGGAGGCAGCCGATAACATGGACAGTTGGATCCAAGCTGCTATTGACCAGTTAGCTCTGCTTAGATTAGATACACAGCGATGAAAAGGGGCCTTGCCCCATGGCCTAATCCTGACCTTAAAGCCATAAAAATCAGGTTCAGGCACTGGGAGAGGTCTTGGAGAGCAGATTACAGTGAACAGATTAAATTGCCTTACCAAAGTACCCTAGAGGTATACAAGCAAGCCATTATTAATGCAAAAAGCTGTACTTCACTAACAAAATAGAGGGAGCTAAAAACTCATCATGAGAGCTTTTTAAGACGGTCACAGCACTATCTAAACTTAACTTAGAAAACCAATTTGTGCCGAACCAGAATTTCTGCAACCAGGTGGCAAGCTTCTTGCAGACAAAAATACAACTGATTTATGATGAACTGGTAGGTAAAACTTCGAGCCCCTGCAACATTAGTATGCAGGAGACAGTAAGCTCAGCCAGTCTGTCCACATACAGTCAGCTATGCAGTTTCTCTTTTCACTCCATGGAAGGAACAAATTACTTACTATTGGCGCTAAATCTGGATCTTCAGCAGACCCCTATCCGCCGGTGATTGTTCATCTGGCTTCGAACAAAGTCAGTACCCAACTTGCCCCACTCCTCAACAACATTATCCGCCCAGGAATTTTCCCCACCTTGTGGAAGAAGGTATGTTTTAGGCCAATCTTAAAAAAACTTTCTCTCGATCCCCACGTGATCGAAAATTATTGTCCCATCTCCTGCCTGCAGCTGGTGGCTAAAATACCAGAAAAATCAATGAATCAAGACTTAATGGGATTTATAGAGCAGAATAACATTCTTGACCATTTCCAACACGGTTTCAGACAACATCACTCAACAGAGTCTGCCTTGATTATGGCTATGGAGGAGATACATAGACAATTGGACAGCGGTGGCAAGGCCATCCTAATCCTCCTGGACCTATCAGCCACTTTCGATACTGTTAACCATCAGGTATTGATTATGACTAAAGGAAATAGGTGTCAGTGAAGGGGCGCTCAGTCTTCTGAGCTCTTTCCTCACAGATAGGGAACAAAGGGTCTATTGAGGCAACCACCAATCAGAGAGTTTCACCCTCCCTTGTGGAGCTCCCCAGGGGTTTGCACTGTCCCTAACACTCTTTAACATTTACGCGACACCTCTGGCTGAGTTAACCAGAGGACATGGTTTTCCGTTACTGTCATATGCTGATGACACCCAACTGGTCATTTCCATCTCGTCCAATGTTGACACTATTGCAGGGAAGTTCCACAGCTGTCTAAAACATATCATGGATTGTATGCACCAGAACTATTGTAAAATTAACACTGGGAAAACTGAAGTGATGGGTTGGCGGCCGGCAGAGGCAGGAAATTGCTCTGTACCCGCAGAAAAAGTCAGTAACTTGGGAATTTTAATGGACGATCAGCTGAGCTTTCAAGGCTAAATTAACCAGCTTACATCAGCATGTTTCTTTCAGCTGAAAGTCCTCCGTAAAATCTTCCCTTTCATTCCTCCTGAATTGCAGACATCAGTAGTCATTGCCTTGATCCTTTCTAGGATCGACTATTGTAATGCCCTCTTTATTGGCATTATTAAGCGGCATCTTTCAAAACTGCAATATATCCAAAATGCTGCAGCCAGATTGCTGTTGAACATTCCCAAGTTCCACCACATATCTGGCAGCATTAAACCCCTCCACTGGTTGTATGTGCAACAGCGAATTGAGTTTAAAGCTCTGTGCCTGGAACTTAAAACCCAGTTTGGGGGTGGAGCGGTGGTTCTACAGAAACAGTTTCTACAGTACACTCCTCAGCATAACCTTAGAGCGGCCAGTAAAGGTTTAGTGCAGATTCCCAGGATTCACAGAGCCAGATGAGGAGGTAGAAGCCTGCCATACTGAGCGTCTAAACTATGGAACCTGCTACCGGCCAATATCAGACTCCAACCATCCAGACCTCGTTACAGGAAGTTACTGAAGACGTGGCTCTTTGCGAGGCAGAAGTAAGGTCCCTCATCTGTGCTTAACCTGTGTCCTCCCTCAGCGCCAAGATGCCTGGGCATTCAAGCGCTTACTACTTTCTACTTACTTACTTACTTACATGGCCAGTCTAAGCTGTTTAGACACCCTATCCAGATATAGTCAATCTGACAGCTACAGATCTACGTTTGCTAGCATACAGATCTGGTTAAAAAATATAGATGTTTAACACAATTTGTCATGCAAACAATGACAATAAATCCTGCAAGGGCTTCTAAGCTGCACAACCACAATTGGCTACACCTGAAATGAATCCACAAACGAGCAATGTAGTAGCTGGGAATTCCGTTCTGGATTGCTCAAAAAACAAACCAGCTTGAAGCTGTGTTTCCCGATTCGGGACCTCAGGAAAAGAACAGAACTCCTATTATATGTCTGCCAATGGGGGTGGATCCTCCAGTGTAAGACTGCGCCACTTGGGATACAGTCTTTGCTGTTGTATATACAAGAACACATAGTACATCCTCATTAGTTGTTTTGTCAGAGGTGTTTAAACAAATCCAAAATGAGTATGGGTCAGCCCCTGCCCTGGATTTTGTGATTAAACTGATGTTAAGCTTTGCTGGAGTATCCCCCATAATGTTGAGACGTCATCAACAGCTCCTTTGCATCTGCCACCTTCCCGGAGAGCTGGATGCATGCCGAACTCAGCACCCTCCTGAAAAAACCCACCGCGGACCCCACGGACCTCAAGAACTTCCGACCCATCTCACTCCTCCCGTTTCCTGCCAAAGTCATCGAGAATACGGTCAACAAGCAACTCTCCGCCTTCCTCGAGACAAACGGATCCCTCGACCTGTCGTAGTCCGGGTTCCGAGCAAACCACAGCACCGAGACCGCCCTCATCGTAGCCACCGACGACATCAGGTCTATGCTCGACAAAGGGGAAACCACTGCACTCATCCTCCTGGATCTCTCAGCAGCCTTCGACACGGTATGCCACCGCACCCTAATACAACGTCTCAGCGATACCGGAATCCAAGACATGGCCTTGTAATGGATCATCTCCTTCCTCGCCGGTAGAACCCAGAGAGTCCGCCTCCCCCCGTTCCGGTCCGTGGCTACCGAAGTCATCTGCAGCGTCCCACAAGGATCCTCGCTCAGCCCCACCTTCTTCAATGTCTACATGAGCCCCCTCGCAGCCATCGCACGCAAACACAACCTCAACATCATCTCCTACGCCGACGACACACAGCTGATCCTCTCCCTCACCAATGACCCGGACACCGCCAGAGCCAGCCTCCAGGAAGGAATGAAGGACGTCGCAGAATGGATGAAGCTCAGCCATCTGAAACTGAACTCAGACAAGACGGAAGTCCTCATCCTGGGACCGTCCCCCTCGGCCTGGAATGACTCCTGGTGGCCACCTGCCCTGTGCACCGCCCCCAAACCCACCGACCACGCACGCAACCTGGGCTTTATCCTGGACTCCTCCCTCACGATGACCAAGCAAGTCAATGCCATCTCATCATCCTGTTTCAACACCCTGCGCATGCTCCAAAAAATCTTCCGATAAATCCCCACCGCTACCAGGAAGACGGTCACCCAGGCCCTCGTCACCAGCTGCCTAGACTACGGAAACACCCTCTACGCTGGAACCACAGTCAAGCTCCAGAAAAGACTACAGTGCATACAGAACGCCTCAGCAAGACTCATCCTGAACATTCCCCGCCACAGCCACATCTCTGCCCATCTGAAGAATCTGTACTGGCTCCCCGTCAGCAAGAGAATCACATTCCGACTCCTCACCCACGCACACAAGGCCCTCCACGACGCAGGCCCCAAGTACCTTAACAACCGCCTCACTTTCTACAAACCAACCCGCCAGCTCCGCTCCGACAGCCTCGCCCTGGCCACCGTCCCACGTATTCGCAAAACCACTGCCGGAGGAAGATCCTTCTCCTACCTGGCAGCCAAGACATGGAATTCCCTCCCCACCCACCTCCGGATGACTCAGGACCATCTCGCCTTCAGGAAGCAACTCAAGACCTGGCTGTTCGAGCAGTAGCGACCACCCCCTCCACCCCCCCACCCCCGAGCGCCTTGAGACCCTAACGGGTGAGTAGCGCGCTTTACAAATTCCCCTGATTGATTGATTGATGGGGAAGCAGCAGCATTGGGAGTGCGCCACTGACTCACAAACATGCACTTAGAATAAACAACTCTTTGGTTTACTTAAACAAGTCTCAAGGTAGCCTGCCATTTAATGAGTGATTTAGTTGACAGTTCCATGTTATGGTGATTTAGATGGCTATGCCCTATATTGAAGAGCTATGCCACGAAGAGCTTCTTTACAAACCTAGGGCACCACATTAAAACGTTAAGGGTGCAGAAAAGGCCTTCAACTGGATGGAATGAAAGTTCATGAAAGGCAGTTACAATTAAATTTGGCTTGAGAGACCAATATACTCGACTGGTGCTGGAGAGCTACCAAGCTGTTAAGGCACAAGTGCTACTAGAGGGAGTGCTGATGAGCTCTTTGGCTCTGTCTGAGGTATCAGACAGGGGTGCCCAGTGTTACCCTTGTTATACGCAATGGTGATAGAACCACTGACTATGAAACTATACATTGAATTAATAATAACATTTGGAACCCAAATTCGCAAAAAAATCCCTGTTTGCAAACAATGTGCTATTGTCATTAAGCTACCCAATCACTTTGTTTAGAACTCTGCAGGAAACTTTAAATTAATATGATAGAGTATCTGGATGTACAATTAACAAGAACAAAAAAGAAATACTCCCCTGCATACAAGACATTAAAAATATTCAACAAGCATTACCATTTAAGGCGGTATCAGAAAGATAAGATAGCTGAGAGAGGATGTAACCTTCCTGCTTCCAGAGTGTTATGGGGCAAACATACCCACTTTCTGGAGCGAAATTAGGGAGGATCTATGCTGATGGCAGAATTTGTACATTTCCTCACTGGGGCGAATTACAGCCATAAAGATGAATATAATTTCACATCTATTATATATTGTTCAAGCACTCTCCATCTGCGTAGAAAACGAAATGTTTAGAGACATGCAGAATTGTTAGGCAGGATAAACACTCTAGGGTTTCTGTCACATTTTGTATGGTGCCAAAAGACAGGGGAGGCCGGTGATGCAAATTACCATACAGCAACCCAGCTTTGAACTTTGGTGAATCATCCTGAAGTAAATCAGACAAGTGAAAGGGCCGGGCCCATAAGTTCTGGATCTACCCTAGAATCACAATCCGATGGTTCTTGTAAGTGTAGAGGAGAGAAAAGTCATTATCGTTGTCAATCAATTCAACAGGAATTTCTCTGGACACATCGTAACCACAGACAGCTACATAAGATTAGTTAGTTTATTACAAAGCCAAAAATAACTAGATATAAAGACACCTCAAGATGAGAATATAGAAATACATCGGAATCATCAAAACGCCAAATCTGCATATCCAGTTGAGACTGTTCAACATAAGCAAAACAATAAATTTAAGAAATAAGATGCAGAGGATCCGAAAGCATGAGTCCAAATTTCCCTGCATCGAGGGGTGATGAATATAAAGCATTCATCTAACCTTACTTTACCACTAATGTGACGTCCCTTCTTCCGCATCCCCAAAGAGAAGAATAAAAGGTGTCAGCAGGTGAAGACTACCTAAGAAGTCTCTCTACCATCAATGTGTTGGAATAGCATAAAGCTATCAAGACAGAGCTCGTTCTATGATGTTCTCTCTCTGAAGTCAGGAAGAGAAGTAGGTATTTGCCTACTCCCAACAACACAATAGCAAACCCAATCCCCAGCACACATCCACAAGGTAAAATCAATATTAGATGTCATAGTATAAACACAAATATATGGTCAAAGTTGTAGTAATCCTCTTTTCTTTATTATTTTCCTTTTCCTGTCACTGTGTTCACCTTTACTGCAGCCTTGATTCCCTGATTCGGCATGCTACTTTGTCATTCTCTATCATTTGTTGGGAATCAACTTTAACTTATGAATTAATTAGCTCGCATTTTACTCCCCGTCTTGCTGCTGTGCTGTCTTACCGCAGGGGGATTCTTTTTCGAGACGCGCCCCTATCTCCCTCATTTCTGTGTTGGGACACTTTAGGCGGCCATTTTTGGGCTAAGTTACGGTCTAGTGTCTGACCGCCCCTACCTTTAAATGAGCACTATGGCGCTGATGCACAGCGGACGTGCGCAGCGGGCGCGCCGGCGGCACTGCGAAGGCGCACCAAAGGCAAACCCATCTGCGCCCGTCCGCGCCCTATCGTGCCTAGCGGCCAGGACCCCTGATCCTGCCCCCCAAGAGAGACTTTCGTATACCAGGGCTCTCTTATTTAATTGAGAGGCGAGCTGCTCATGAGTTGCAAACAGTCCTTCTACCCTGGGCAGGATGGCCATAGATGTCCACATTGTAAACTTGCCTTACCTACACATAAGTTGGTAAGTAGAAGGGAAAAAAAACGCAAGAGGATTTCACAATGCTGAGTTTTAATTGTCGTTCGGTACCAAAGCATGCTATAGAAATTCATCTGTTGCTGGAGGACAGACAGCCAGATGTTCTTTTTTTAACTGAGACCTGGTTAAATAAAGATGCAGGGGCTGCAGTTGTCCAAGCTCTCCCCCCTAAATAGGTCATGCTTCGTCAGGATCTGCACATTAGGCGGGGTGGAGGCATTGCTCTCATCCTTAAGAACACTTACACCTGCAAATTCACCAATAATCCAGTCCCTAACTGTGAAAGTTTATTTTTTTCCCTACACATCTCGGATACGTTCACCCTATCCGGGCTTCTTATTTACCGTCCCCCAGGACCTATGGGCAGCTTTTGTAATGACTGCTTAGATGTTGCAGCCAACTATGCTAACCAACTCTCTAACTTTTCAATTGTGGGTGACCTCAATATCCACTTTGACGAGATAAACTACTCAGGGCTCCATGATTATACGGAAGGTCTCAACACATTGCAGTTAAAACAATTGGTACGCAGCTCCACGCACAACCTTGGCCATATCCTTGACCCTATTTTTTCTAACTTGCCCAATATTGTGGTCAAGGATCCTGTTCCTGTACCCTGGTCGGATCACTCTTTAGTACCTTTTTCTTGTGGCCCTATTCAATCCTCTGCCAAAGTGAACAAAAATCTATGGATCTGGTCTAAATTATCCATGGAAAGGTGGGCAGAACTGCTATCTAGTACCATCCCGCTCTCTAATGAAAATCCTATGACGGCGTATAAAAATGTTAATAACTGGCTGTCGTCATCTTTGGACGTGGTCCTCCCAAAGACCACTATTTCCCATCATACAGGCACGGCCAAAAAGCCTTGGTACTCATCTAAACTCAAGACAATGAAGCAGGCCTGCAAACAGTTAGAGAGAAAAGGGAGAAAGAATTATTTAGAGCCCCAAACAATTGCTTATAGAGAGGCTCTGAGAAGGAATAAAGAGGAATTAAAAACTACTCAAAGAGATTTTTATCATGACAGAATTCTATCTGCAGTGAATGCTCCTCGTGATATCTTCAAAATAGCTAAGGCACTCATTACTCCTCCCAGTCTGCCTATCAACAAATCCGAAACACAACGCAGATGTGATGAAACTGCTAATTTCTTTGCCAATAAAATTGACAACATTTATAAGCTATTCCCCCGGAATGTTGAACCCTCCCACATTACAATATTAAAAAAATATTGGAATCCTTCCCTCCTCTTACCCTGCCTCTGACACAAGCCCTTCTTAAACAGCTGAAATCCGGCTCTCCGGACGATCCTGCCCCGCCTTCAGTTCTCGCCGATTGTATCTCCTGTGATTCAGGAAGTGATCAATTCATCTTTTACGATGGGCGTTGACCCGCGGGCCTGGAAACAAGCGAGAGTGAAGGCTCTCTTAAAAAAGCCCAATTTGGATCCCGATGACTGGGGCAACTACCGGCCGATATCCCTCCTCCCAGCTATAAGCAAACTTGCAGAAAAACATGCCAATACTGCCCTTGCAGCTTTTCTTGAAGGTAATAATCTTCTCCATCCTACCCAGATCGGCTTCAGGGCTAAGCATGG